>NC_081294.1:33089015-33392045 GCF_030435805.1 Mustela lutreola
ACTTGGGAATATTAGCTCAGTCATCAAAGTGAGGATGTTGTTATTACTTTCTGCATCAATAAAACAGGAGAGTTGAGCTAACAGGGCTGTAAGTCAATTTCTAGTGTCTATATTCTAGAGTCTAGATTCCTTTGATTTTAGGAATTCAGGTCAGGCCATACCAGCATACAAACTGAGGTCAGGAACAGACATTCATTCAGTAGGATGAGAGGAAGCCAGCAATACGAAGAGCAAGGGAAAAGATTTCCTGGCAGAAAGAGTATTATCTCTTAAAGGCTGGCAAGGAGAAAGACAAACGAGGAGGAAGAATTAATAATGGCTTATATTTACTAGACACTGTCCACATGCTATATTCTAATTGTTTACATGTATTAGCTCTTTTAGACCTCACATTTTCCTATAGGCAGGTGATGTTATCATTATTATTTTATAGAAGAAGAAACAGAGGCAGAGAAGCTAAGTTCTTCACCAGTGGTCATAAAGATGGTGGTGATGGAGCTGGGATTGGCTCCCTGGAAGTCTGGCTCTCACACCCACACTCTTAACTGCAATACTTGGAGTATTTATGGAACAGGATGATGGTAATGAGGCTAGAGTACACGGAGCCAGAAGAATGGCCTAAAGTGAATTTGGAGAGGTAGGTATGGTAGGTAGGTAGGGATGGACCAGCTCATGAAAGGGCTATGATAAATAGCTTGACCTAATTCAATGTGTAGTGGGAAGTACTGAGGGGTTCTGAGGGGTTCACTTTCTAAAAGATCCCTCTGATCGCTAGGTATAGATGGCCTTGGATTAGCAGTGTGATCATCATCTGGGAGCTCATCAAAGATGCAGATCCATAAGCTCCAACCTAGGCATATTGAATCTCAATCTTCCTTTTAGTAAATCCCCTGCATTAAGTGTATGCACATTAAAAAAAACCAAGAAGCACTGGCTTAGAGATTTCCACTTCATAATGGTTGGAGAGTGAAGAAGCCTATAAATGAGACTGGAGAGGTGTGGCCATTAAGGAAAGAGAAAGGTTGGGAATGAGTAAGGGCACAGAAACCAAAAGAGGAAAATATTTCAAGAAGAAAAGTGTTATGAGTTGCATCAATGTTGCATCAATGGCAAATAAACTAGACAAGGATCAAGTGGATCTGGCAACAGGAAGGACTTGGTGACTGAGAAACAATAGGTCCAACGGACGGGGATGATGAAATCAGAAATTTGACTGTAATCTTGGACAAAGCAGAACAGGCTTCTGGAAACCAAAATCAGGGAGGCAGAAGGCTTGAGCCGAAAAGATGCATTAAGGTCAGAAAGAACTGAGGTTTGAGGAAGAAAGAGAACCTCATCGGGGTGCCTGGGTGGCTCAGTAGGTTAGGCTTCTGCCTTCTGCTCAGGTCATGATCTCAGGGTTCTGGGATCGAGCCCCACAGATGGGTTCTCTGCTCAGCAGGGAGCCTGCCCCCCCCCCCGCCGCCGCCTTGCTTGCCTCTCTGCCTACTTGTGATCTCTGTCTGTCAAATAAATAAAAATTTTTAAAAAAGAAAGAAAGAAAGAAAGAGAACCTCATCATGTCAGAGTCAAGATCTGAAAGACAAGAGGTCAGAAAAATAAACCCTCCATCCATGAAAAGATCATTTAAAGGTCTTAAACACCTGTTGCTGTGTCTGCCTCTCTTGACTCATGTAATGTACGTGACAATGTCAAGCATACCCACCCTTTAGGTAGGGACTAGGTCAGAAAGTCACAATCTACATGACAATGATCTAAAAAATTTATTTCTTCAGCTACTACTTTCCAGGCATTAGTCTAGATGCTGGATACAACAGTGAACAAGACAGACTTATCTGGTTCCTGCCTTTGTGGTCTTATGATGGGGATGGAGCAAGGAAATGAGGATGTCCAGGGAAGGGGTGCAGAAAATACACAAATGGATACGCAAAAAGATGTCAAGTAGTAACAGTACCATAAATCAAACCAGACCAGTGTAATGATATAGGAATAATAGGTCCTGGTGTTTTGGACAAAATATTCTGAGAAAACCTCTCTGGAGTGGTGACATTTGAGCACTTGAAGAGAGAAGTAGGATAAATAGCAACCAATTTATTTTAAAGCACTATATTTTGGACCTATACAGATTGTTCTAGATATGTTGGGAATTCTGGAAAATGTTCAGCAAGCCCTCATGTGGGGAAGTGTCTTCCAAATTGATAATTACCAAGATGCCCTTCAACAAACAAATGGATAAAGAAGATACGGTCCATTTATACAATGGAGTATTATGCCTCCATCAGAAAGGATGAATACCCAACTTTTGTATCAACATGGATGGGACTGGAAGAAATTATGCTGAGTGAAATAAGTCAAGCAGAGAGAGTCAATTACCATATGGTTTCACTTACTTGTGGAGCATAAGGAATAACATGGAGGACATTAGGAGAAGGAAGGGGAAAGTGAAGCGGGGGAGGGCGGAATCAGAGGGCGAGACAAACCGAGAGAGACTGTGGACTCCAAGAAACAAACTGTGGGTTTTTGGAGGGGAGGGAGGTGTGGGGTTGGGTAAGCCTGGTGGAGGGTATTAAGGCAGACACATATTGCATGGAGCACTGGATATGGTGCATAAACAATGAATTTTGGAACACTGAAAAAAAATAAAATTAAAAGTAGTAAGGACCAGGCCTCTAAGAAATTGCAGGAAGCCCTACTGACAATGGCTTGGGGCTCTGTCTTTCTATGAATGTCTGGGACAGGGGTGAGACCGGTGAATGTGTGAGGCCCAGGCAAGATGAAGGGGCCAAGCTATCAATCATTATAGTCTAAACAGTGCTAAGTTGTAGGGTGTGGGGAGGCTGTAGGTTCCAGGTTATTCCTGCTCTTATAAACCTCTTTTTTCTTCTTCCCCTATAATACATTATTATAACATTTGCTCCTGGCTGGTTCTCGGGACCACAGTCCCACTTCAGTTCTGTGATAGCAATTCTCTCAGCAATGGCTTCCTCATGGTACCATCAACCACCAACCCCACAAAAGAACCTATGAGACTGAAGACAGTCATGATCCAGCTTCTGATAAAAGGACGGTCTTAATTACCATATGATCTCTCTGATATGAGGAAGTTGAGAGGCAACATGTGGGGGTTTGGAGGGTAGGAAAGGAATAAATGAAACAAGATGGGATTGGGTGGGAGACAAACCATAAGAGACTCTTAATCTCACAAAACTGAGGGCTGCCAGGGGGAGGGCGTAGGAAGAGGGTGGTTGGGTTATGGATATTGGGGAAGGTTTATGCTATGGTGAGTGCTGTGAAGTGTGTAAACCTGGTGATTCACAGACCTTTACCCCTGGGGCAAATAATACATTATATGTTAATTTAAAAAAACCACATTTTTTTTTTTTTAAAGGACAGCCTTTTTACATCTGTTCTCCACCACAAAAGTTCTTCCACATGAAGACCCAGACCTAAATACATAAAAGCTTCCACTTAGTGAAAGCTGAAAATTTCTTCATGGAATGTCTTTCCACAGATAATTTGGAGCATACCTGAAAACTCTCTCAGAAGCTAGAGCTCTAAGTCAGTTGTTTTTTTCCCATTATGTCCCAGTGAGTTTCTATTATAAGAAAATGTAGTCCCATTTTGTGGATCTTGAAAGCCAATAAAGGAGTTTAGTTCTGTAAATTACATACCTCTATTTGGGCTTTTTGAAAGCCATCCCTTTCCTGGATTATGCCTAATTTTGAACAGGTGGCCTTTTTTATTCTGTTCATTATAACACTATTCCCAGATTGGCTAATAGAGCCCTTGATGCCCTTCTTAGCTGTAACTGGCATAAATGTCTGCCTTAATAAAGCTGAATGTCGAGAGGTGGGGTTTTTTTCTCCCTTGAAAAATGCAATGTCTATGCAGAGTGCTGCACATTCACTCCAAATTTCCTATTTCAGCCAGCAGAGATTTGTCACAATGTGACATGCTGTACATTTCCTTATAGCATATCAAGACTATCTAGAAGATATATTACTTCAATTAGGTGTGTCAAACCATCTGCCACAGAAAATTCAAAATGCCCTCTCTGCCACCTGACGGAACACAGCTGATTTATTCAGAAGGTCGCTGGAAAGTTGGCAAAAGCTCAGTGCTTCATGGAGGGGAAGAGGTGTTGTCATGAGACACAGAAACGAAAACCTCACTCCCCAGAAAAAATGCAAGGCCTGCTGAAGGCAAAGTGGAAGGAAACATAACAGATGCCCTTATTAAATTCACTCAGTTTATAGTAGATTGCAGATCCCAGGTTGACTTAATATGAATGAGTCTCGGCATCATCCTAGGAGGTCGATCCATTATTCTGCAGCTGCTTTGCTGCACCACCTGCATATTTTGTGTGTGGATGATGGGCAGCTCCTAGAAACCACCTCATATGGGCTGACATTCAAGTCACCACATATGCACAATTTACAATCCCCTGTATATCTTGGCTGGGGGTAGAGAGGAATATGATGAAAATGTGCCATGTCATTAATTGCTCTGGATCTCTTTCCTGCCTGAAAGATTATCAAGAAATGGGAAAGTAAACACTGAATGCTTTATTTTAGAGAATCAGCAGTGAAGTGTAAGCAGTAGTAATGTGGTTGCAAGAAGAAAATGGGAGCCTTATGTATTTGTCCTAACAGGAATGCTCTGAATCATACTTATCACCAAACCTGACTCTTTTGCATAGACAATGTGCAGTGGATCCTACCCAGACTTGTGGTTCTTTCTCCCTGCCCTAAGTCAGCTAATGGAAACCCTTTACCCTGAACCTTTAAACAGAGAATTTCTCAATCTCAGCACTATTGATATCTCGGACCTGGTAATTCTTTGGTGTGTGTGTATATATGTGAGAGGAGGAGGTATCTTGTGTATTGTAGAATGTTTAGCCACATTTTTTTACCTCTATCTACTAGATGTCTTCAATACCTCCCCAGTCATGACAATCAAAAATATATCCAGACATTTCTTTTTTTTTAAGATTTCATCTATTTATTTATTTGAGAGAAAAAAAGAGAGAGAGAGATTGAGAACACACGGGGGCAGAAGCAGAGGCAGGAACAAGCAGACTCTGCACTAAGCACAGAGCCCCACACGAGGCTCCATCTTAGGACTCTTGAGATCATGACCTGAGCTGAAATCAAGAGTCAGACACTTAACCAACCAAGCCACCCAGGTGCCCCTGTGTCTAGACATTTCTAAGTGTCCCCTAGGGTGGGAGAGATAAATCACCCTTGATTAAGAACCACTCCATTAATGGTTGTGGAGAGAAGAGATGCCAGAGTTCCCCACAGCAAGTCACATGACAATTTTCAACCAATTGCAGATCACAAGCAAGATGATAGCTGTTTCAATGACTAAGGAATATCCATTGTTTCTTCATGTTGATAGTGGAACTACCAGTGGGATCAAATTCTTGGACATAAGTGATTTGTGGATATAATGCTATTAAAATCCTGTTCCCTATCAGACACGAGAGAATTAAATATGCCATTTTCATGATCTGGAGTAAACTGTCCACAGCCATGAGGTATCTTGTGAATCTCCCAAGGAAATCAAGGCAGGAAAGACCAAGAACTCATAACCTTCATTTCTCATTGTCTAGTTAACCACAACAAAACAAAGCCCTATTCATCAAGACAAGAAGCAATCAGAGTTCATACTTCAATTATGTCTCCTGTGTGAGTGTCAGGAAGCAGCGAGATGGGCTTCCCACAAACCCATGAAGGAGGTGGGCCATAAATACTATGACATTCGGGATAGGAAGAAATTCACATGGCCAAATGATAATTGTCAAATTATATTGTAGACTGACATGTGAAAAATGCTTTATGCTTTAAATCAAGAAATAAATGTTAAAGAAACTGACATTGATTTTTGACAATCTCTCTCATACACACACACACACACACACACACACACACACACAGAGTTGCTCATGGCATATTTTAACTTAAGGTTTGGATTCTATTTTATTCAATAAAGAATATGTCCCTGGCCTTAAATCACTAGTGTTCATTACGTAGAAGTTATCCTTTTACTATTTTCATAAAATTGATTAAAAGCACTTTAAAGACTAAGAGACATACATACATGCAAACATATATAAAACCTTTTCTAAATTTCACTCTTTATGAAATTCAAGACATAGCTCTCCAGTGTAGAGGATTCCCTTCTTATACATCTGTTGGAGCTACATTTTTGTAACAGTGTTCGTATGGCACTTAGCATTTTCCCACATATCTGAAGTAATCATTACAAACACAACCATCCTCATTTGACAACTGGGAAAACTGAAACTGAAGTTTTCTTCAAGATCATCTGGGGAGGGGAAAAAGCATGGAAGATTAAACTCTTGCTCCTCTGGTTTCTCTTAAAGTACTTGGATTTGTTGGGATACAAAAGAGACACACTAGCTGCTAAAATACTATAAACTCAGATGTTTGCATCTGAATGATGGATGATAAAATGTTTAAAGAAAAAATGGTAACAAATTTGAAAAATATGACATTCTAGACTGGCTCTTTGAGAAGGCAAAACGCTTGTTGGATCATAGTCTTTAAGTATAGCAGTATTAGTGGGCAAGTATAATTGTAAGGGGATATAGACTTTAGGTATATCACACACATGTGTTCCCCTCACTCCTTCCTCCATGAATTTACTCAAGTTAAATCACAGTAACATGAACACCAAGGGTCGCCCTACAGTTAAAGGAAAATCATAGACAAGAAAAGATATGTTATGTGACTAGAGAAGGAAGCAGTCTCCATTATTGTATCTTGGAGATGATAAGAGGGTGTACAGGTAATTGAGAGCCATCAACTTGAGGTCTTTTTGTAGTGCTAACTCACAGTGCTACCATCCCTTTTCTCTCAAGCCAACTGCCTTCTCTGGTGGTGGTCTTTTTTAGGATTGGAGGGGGGGGGGAGGTTTCTTTTCTTTTCTTTTCTTTTTTTTAATTATGTTCAGTTAGCCAACATACAGAACATCATTAGTTTTTGATGTAGTGTTCAACAATTCATTAGTTGCTTATAACACCCAGGGCTCATCACAACACATGCCCTCTTTAATACCCAGCACCTGGTTAGCCCAGCCTCCCATTCCCCTCCCTTCTGTAACTCTCAGTTTGTTTCTCTGAGTCCAGAGTCTCTCATGGTTTGTCTCCCTCTCTGATTTCCTCCCATTCAGGTTTCTCTCCCTTACCCTGTGGTCCTCTGCATTCTTCCTTAAATTTCACACATGAGTGAAACCATACAATAATTCAGATCATGGTCCTTTTAACTCTTAAGTCCGGGCCAGCCCCCTCACATCACCCTAGCCTCCCTCCAACCACTGAATCTATGGTGGTGCTCTTACCTTGGAATAGTACTGACAGGGGATTAAAATATTAAAAATTGCTTCCTAGTTCAGTGCTTGGGGGAGAATAAGCACTAACAGTTTCATGGTGTCATACTCTCCTCTTAGGAACTCATTTACTCTAAGATATGTTTTCATGTTTAACAGCTTATAGGAAAATTGAGGGTCATAATATAAGCCAACCTCCCTAAGGTGATATGAATATCTCATAACAAAACAATTTTGACTCAGTCAATGTTCAGCACATAGTCATAAAGAATAAGGCCCAGGTGGTGGGCACTGTATAAACCTGAAACAGAGTAGATTTAGGAATTAAAGCATTCAGAGCTGGTCAGCTGCTCCCCATGTATTAACGTGTGTTCCTGCCAAATAGTGTTGTCCATGCTTGTTGTCCTTTTGCCGTCGCTATGCACCAATTATCTCTGCACATTTATCCTCATTATCTCTAATTATAATAATGAGAATCTAAATTTTTGTGGAGCCTTAAGTTACTTTCTGATACAAAGGAAGGAACGTTAACTCTTTCAAGTCTTTAGGGTGTCATTAAAGGCATAGCAACAACAGCAGGCTGAATGACACCTGCTGTCCAGAAAAAATTAATCTACCTCTTTCAGTGTTGAGCAGAAAACCATGAGCTCAGTGCAGGTGATAATATAAAATAGTGATATGAATAGTGATCCTAATCTGTGCATTGAGCTACAATGAAAAATAGTCCTTGGGGTGCCTGGCTGGCTCAGTTGGTAGAGCGTGCAACTCTCGATCTTTGGGTTGTGGGTTCAAGCCCCTCACTGAGTGTAGAGATTACTTAAAAAAATAAAAACAAAAAGTCTTGCCATCTGTGGGCCTCTCCTTGGGTGCAGCTAAGATTTTAATTTTTTCTGAAGAGTTTTGGCAGCACAGTCATAGTCAAGCTGGAACTCTGGTTCTTTTGTACTTAATTCCATGACTCTTGCTAAATAATAAAGGCACAGGCCTTGTGAGTCAGAGTCTCTTGAATCTGATAACTCCAGCAAACACATTCTAAAAACTCCAAAGCCCTCAAGAAGCCAATCAGGAGAAGCCAATTCTCTAGAATTTACAGATTATTAGAGACTATAGAAGGGTGTTATATTATGGGTCTAGAAACCAGCTTCTCAGTGAAAAGTTATTAAACAAATAGTCAAAGCAACACCCTTCCAAGAGGATTCCTGCCTTTTCTAACCTGTCTGACTTCTTTCTCAGTGTTGTGAGAATTCCAATGTCTACATAAGCCCACTTGTATCATGGAGTATTTGTACTTAGAGCATATTTCATCATGCCCAATCCTTTCAACATAGCAGAGGGTATTCTAATTTGTCTAGAAAGACCCCCTCAGAGACTATGTATCTGCTCAGTAAAGTGATTTTGATTTAGACCCTGATATTTTGGCACATACACCACCCCTACACTGAGTATTTATCAGTGAACCATTCCCACTCCTGTCCTAAAAGGGGACATGTGCTCATTTTCTTCCACACTTGATGTTTATGTACTAACTAATAAAACACAAATAACAGAAGGGGAATTTTCACAATTTTAGTTTAACATAAAGGATTTTTTAACATAAAGAATTTTGTTCTTTTATCATAAAGGATTATATACTCGTTGTTGAATAAATAAAATGTGAGAGTTTCTTCAACACAAATAGTGTCCTTCTCATGTAGGTTAGTGAATTTTTAAAGTATTATTAATGCAGTTTAAACTTGTATTTCTTCTGAGACTGAGACACCTAAGAGATGGACTTGGCATAAGTCTTGCCATTTTTGTAAAGAGTTGGCTTTTTGTAACACAGTCATATATCTATACACGTGTTATTATAATCTTAACGAAAAAAATTGCAAAATACTCCAGACAACAATTTCAGGAAATGTACCCCTACCCTAAATATCTGCTTAACCCAGCATTTTTGCTTCCATACTATGCTTGGCAATTTTTAGCAACTGGCAACAAGATGTAGTTTATGCCTTTATAAGTCTACCCCTGAGCTCATTCAAGGCTGCAAGATTTTGTAGTGCATGAGCCCCTTGCAGCTGCCCACTCTTTAATGAAGACTCCTCAGTTTGGCCTACTGAATGTGGTGTCCATCTGTATAACTTGCTGCTCTAGATATAACAAGACTCCCTCACATTTCAAATTAAGACACTCACCTATCACATGCACATAGAATAATTTCCATAGCAACACTCTTTCTCTTTAAATTTTTAGTATTATCATTTTTAAGTACTAATTATTTGGTTGTTTGGTTGCAAAAATCACAGACACCCCCCCCACCCCCGCAAAAATTGAATTCATTCTGAGTTCTGATGTCTTTGGAAGTAAAAGAATATATTTTAAAAAAAAGTTTTTCATTATCATGTATCTTTATGCTATTCTTTTTCACAGTTTTAACCTCTGTCCTCTTACCAAAAAACAAACAAACAAACAAACAAAGAAAACAAAAACAAAACAAAACAAAACAAAAACCACAAAACAAAACCAAAAAAAACACAAAACAAAAAACACAAAAAAACACAAAAACACAGGAGCCAGATGGCCAGATGTAACACATACTTTAAAAACTGAGCCTATGATTGAGGTAGTTAGCATCCACTCCTTTGATCTTACCTTATTGTGGCAGCTGAAATGGGGCTCTGGAGAGCTTTCCTGAAACTGCTTCTTAATAGATTCTAGGAGAGTCTTGGGTTATTTGAAGAATTCTTGACAGACTCTGATGAAGGAAAAACACTCCATGAAACATACCATACACTTTAAATCTAGAGAGGGTCATGTGAGCAATTACAATTCTATTTCAAAGTTTGTTGATGTGGAAACCTCACAAAAGAGTTGCACCTCCGAATAACTCCTTGCTCCCATCCCTGATCCCATCTACAGCCCCTTCCCCACCCAAACCATCAGCCAAGGAGCCCTCCTGAACCTCTCTTCCAGGGTGCCCTGGGGCTACACTTGTGCTTGCCTCCACGGGTCATCCGTGAAAGCTCCTTATGTAACATGGGTGTGCTTCCCAGAGGCTTCTAAAAAGATTCAATGATTCTGGAATTCTTAAACCGCTTTTGTCAAAAATTTTTAAAGATGATTTAATTAATTTGTCAAATCTTTCCACTCAGGCATGATGAGATTCAGATAGCAATAGATTCCTACAGAATAAAGCATCATTTCCCAGTAATGCTAAACATCTTCTTTCTTGCTCTTGTGTTCCAATTCACGATTGGAAAATATTCATGGATTGGTGCAATATTCACAACGGTTGTACTTGGCCGAGGAATACTTTGCAATATTAAATAATTCGTTTTTCCCTTAGATCTGTACATCTAGAAGCAGCATACCATTTCTTTACACTGGCAACTAGCTGGAAGATGAATAATATAATTGCAAATACTTTTATGAGAATATTTAGTAAAATTGAATATTGAGATATTTTAAAATTTCAGCTTCATTTATTTTTATTCAAAATGTGATATTTATTACAGTACATATTTTCTCCTTTAAATTTAATTGATAACTATGAATATTAAGTTTTATGAAGCTGTATAAAAACAAAAGCTTTACACGAATGTTCTATTTGTCATTATACAAGCTGTCCTTTCTTCCCTTCCAGGCTCTTCGACTGATCTAATAATTAAATTGACATAAGACGGATTAACAGGAGAAAAAGAAATTTAATTTCATACATTTGGGAGCTCATAAAAGTATGAGACTCAAGGAAGGGACCAAAGCAGGCAGCTTTTATAACTTTTAAACAAAGAAACAATTTGTGAAGATTTGGCAAGACAAAGAAAATTTGTTTATCCAGCTTTCTTGGCCCTGAATTCCCTCTCTTGGTGAGGAGTATTTCTGTTGCTGTCTGGGTACAGGTAGAGTACACTTCACAAGGGAAATTTATTTCCTGCTTTCAGGGGGACAGAGAACAGTCAGAGTATTCTTATTTTACTGGCTGTTTCTTAAGTAACTTTAATTCAAAGTCATCAGAATTCCAAAGTGGCTTATTTTGGGGTGCCCTGCTCTGAAACTTGTCATGGTATAATTTCAAGATAGGAAGATAAAACATGTTTTATTTAACAGTTTGTCAACTGATTTTTAACTGACAAATTCCTAGGCCACATAAATGCCAGGGGCAGGCCTGTTCACCTTTAGTCAGGAATTCCCAATTTGTGTTCAGTTTCACTTTACCTGGATGGTCTCTTGTCAGGCTCCTCTCCGCGTACTACTCTTATGGAGTTTTCTTGGGTTCTCAGACGGACATAAAGATAGACCAAAGTGATGATGAAGCTTCTCCAGCTTCCACCCAGGATTTTATCTTTCATGTTCTGCTTTCTCCCAGCACTCATCAATATATAAAGGCATGATCTCAAGGCTTAGTGGAATGAAAGCCATCAAATTCTCACCAAAAATTTGGGGAAATATTTCCAAGTCTATCTTAGGAAGTGTGTCCAAATAAAGAGTTTCTTTCTTCCCCTTCATTTTATGACGTTATGACCCATTCCAAAGTCATAAAACATTTATTCACATCAGGTATATAATGTATATTCTGTGAGTAAAGCAAAGTTTTCTGATCAGTGAGTCATTCTCTCCAAAACAGAAAAGACAAATTACTCACGTGGGCTACAATTATTTGGTGAAAGTTTCTGGAACATTACTTCTTAACACTCCTCATATTTTTAGATCTTTGCCTTATGGTCTAAATTTAAGAAGCTAAAACCATTTGAACTTTATTTGGAATAAACTAGTCTTATATCATTATTTAAAGAATGCCCGGGATCTAGCTAATTGGGAGGGGGATACTTCCTCAGTTTATGCTCTAAGGTCTGCATGAATCTGTCTCTCAAGATGTAATACACGCGTAAGCTGCTATTAATAATAATTTGTCGTGATTAGGGAAAAAATTAGGTAGTCCTTGACTGTCAGGTTGTTATCCTAATGAAAAGCTGTCAAGATAATTTTATTTTACCCTGAAATGTCTCCATCAATTAACTTTAGCTGATTGCCAGAACATTAACCTTGGTTTGCCTTTCAGATCTGCTGTTCTCAGAATGCTGTGTAAATAAAGACATGGTATCAAATATGTCACTGCTTAAAGTTGATTCGTTGGATTTTTTCTATGCTATATAAATAAAATCTAGTATCCTAATCATGAAAAATGCATTGAGTATTTTTCCTGGGATTAAAAAAGTACACCTGGAAGTGTCAAGTAAACTCAAATCTTATGGCAGGTGCAGGTCTGATATAGGTTTTTTCAGTGTCCATAGAACTACCTTCTGATCACATGAAAGCATAAAGTAAGGGTCCCATTGTTACAATTAGCAGTGGAAGTGACATCTATAAGATCTCCTTGACAATTTTGGTGATGATAGTAGGCTCCCCAGGAAGGTTATACTCCTGTTTCACATAAGAGAAGCAGGTGCAGATGACAGAAAGAGCAAAATACATCAGCATTTTAACAGCCCCAACCCAATAGAGTTTTAGCCAGTAACAATATCCTTAAGAAACCCATTTCCACCCCTTTCCTGGGTTTTCTTCTGTTGGAGATTGGTTATCTCCAGAAAAAAATGAGGTGCTGGTACAGAGAGTAATGATTCACAGATCTCTTGCCACAGAGCTGAGTTCTTAATTACTCCAAATGCATTTGGAGAAAGCACAGGGACACTGCATTATAATATTGAACTTTTCAACAATTCAGCAAAATTTTACATTAAATAGTTTTTATGAACTTCTTCTTGAACTTGACTGAAACCTCCTTAAGGACAGGAACAACATATAGCACATGACTGCCTCCTCAAATATCCAGCATGATGATAGTAGAGGTTCGAATATTGTTTGTTGACCGAAAGAAAAAAAATGAATGGACTTGTGTTTCTGAGCAAATGTTTGGTCAGGTATCCAACTGAAAATAACTACAAAGACTGAGGAAAATACTTGTTAAGCCTTATTAATTGCACTGAAGACCTTGTAAGACTGTGGCGATTCTTCAAGCCAGGTTCTATCTGTAGGAGAAAACGCAGTTTTTCCCTCATGAGAGGAAATCACTTTTACTCTGGGAGGATTTGCTGAACCTGGCAAACTTGAACGTCAGTTCTCACAGCCTCACTGTTACAGGAACAGAAGCCAAAGTCAAAACCTGCCAGCTGAGGACTTTAATAGGAGACCTTCTCTTCATAAAGTTCCATTTGTAGTTTAAATCTGAACCAGATGCAAACAACCCCTTCTCCCAACATGAGGATACTTCAAGAAAAGTTGTTTGGGTGCTGAAAAAAGACAGGGAAAATGTCCCTAAAAAGTTGTTTAAGAAAGGTTGGCCTGGGGGACCTGTGTGGTGCAGCTGACTGAATGTCTGACACTTGGTTTCAGTTTACATCGTGATCTCAGAGTCATAAGATCAAGTCCCCTGCCAGGCTCTACAGTCAGCATGGAGTCCCTCTCCCCCTCCCTCAAATAAATCTTAAAAAAAAAAAAAAAAAGTTGGCTATTATGATAGTTTGCAAGCTAAATTTAAATTCACTAAGAAGGGGCGCCTGGGTGGCTCAGTGGGTTGAGCCGCTGCCTTTGGCTCAGGTCATGATCTTGGGGTCCTGGGATCGAGTCCCGCATCGGGCTCTCTGCTCGGGAGGGAGCCTGCTTCCCTTTCTCTCTCTCTCTGCCTGCTTCTCTGTCTATTTGTGGTCTCTCTCTGTCAAATAAATAAATAAAATCTTTTAAATAAATAAATAAATTCACTAAGAAAATATAAAAATCCACACATGTATAGGATATAGATGGTAAGGGAGACTGTGTATGGTAGGAGAGGGGATATGTTAATTAAAAAAAAGTTAACTACAAGAGTTCTTGAAAATCCCAAACTGAGTTTTTACCTTAAAAATTCTCCAGGGGTGCATGGGTGGCTCAACTGGTTAAGTGTTCACCTCCTGGTTTCAGCTCAAGTCATGATCTCAAGGGTGTGAGAGTGAATCCGAAGGTGGGCTCTGTGCTCAGTGTGAGTCTACTTGGGATTCTTTCCCCTTCCTTCTCCCTTCCTCTGCTCTCTTTCTCTCTCAATCATTCAAATAAGTGAATGCAATCTTTGAAAAGGTTCCAGACTCTAAGTGCTTCATGTTCCTCTCTTCAAGTCCCCTCGGAAAGAACGTATCAACACTCTAGGCCTTGAGAATTCCCACAAATATTTTTGTCAGGGCATGCACACAGTCAAAACCCAAAAATGTCCAAGGAAATAAGTCTTCATAGTAAAATCCAACAGAAATTGAGCTCTTAAAACTTCCAAATGTTGAAATAAAAAAACTCATGATTTAAAATAAATCAAATACATGATTAAAAATACTTTCAGGAAATATGAAATATAAAATATGATGAAGAGATTTGAATGACAATGAGATAGGACTTTCAGAAATGTTAAATATAATAATTGCAATAGAAAACACATTAAATGGATTTACCAGCAGATCAGATACCTCTGAACAAAGTCACTGTAAATTGAAAAATAAGCCAAACAAAACACTTCAACATGTGGCACAGACAAAAGAGATGCAGAGTCTGAATGTATAGCTATGAGACAGAGAAGATGAAGTAAGACGTTGTAACATACGTATAACTGGAGTTCCAGAAAGAGGAGAAGAAGAAAGAGACATGGGCAATATTTGAAGATATAATGGCTGACATTTCCATACCTGAAAAATGACATTGATTCATAGACATAGGAATCTTAAGGAATCCCAAGCAGGATAGATTAAAAAAAAAATAAAATGCATATCTAGTCATATCATAGAGACACTGCCCAACAACAAAGGGAGAGAGAGAGACTCAAGGCAGTCAGAGAGAAAAAGATGATCACCACAAAGAAGCACGATTTCAACTAACAGAGACCATGGAAGCTATAGGAGAATAGAATGCAAATCAATTTTCAGAGAAAATACTTGCCAACCAAGATAAGAGAGGGCAAAAAGGTTAAGGGAGAAATAAATTCATTTTCAGAAAAAAGAAGAAAAGCAGACTCTCACGAAAGGCAATTTTTAAAGAAATATTTTATTTATTTATTTGACAGAGAGGGAGCACAAGCAGGCAGAATGGCAGGCAGAGGGATAGAGAGAAGCAGGCTCCCCACCAAGCAAGAAACCAATGTGGGACTCAATCCCCATACCCTGGGATTATGACCTGAGCCAAAGGCAGCAGCTTAACCCACTGAGCCACCCAGGCATCCCACAAAAGGAGATTCTAAAAGGAAGAAGTAAAGTGAGCACGTATCTTTGATGCAAGAAGGAATAAAAAGCATAGAAACTGGTAAGTATGAGCACACATAAGTGAACATATTTAAGTATAGGTAAGTAGTAATAGAAATGCAAGCATATATGGACCAGACCACATAGATATTTTGGCCTCTTCTCGCTACTTCCATTACTGCTACCCGAAGTCAAACCAACATTATCTTTTGCTTGGATTGTTACAATGATCCTTCTAAAGCGTCTTTCTGGTTCTGCCCTCAGCCACACTGATTCGTTTAAAATGTAAATCAGTTCATGACACTCCTCTGCTCAAGTCTCCAATAGCTCCCAAATCAGTTAGAATAAAAGATAAAGTCCTTACAGATCTACAAGGCCCATTTTTCAGGACCCACATAACTGAGCCCCCCATTTTGTCTCTGGCTTTATTTCACAATACTCTTCCTCATTATCTTTATTCCAGTTGATCTGGACTTCCACTGTCCTTGAACACGCCAGAGTTGCTACTGCCTCAGGGCCTTTAGAAGTTCTGCTCCCTCTGGCCACAATGCTCTTCCCTTAGAAATACACAACTCTCTCCATTACTCAAAAGTGACCTTCTCAATGAGACCTGATTGGAGAAGGCACTCAGAGGGCATGAACTGCTAAGAGTATATTCTTTCTATCATTTGGGTGTTTGACTTAAAATAATTCATTGAAGATTGTGGTTAATATGTTCCTTTGTGTATTTCAACACTTTCAAAATGAAAAAGAACACTGAATGAGTAAATGAAAGAACCAATGAACAATGGCATTTGATTGGAAATTGCCTTTTCCAGGAGAGCTCTTAACCTGGGCTTGCTATGACATTGCCGCTCACATTTTGGGAAAGTTCGTTGAACCGGACTCCTACCGTCCCTCTTGACATTGCTAGTAGTCCTAGGCTTCTTTATCTTTCTTTCTTTCTTTTTTTTTTTTTTATGAGTTAATTTATTTATTTTCAGAAAAACAGTATTCATTATTTTTTCACCACACCCTGTGCGCCATGCAATCCGTGCCCTCCATAATACCCACCACCTGGTACCCCGACCTCCCACCCGCCCCCCGCCACTTCAAACCCCTCAGATTGTTTTTCAGAGTCTATAGTCTCTCATGGTTCACCTCCCCTTCCAATTTCTCCCAACTCCTTTCTCCTCTCTAACACCCCTTGTTCTCCATGCTATTTGTTATGCTCCACAAATAAGTGAGACCATATGATAATTGACTCTCTCTGCTTGACTTATTTCACTCAGCATAATCTCTTCCAGTCCCGTCCATGTTGCTACAAAAGTTGGGTATTCGTCCTTTCTGATGGAGGCATAATACTCCATAGTGTATATGGACCACATCTTCCTTATCCATTCATCTGTCGAAGGGCATCTTGGTTCTTTCCATAGTTTGGTGACCGTGACCATTGCTTCTATAAACATTGGGGTACAGATTATCGCCCTCGCCCCGCAAGGGCGAGGTTCGGATGCATCTTCTCTCTCTTTATTTCCGCAAGTCTACATGACCAATCAGCGAGCAGGGTACAGGAGGGAGCAAATCAGGCTGTGCACCTAAACGAACAACTTCGCTAGCAACCAATGCTGTTTACTTCCTCTTAGGGCGTTCCGCTTAGTCTCACGAGGCAATCCTAACCTGGCAACTAGCCAGGCGCCATCTTTTAATGGCGGAGGCCGCTCTGGCCAGAGGCCTGCCTCCGACACAGATGGCCCTTCTTTTCACAACATCTGTATCTTTGGGGTAAATACCCAGGAGTGCAATTGCAGGGTCATAGGGAAGTTCTATTTTTAATTTCTTGAGGAATCTCCACACTGTTCTCCAAAGTGGCTGCACCAACATGCATTCCCACCAACAGTGTAAAAGGGTTCCCCTTTCTCCACATCCTCTCCAACACATGTTGTTTCTTGTTTTGTTAATTTTGGCCATTCTAACTGGTGTAAGGATGCC
Organism: Mustela lutreola; assembly: GCF_030435805.1. Lineage (NCBI taxonomy): Eukaryota > Metazoa > Chordata > Mammalia > Carnivora > Mustelidae > Mustela > Mustela lutreola. The sequence continues at coordinate 33,106,571 of NC_081294.1, forward strand.
CACTTTCACCACTCTTGTTCAACATAGTATTAGAAGTCCTAGCAACAGCAATCAGACAACAAAAAGAAATAAAAGGTATCCAAATTGGCAATGAAGAAGTCAAACTCTCTCTCTTCACAGATGACATGATTCTTTATATGGAAAACCCAAAAGACTCCACACCCAAACTACTAGAACTCATACAGCAATTCAGCAACGTGACAGAATACAAAGTCAATGAGCAGAAATCAGTGGCTTTCTTATACACTAACAATGAAAATACAGAAAGGGAAATTAGAGAATCGATTCCATTTACTATAGCCCCAAGAACCATAAGATACCTGGGAATAAACCTAACAAAAGTGGTAAAAGATCTGTACTTGAGGAACTACAGAACACTCATGAAAGAAATTGAAGAGGACACAAAAAGATGGAAGACCATTCCATGCTCTTGGATTGGAAGAATAAACATTGTTTAAATGTCTATACTGCCTAGAGCAATATATACTTTTAATGCCATTCCGATCAAAATTCCACCAGTATTCTTCAAAGAGCTGGAGCAAATAATCCAAAAATTTGTATGGAATCAGAAGAGACCCCGAATCTCTAAGGAAATGTTGAAAAACAAAAATAAAGCTGGGGGCATCACGTTATCTGATTTCAAGCTTTATTACAAAGCTGTGATCACCAAGACAGCATGGTACTGGTATAAAAACAGTCCTAAGCTTCTTAAAAGAACACAAAGTTGTTTTGTTTTGATTTTAAACATAACAATAGCCACTCCTGGAAACTCATTCAATAGCATTTTTAAGCAATCATTCTTTCCTTTTTAAAGGCTTCTTATCTTCAAAGTCCTTGCTAAAGCTTTGGATTTTGTTTGCTTTTTGTTCCTAAACCAGGCAATCTGCATAACAACAGTATTTCATTTGAAACTTCCGTGCAGTGGTTAAAAAGCGGCTGCCTGACCACTATTTGTGAAATTTTGTTGGTGCAGCTGAGGATAGCCGACTAAAGTGATATCTTTAATTATTTAAGGTGTATTAACTCCTACTCTTTTCCCAAGCTTATGTATGGCAGGCTTTGGAAGTAAATACGTCTAGGGTCAAATTCTTCCTTTGTCATTTACTAACCAGCCTTGAGCGATTCCATTAACTTTTCTGAGCCTCTGTTTCAACTTTGTAGGGTTGATGAAAAAAATATGAAATAAGACAGGTAAGACACCTTCCACCAGGATCTGATGCATAATAGATACTCACTAAATGGAAATAATTATTACCAGAGTACATTTGGCTGATCTAGAGGTGAAGAATATGAAAATGGGGGTAAGAGGAAGAGTCTACAAGGGAGAACAGAATCCATTTCTTTCAACAGATGCTTTCTTCAAAATGTAGGTAAGATTTAAAAAACTGTCATTTGGCAGTTTTTGTAGGTAGATTCATTCCATAATCACAGGAGCTAAGATAGGAATGCTAGTTTCCTGAAGGATCATTAGGTCAACAATCTTCCAAATGAGGCTCAGTACCTCTAGAAAATCAAGCTATATTCTAGCAGCCTCCTGAGGAAATTGAAAGGTCCCCCACTAATGGGTCCGTGATTAAAGGAGCGAGACTGATACAAAGCGAAGACCAAGCAAAGCTTTATTTCGCACCAAGCATTGAGAATCGAACTGACCAGTCAGGGCCATCTCTTACAAAGAGGCAACCTCTCCCTGCTTTACAGACTAACTTTTTTTTTTTTTTCAGACTAACTTTTATAGAGCAAAGGCCATGTGGTTGGGCCTGGCCACACACAAGTGGCCAATGAGATTGTAACACACAGAGAAAGCTGCACAGTCATGCTAGGTCACACATGGGTGGCCAGTTGAATCAAGTGAATTACAATTTACCCTATAGTAGATATTTGAACTAGCCTGTCACCTTGGTCAGAATTGGCACCCAAAAGGTGGGACCCACACTCCTTGGTAGCTAGGGAGACAGTATGCGCCCCCACTGATTGGATACCTCCATCTGGCCTGACCCACCCTTGTATTTGGACTTTGTTACCTGCGGGTGGGTAGGGTCAGTTCAAGTTTTACTGCATAAATAACAAAATGACCAATTAATCCAAGATGGATTGACTCTGGCTAAATAGGCCCTTACAGAAATGAGTTGTGTTTTATCTCAGTCTGAACCTGCAGCTGTCTTCAGCAGCTGAGGCCTTAAAGATCCCTTACATCCCTTAGGCTCTGTCTTTAAGCCTAGCTCTCTTTCTGACTCCAATAGCAATTGATGGTTAAAGTTTACTAGGGAACCTTAAAGATTCCTTCAAATGAAGTTCCTGATGCCATGGTTCTCTCCACTGCTAGAAGTTCCTAATTTTTTGGTCTTATATTAGTCCTTTATTCTGTAACATCCCTAAGAAGTTACATATTGACACTGGTCTTGGATCAATTTAACCTCAGAGCTAATCCATGTTTCTCTGCAAGATTGTGCTCATATTTTTTCTTTGACCTTAGTTTTTGCCCAGTTTTTAAAAATCTAATTTTTACATCTTCCTAGAAGAAATAGGGCCATGAGCTGTTTCACAACTTATATAGCTGATTATGTCCTCCAATTTTGTGTTATTCCAACAGCTTCCTTCCAAAAGTTCCTTTCCCTATTTCCCATGCTCTGTGTTCTGTCCTTTCTTCATGTAATGTTTGCTCTGCTATTATGAAGGAGTGGGCATATTGTGATATGAGTAGAATGGATAAGGCAATATTTTCTCTTTCCCCAAATGTTCTGCTCATCTAGATTAGGACATAATACAAACTTAGTTCTGTTTGTATAGAACCTAGCAGATCTTTACAAAAGAAAGAGAAAATGGAATAATGATGTAAAAAGTACTGAGAAGCAGAACGATATTCCTTCTGCAACAAAGAGTAAATGACTTATTTCTGGAATTGCCTAAACTGAAGTAACTAATATCCAATTAGTTTTGTTTGCTTTTGTTTGTTAGTTTGTTTTTCTTTAAAAGAGTGGTTTTCTTTCCTGGCCCTTCCTATTCCTCCACTCCAAACAGATTTTGTTTTCCTTTCAAGCTGGGAGAGGGGCATTATGTATGCCCTTCCTAGTGCCATAGGGGACTTATTTTAATTTTTATTGCTTTTTATAAATATTTTTTAAGGATTTTATTTATTGGTCTGTTTATTTGTTTGTCAGAGAGAGAGAGCACATAAGCAGGGGGAGCAGCAGGCAGAGGGAGCAGCAGACTCCCCACTGAGCAAGAAGCCCAGTGCAGGACTCTATTCCAGGACCCCAGGATCATGACCTGATTTATTGTATTTATGTCTTTTCACTAGTAGAACCTCAGTAGAATAGATTTATAAGTGAACACAGAGTTTAAGATGATTCTATTATTCTAATTATAGGAGGATAGACTCCATAATTTAGGACCAAAAAAAATCACATATCTATGCCTTTAAGAAACTCATGATGTTACTGAAATAAGAAATAAACACAAATGGGTATTGAGCAGAGGAAGAGATAACCCACTTTACTGAAGAGACCATTGAGCTAGACCTTGATGAATGGACAGGATTTAAACATGCATAAGAGAGGTAAAGAGAGAACAGAATGAGCAAAAGCTATTAAGTGGGAAGGGACTGAGACCAACCATGTGAGTACAAACAAGGTGTTAATTGTTCAGCTATCTCTACAACTACTCTCCAAGTGGTAACACAATACTTATCTCCAAAAAAATTTTTATTTCCCAAAGACTTCCTTAAAACATCTAAGCCAGGGGCGCCTGGGTGGCTCAGTGGGTTAAGCCGCTGCCTTCGGCTCAGGTCATGATCTCAGGGTCCCGCATCGGGCTCTCTGCTCAGCAGAGAGCCTGCTTCCTCCTCTCTCTCTCTGCCCGCCTCTCTGCCTACTTGTGATCTCTGTCTGTCAAATAAATAAATAAAATCTTTAAAAAAAAAAAATCTAAGCCATATCACATTAGGAAATTACCATGTAAGCTAAAGTTATGAATGCCATTTCTATCAAGTATGTAAAAAAATTTTTTTTCCGTCATTTCAATACATTTCTTCTACTACCATTTACTCATCTTTCTTGGTAAAGTAGTGAAGAAAGAAGAAAGAGGCTGTGACATAGCCCAATTTTCTTGCACATTTTAGATTATCTGAACACTCCAGTGACTGAGAGTGCCTGATCCAGCCTAGGGCAACATCAGATTCAGTATTTGGCAGGTGGGAATGGATTTGGAAGGAATCCAAGTTGGCTGTTAAGAGTCTTGACAATCTAGGATATAATTTCCTTGGTCCAGCTGAACAGTTCCATGGTATTAGAGGCTACGCCTCTCTCCTGTTCACTAAATATTTCCCAGTCTCTAGCATAATGTCTGGTATATTTGTTGAATACATAAAATGTTTACTGGTCAGGTTATCTTTTGGGTTTTTGTCTCTGCATTTATAAAATGAACTGAAGACAAAATCAGGTATAATCTTCTCTTAATGTCCTTTTGTTGATGGTACACTTTAAGGTAGAGTTCACATAGTGACCCATACATAGGTTTTGTTTGATCTGCACAGTGATTAAAATTTTTAAACAAAATGCTAAAAATCTAAAGAATCACATATCAAATATATATGAAAAATCAAATGACATTACAATATTGTGCCAAGCAATTTGCTTGCCTGACGTCAGTCAAGTTGTTAAACTGGGCCTGAACTCTCTAATGCGCCACACTCCCCACTACTCCCTATTACTTACTACAGCTCATTTTATCTATTTCCTTTAACTGTCTGGTCTCTATAGACATTTGACTTTGTGATACTCTAAGTCTTTCATAAAGTACTCTTCCCATTTACTACAGCTCATTTTATCTATTTCCTTTAACTGTCTGGTCTCTATAGACATTTGACTTTGTGATACTCTAAGTCTTTCATAAAGTACTCTCCCCATTTAATACATGGGGATATAGACACATAAAAAATTGTGTAATTATATTCAGGTCTCCATTAAGTATCAAAATCTGCAAATGGCAGTCAAATCTACTGAGACTTTCATTGAAGCCATTATATATTCCTCTTAGCTTTAAATTTCTCTTGTCCCTAACGTAAAAGACTTCTCAAGATTAATTTGGAAAAGAAAAAACATAAAATTCTATACAGTTGTAAAGTCATTTTTGTAGAAACTGTAACAACATCTATATTTTACAATTCTGAATCCATGATTTTAAAGATTAATTTTTCCATGAAGCATTAGGTATACATACTCATGCTATCAAATTAAATAATTTCCCTCATCCTGACCCTAGATTGTTTTTTGTGTTGTTTGGAATGACGATGCTAAGAGTCTGAGAGGCTTTCTGGTCCGTTATCAAAGGCATCTTCTATTGGGTGCAGGGAGGCTGCTTTTAGAGGACTGTGAAAGTCCGCGTTTTTATTAACAGAAGAGGGAAACAGGCTTCCAAGATTTGGGCGCGTGCTCATGGTCACAAAGCAGTTAAGTGGCAAACTAGAAACAGAACCTATATCCCTTAGCCTCCATTTGAACTCTTTTTTCACTACCGCATGCTGACCATGCTTTTCCCACCTCCCTCTTTTCCTTTTCAGTGCTACAGGGAAAACCGTTACTTTCTACAACAAAGGTGGTAATAAGTTTAATCAGGGCCCATTCTACCAAGCACAGAGATGTCAACACACTTGTGGAGTTCCACAGTTTGCATCACTTTTTGCTTATTTCTCTAGAATCCTTCCCATCTAAAAACTGAACTGTTACTCCTTGAAAAAACACTGGTTGAAAATGGAATTTCACTGGAAAATTCCACTGCGTTAATGTTGGCCATGGCTAAACTTTAGTCTTATTGGAGAACAGTCAAAGCACATGAGAACTTGATCATTCTGTTATTAGTCTCTTAACCTGATTAGTTAAGATTGATCATCAAATTATGGACCCTCTTTGTGTGTATGTGTGGTCGGGGAGGGAGCATTATAGGGTCTCTAAAAGAAAAATAAGGCCTAGGGAACGATTATTTTCCAATCTGTGTGAGACTAACTGAAAATACAGGACTTCGGTAATGAGACTAATAGAGTGCTCTGGGTTAAAATGAGCAGGCTGCTTGGAAGAGATGGGACTCCACCTGGGTCTTAAAGTAGGAGTAGATTACAGGTAAGTGAAAAGGAAGAAAGGTAGTGAAAATGCATGAGAATTTATACCAAAGCAGGCATAGAGGATGTACAGAGCTGCAAGTAAGTGGTCCTTAATTATTATAGGAATGCGTGGGAAGTAGCAGTGGGAAAGTAGTAGATAGGATGGGACAAGACATAGTTTAGGGCTGAATGACTTTCAAGGAAGTGAATGAGTATCTAAATCTAAAAATAACCAAGTAGGGATGCCTGGGTGGCTCAGTCAGTTAAAAATAACCAAGTCAAAGACAAAATTAAACAAATAAAACAAAACATTTAATATATACATAAAAATATAAAATAAAAATAACCAAATAACCCAAACCTAAAATAAACATTGTTTGTTCATCTTGTTTAATGATGGTATTCTCTACTAATAACACTGTATTCCATTGTAGGATAAGCACTCCCTCTATCCCCACCACCATATACAAGTTGTATTTGTCATTACAGACCTCAGCTGTGCCCACCTAAAAGAACCTGTTTCCTAAAGAAATTGGTTTACTTTCCAGGCTTGGAGATACAAGACCCATGGATTTACTCTGAGAGCTGAATTTCACTCTTAAATTCTTTCAGGACATTTTGTGCCTTCCTGTAGACTGGGCAGTGGTAAAGTGGACCTTTGCCCCATTTCAAATAAATCAGCTGCAAGCTGAAAACTTGTTTCTAGGGTAAGTTTCATTTTTTGGTTTGTTTTTAAAGGCTTATTATTATGTTTATCAGTACTGACATTTTTGGAAAGGAAGAAAAGACGAATTCTATATTTAAGAAGGAGAGTAATAGTGAAAGGAGTAGGTGAATAGTCAGCTCTTTCTCCCTGTTTCCCTCCCTGTCTTCCTTTCTGGCTTTTTCTTTCCTTCTTTTCTCCTTTCTTCTATCTATCTATCTATCTATCTAATCATCTATTATCTATGCATTACCTTATATTTGCCATTTAACCCATAACTGGGTTACAGTGGCTTTATTGACCCTTAGGGGAGAAGACGGCTTTTTGTTTGGTCAAATACCCTGATCAATTAGGTTGGACACCCAGATAACAATTTGGAAGGAGACAGGTATAAAGAGAGAACAAACTGTTCCACAAACACAAAATAAAAAGGAATTTGCAGGTACAAAAAAATGGGGGTGGGAAGGGAATGAAAAGAAGAAGGGGCAGATCATAATGGCAGGAGGGACCTCCAGAACAGTATCACATAGAGAGAGACTTTTGGGGGCAGGGATAGCCAGATGACATTAAATATTGGTGAACACCTCTTCTCTGTCATTCCAAACTTAAGCTAATTCTCTACACACAGATGTTACTTGTGTGGGTAGAGATGTGGGGAAATTGAGGAAAGCAAGCTGCATCCCAGGAATATACCAATGGAAGAGAATAGCAGGTGGATATGAGGCACGAGTGAAATGAGGAGTTCAGAAAGAATAAGAACTTACAGTAAGGTCTGATCATAAGAATGTCAACTCCCTGGAATTTGAAGAAATCTTGGAGAGTACATCAGCATTTCCATTTGATGGTAACGGGAGCTTAAAGTAAATTTAATGTAACTCTCAGGTAATGCCATGTCATTGGACATATATAAAAGATATCTACACACTCATCTAGATGTCCATATCTATATCTTTATCCAAAGATAGATACACCAATCAGTGTGTATGACCCTTGTGAGTTAGATTATGGATTTAAGTACTTGTTATGAAACTTGTTATTAATATATTAACCATCTCAGAGCCATTTACCTTGCAACTTTCTTTAATTCTGTTTTTAAATATTTACAAGTCACCTCTACCCTGGCAAACATAATATCCCATAACTCTCCCCTCTTCCTTCCTTTCATGTTTTGGTCTCTGCCCATATCATTCTTCCAGTTTCCTAATTAACAGATTGAAGACTTTCTTTGGCACTCTTTCTTTTTCTGCACATTCCCTAAACAAGCTTTTGGGTATTTCCTTTATAATATATTCTATGTGCGTGCCCTTGGTTTAGTACTCTTATTTGCTAATAATTATAGGTTCTCATTACTTTTATTCTCAATTGTTAAAATTTGTTAACTAGTCTCACCACCTTGCGTCTCCCTTCTTCAACCACCATCTCTGGTTCCAAACCATATGTGTTGAGTTTCTGTTTAGCTAAACTGGAAGTATATTTCCCACAATTCCCTTCCCTGCATGGTTCTGCATTAGCAACAGGAGAAAATTGTGTGAGATTGGGAAAATGAAAGTGAGGCAGCTGACATTATATTCTAAAAGGTGGTGTGCAGTATGAGATGCTTTGTAGCTTATACTGTGAGCCAGCAGATCAATTGATCTGATATATTCTCTATGAATGTCCTTGCTTTAGTATTCTTACTTACTAATAATTATAGGATCTGATATATTCTGTATGAGTCCCCTTTGTTTAGTTTTCTTATTTACTAATAATTATAAGTTCCTATTTCTTTTACTTAGCAACTGATCTGCTGGCTCACTTTACAGTGTGGAAAAGCAGCCAGCCCTCCAAGAGCTGTTGGATTTCCTCCTTCAGGTTTTGAGTCCTGGACCAGATGCTTTTGTAGATCCATGGTAACAGGGATAAGCTGCTTCTACAGGCCAATGATATTATCAGATTGGAGATGGTAAGAGACAGGTGCAGATCCCACCGTGTTCTCATGGATCCCAGTTTGTCCTCCCTCCCCATTTCATGTCGAAATGCTCTTGATGACCAACTGTGCTGACCTGCAGTGACTCCACACTCAATTTCCAGATGCAGAGATAACAGTCTTCCACAGGGTTCTTCACCAGCTCCCATATTGTGTCCAATATAATTCCTATAATAAATTATTTATTCCATATCACTCAGTATGGCTCTGCTCTCCTAATTGATACAGAAATTGGTACCAGAAGTAGTTCTAGCAGATCAGAACTACAAGTATGGTTTCTCTAACTTAGTTCTGGCTTATCCAGAAATGGTTTTGATTTGAGGAGAATTAAGGACATCAGTGGTTGTGTTGTCCAGAGGTAAAGGGAACACTGATGGTATATGGCGTGCAGGAGCAGAACAGTCATTCAAGTGATCACTTGTAGACACCTGTAACTAAGCGCTTATAGAAAGTAATGTGTTGGGGTGCCTGGGTGACTCAGTCAGTTAAGTGTACAACTCTTGATTTGGGCATGGAACCCAACCCAAGGTGTGGGTGCCCAAGCACTCTCTCTTGAGCATCCCCACCCCCGCCATTGTGTGCATTGTGTGACCAAATGTAGATCTTAGAGAGAGACAATAGATTATCTTAAACTTAATTAGGTAGTGACTCCAACTGTAGCTATTAATAATTCCAGATGTGGTTTCATTGCTGGAGTAAAATCAGTACAAACACTGGCACCTGGAATGTAGCTGCAGATCTGGCAAATGCTTTTTCCTCTGCATCTCTTGGTAAAAACCATCAGAAGCAGGATTTTTGTAGTTCACTGAGCTCACTTTCTTATCTCAGGGAGTCTATCAGTTCTCCAGTCCTATATCATAATATAGTCTGTAGGGATCCTGACCATGTCCCCATTAAACAGGATATCACTCTGCTCTGTTACATTGATGATAATGTTCTAATTGAATCTGATGAGCAGGAAGCAGCAACTAGCTTAGATACTTTGTAAGACATATGTATGCCTAAATCCCCCAAACATTCAGGAACTTGCGACCTTGATAAAACGTGTAAAGCCCAGTTATCTGGAGGATGTCATGATATTCCTTCCAAGGTGAAAAACAAGGTGGCATCTGGTCCATCCTACCACTGGAAAAGGGGCACAACACATACATACTCTCTTTGGATTTCTGAGGCAGCATATAATTAATGTGGGCATGCTCCTTATACCTGTTTACCAAGTAACCCAAAAGTTGGCCAGTTTTCAGTGGGTCCTGAATAAAAAGGCTCTGTAACTTGTCCAGGCCACTTTGCAAGCTGTTATGCCGCTCAAGTCACATGACAAAGATTCAACGGCACCTGATGTGATGGTAGCAGATAAGAACACTGTATGGTATCTTTTATGGGTCTCTTCTCTGTAAACCAGTAACAGTACAAGCCTTTAGGATTTTGAAGCAAGCTATCCCATCCTCTGCAGAGCATTTTTTTTTTAAACATTTTTTTTTTATGGTTAAGTAATATTCCATTGTGTGTGTTGTGGCTTTCCACAGGCCCTAGCAGAGAATGTGAGCACTAAGTTAACCACGGAACCTGATTTATGTTTGTTAGAACTGGCTCCCAGTTTGGGTTAGCCATAAAAGAAATTTCCATGGGATTTGGAAGCAGAAGTGAAGCAAAAGTTACAGACACTGTTACTAATCTGTTGGCTCATTTGTTGCTATGGGTCCATGGCCAGGACTGTAGCTCCTGTAGTTTCTTCCAGATGTCCTTCTTCAGCTTCTCCAAGTCCTGAACCACGTGTGCATGTCACTCCATGGTGAAGGATGCTGGCTTCTCCTCCAAGCCATACGTGAGATCAAAGTTGGTGGGGGAAACACAAACAGAGGTTCTAGTTTATCTGTATGGCTTCCATTTTGTCCTCACTTTCCCCAGTTTCACATTCAGCTTTTCTTCCCAAGTGCCTGCCTTGCTAGCCTACTTTAGGCCACCACCACATACAGAGGTAATGTTCTTTCAGAAAATTCTACCCTAACTCCTCCCATGTTAATTGTATAAATTCTAATTCCTATGGAAGCCCTTACTCCTTTTTTTTTTGCAGTGGTTCTGTGTCATTGAATAAACCCTAACTGAAACACTATCATTGTACTTTCAAACTTTACATAACTTTAAAAAAATTTTTTTTGATTCAAATATAATTAACATACAGTATTTTACTTTTAGGGGAACAATATAATGATTCAACAATGTTATACCTTATTCCAGTGCTAATCATGATAAGTGTACTTCATCCCCTTCAGCTATTTCACCTATCCCCCAACCTGCTTCCTCTCTAGCAACCACCAGTTGGTTCATATTTAAGAGTCTGGGGTTTTTTGTATCTTTATTTTCTTTTCTCATTTGTTTTGTTTCTTAAATTCCACATGAGTAAAATCATATGGTATTTGTCTTTCTCTGACTTATTTTAGTTAACATTATATACTCTAGATCCATCCATGCTGTTACAAATGGCAAGATTTCATTCTTTTTTATGGTTAAGTAATATTCCATTGTGTGTGTATGTATGTGTGTATCTCATATCTTTTTGATCCATTCACCTATAGATGGACACTTGGGTTGTTTCCATACCTTGGCTATTGTAAATAATGTTGCAGTAAACATAGGGATGCATATATCTTTTCATAGCTGTCTTTTCATTTTCTTTGGGTAAATACCCAATAGTGGAATTACTGGATCATATGGTAATTCCATTTTTAATTTTTTGAGGAAACACCGTACTGTAAACTTTTTGTATTTTATATTTAAAGTGGTTCTCTTATAAGCTCATGTTGGGTTTTATATATTCATAACTATAAGAAAGCTTTTAATTGGAATATTTATTCTGTATTTTTATTTCTGATACATTTATATTTGCATACCACTTTTTCTTCAATTTGTTCCATATGTTCAATATTGCTTTTAATTCACTTCCTTTTTTCCCCTTCTTTTGAATAAGTCCAGTACTTTTATTGTTAGTTTTACATTCTTTCACTATTTTTTTAGTGGTTACACTCATGAACCTTTAATTTACTCAAGTTCAACAAAACAAATATGTTCACATTTCTGTGGTTACTGATATATTTAGGTTTACATATGCCAATTTATGATTTTATTTCCATTTGTTCTAGTGTAACTTTTCCTTTATTATTTTTTGGGTCCATCAATCCCTCACTGGGGAAGGATTTGAGGATTTCCCAAAAGTGGCTAAAATGACCAGGGTTTAGGGAAGTTTCCTCTTGATTTAGGGTCTCAACAAGAGTGGTACCAAAATCCATTTGTGCAGCCCTGATTTGGGCTACAATTAGAATGAGAAACTGTAAAAGTGCAGGAGTTAATAGCATTATGAAAGTCAGAATGTTTAAGCAGATATTATATAAAGAGGTTGTATCAACTTTACTTGCAAGTTTTATGGGAATGGATATTATATCTGGCCAGGGAACACTTCCTCTACCTAGCACTGTAAAATCAAAACCTGTTGATAAAGTCCTCATGGAGGCTACAGTTAGAAATGTAAAAGTTGATGGAATTAAGGTAGAAGTTTTTTGGAGAATCTGTATGTTCGAATAGGCTTTATGTGAAGTGGTTGCAACTCTTTTACCTGATTATGTTATGGGTATGGACATTGTCTCTCACGGGGGAATGTTTCCCCTACCTAGTATTGTAAAACAGAAGACCTGCAAATCTGCTCTTCAAGCACTATGAATTGGACTTGCTAAATATGAAGGTAAAGAGTGAAGCTATGTATTACTCAGACCATTTCAGCTTTTGAAACCTAACTGGATCAAATGGAAGCCCACGAACATGAATGGCCCAACTCTGGCCCACGAACATGAATGGCCCAATTCATGTGATACAAAGCTAGACTGAATAGTTACTAATAGCTGAATGAGATTTTAGTAGGATGATACTATCTTTGAATTTTATGATTGTTTTCCTTTAAGAGATTCATGTTTGAAGACCAGGGGTAGAATGCAATATTGTGATTTATAAGAAATACATCTTTGATTATCCAGATTATCTTTCATATATATTTGGTCTTTATCTGTAGTTCTTGCCTCACAGCTCCCCAAACCCCTGGAATTCCCTGAGTGTCAAGAATGACCAAGGTGTCTTTTGTTATGTTAATAAGGTGATTTTTTTTGGGGGGGGGGTCCCACCTAGGGACCAAAAGAACCAACCCCATGACTAGAGGACTGGAACCTTCAGTTCCACACCAGACTGCTACAGAGAAGAGGGCTGGAGGTTGAATCAATTGCCAATGGCCAATGATTTCATCAATAATGACTATGTAAGGAAGCCTCCATAAATGCCCAAAAGAACAGGGTTTGTAGAGCTTCTCCATTAATGAACACTTGGAGATGCTGAGAGGTGGGTACCTAAAGAAAGCATGGAAGTTCTGACCTCTTACCCCATGCATCATCCTTCTGGCTGCTCTTATATCCTTTCAAAATAAACTGGTAATTTAGTAAATATAATGTTTCTCTGAGATCTGTGAGCTACTCTAGCAAACTAATTGAACCCAAAGTGGGGGATGGTCTTGGGAAACTCTGATTTATAGCCAGTCAGAAGTACAGGTAACTATTTGGGCTTGTGATTGGCATCTGAAGTAGGAGGGTAGAGGGAGCAATCTTTTAGGAACCCTTAACCTGTAGAATTGGACGTTATATCCAGGTAGATAGTGCCAGAATTGAGTTGAATTATTGGTGTTTTGTGGGATTACCCACCACGCACAGCCCACTCCCCTCCCCACCAAACACACAACCTCCCACAGATGGTAGAACCTAATTTACATTCTGTTTTTTTTTTTTTTTCAAGAATTCACTCTCCCAATTTATTCTTTCTCCTTTAAAATTAATGTGTTATTTGTTCCTCTGGTTGCGTTTAAGATTCCTCTTATTCTTTGACTTTTATTGACTGGCTGCTGATATGCTTGGGTGTCTGTTTTTGTTTTTAGTCCTGCTTAGTATTGGTGGAGCTTCTTTAAATCTGCAGCTTAAAGTCTTTTGAAAGTCTTGGGAAATTCTTGGCCAATATCTTGCTCATTAAATCTTTAGTCCTATTCTCTTTCTTCTTCTCCAACATTTTTATAGATATTCAATGTTTTTATTGCATTCCATGTATCTCTTACACACTTTTCAGTGTTTCTTTTTTTATCCTTTTATTCCTTCTCTGCTTCAGTCTGGATACCTTACCTCGTTCTATCTTCCAGTTTATCGATCCTCTCTTTCACTGTCTCATCTGCTCTTATACTCATCTACTGAACTCTTAATTTCAATTTATTATATGTTAGAATTTCTCTGGTTATGTTCTCTATACCATCTACTTTTCTGAATATATTAATCTTTCTAAAAACCTTGGTCCACTAATTCCAACATCTCAATCTCCTGTCTGTAAAAAGTTGTGGCAATAATTTGAGGCTCTTTCGGAGGTAAAAAAAAAAAAAAAAAAAAAAAAAAAAAAGAAAAAAAGGAAAAAGAAAAAAAAAGGTTTTTTCTTTCTGTTGAGTGTTCATACTATGAATAGATCACTTTATTTCACTCAGGGACTGAGAGGTTTTGGAGATGGATTTTTGCCCTTACAAAGGATTGTCTATTTCTGGTCCACCCTTTCTTCTTAGGTCTAGCACTTCTGGGGGACTAAATTTTAAGATATTTACTAGGTCCTCTCCTTTTTGGCTGGCCCTGATTTCTAATTTTTGTTTTCCCAACTTCACGAGGCAGTTTTAGCTCTTCCAATCTTTTCAGACTTCTAGGTTGTCACTTTAGATTTACATTCCCAGGGCTCTGGACCCACAAATCTTATAAATTAACAAATACCTCAAGAGAAAAATGCCATGGAATGGCAAGCTCAAGAACACAAGATGAACTGCACTGTGCTGTTTTTTTGGCTTCAGAAAATTTTGGTGCATTGTGTACTCCTTGATACCCTCAGCATTTTTTTTGTGGTGGTGGTGATGGGTATTTTATTCAGCTTACCTGGTTGCTTTCTGTGGTCAGTTTTATCTATGGCAATCTATACCACCACCATAATATTCCTCGCTTGCTTGCTTTTTAAGAGTAATGTGTTTTCATTTTACCTTCAAAAAAAGTACTCATTTTTGCTTTTTCATTGTTTGCTTCACAAAAGTAGGTGGACTAAGAAATGTACATGATTACTGGTTTCTCATAATTTCTCTTTATAAGGCCAGAACAGGCTCTCACTGAGTATTTTTACATTTTAAAATCAACAGGTGTCCTTGGTGATAAATGAGAACTGATGAGAGACCACCAGGAGAATTTACCATCATCTTTAATGGCTTAATTGCTCAACAGTTTACATTGCCAGTAATTCTTGAATTCATATGCTACTTGGCCAGGAAGAGATAGATCACTGAAAACCACAGATAATTCAATTTCTCTTTTTGGCCACTGATTTTAAACTTCTCTCCAAACTCAATTTTCTTAAACAAGAGAGTTTATTTTACATAAATATTTTTCATATTCCAGAAGACACACAAGCACATAAGAAAACTTCCAAAGATAAAAGAGAGCAGAAGTAGAAAAGCAGGGGTCCTAAAAACAATCTAAACATGAAAAAATTATCTCCAATGTGAAAGAGAATTTCTTGAGTGGGTACTATGCATCAGACACTTAAGATATATTTTTAATACCAACAACAGACCTTTGAGGAAAGATAGATCCACTTACATATTAGAAGAGACCCAACGAGTTCAAGAAACTTGTTCTGAGACATCCAACTAGTGGGTGACACTCCTAGATAAAACAACTACTTATTATTATTAATTAATATGGAGATTACAACCTTTTTACAACCACTTTTTATTCCAAGTGGAAAAGAAATAGAGAACATCCACCAACATTTTGAGCAAATTCAAAAGGCAGTCTTTGAACTTTCAGTTATTTTCGCAATTACTTTTTTATTGAAATTTTTATTGAGATAATTTTAACTTCTCATTCAATTTTAAGAATATCAAGATGTCCAGTTCCCCAGTACATGTTTTCCTCCAATGACACTATCTTGCAAAACTATATTACAATATCATATCCAGGCTAATGACATTAATACAACCCACCATCTTATTCATATTTTTTACTTGTGCTTATTTGTGTATTTATGTGTGTATGGACATTTGGTTCCATACCATTTTATCACATGTGTAGATTTGTATAGCTGCAACCACAGGTAAAATAAAGAACAGATCCATCACCACATGGACCCATGGAATGATCCTCTTCTAACCACACCTGCCTCCCTTCCATTGTTTCTTGCAGGTCCCCAACCCTTGGCAACTACTATTCTGTTCTACATTCCTGAAACTACATCATTTCAAGTATGTTACATAAATGAAGTCATCTAGTCTATAATCTTTTGGTACTTTTTCCACTCAGCAAAATTTCCTGGAGATTCACCCTGTTATTATACGTTCATTCATTTTTAATGCTAAGCAGAATTCCATGTTTCGGATTTACCACAGTTTATTTTACCATTCACCCACTGAAGGACATTTGAGCTGTTTCCAGTTTTGGGCTTTTATGGAAAAACAAAAATAAAAACCAGCTATAGACATTTATGTATGGGTTTCTATATGAACATAAGTTTTAAATTTTCTGGGATAAATGCCCACTTGTATTTGCTAGGCCATATGGTAATTGTATGTTTAGTTTTAAAAGAAACTGCCCAAGTGTTTTCCAGAGTGGCTCTCTCATTGTACATTCCCAACAACATCAGACTTATTTAGTATATCCACATCCTCAGCATTTGGTGTTGTCACTGTTTTTAACTGTAGTTACTCTGATACATGTGGAGTGGTATCTCATTGTGGTTTTAATTTGCATTTCTCTGATGGCTAATGATGTTGTCGTCTTTTCATGCTTCTTGCACTTGTTTTAATTCCATTTAGCACTGAAATTTGCATTATTGGTAATTGGAAGAATAAAACAATTTTTAAAAACCCATCCTCATATTCTCTTCTCCATTGAGACTTCAGTTCATTTTGATTAAATTTCTCATCCAAAGTCCAAGAGACCATTTCTCTACATTCATATTGCTATATCCCTAGAACCTAGCACACTGCTGGATGACAGCAGGTACTTACATCGGCTATCAATTTATTGTCTTTCAACTCCAAATGCACCCTTCATCATCTTCTCCAAGGTCATCGGAGTGGACCCTGGAAACATCACTCCTTTGCATCTCCTTCAAATCTTTTTCAGAACTGTAGTTATTATAAGAATGCTGAAATGGATATTCATTTATGTTTCCTTTGAAAACCTTTTTGATATGAAAAATTCCATACACTAAATTGAATAGCATAATGAACTCTCATGTATCAATCACCCCCAGCTTCAATAATTACCCAAATTTTGCCATCTATTATCTCTTCCCCAATTTTAATTTTTTTTTTTCAGAGTAGTTTTAAAAGAGTTTATTTATTTATTTGAGAGAGAGAGAGAGAGAGTATAAGCATGGGGGAGGGACAGAGGGAGAGGGAGAAGCTTACTCCCACTAAGCAGGGACCCAGACTTGGGGCCCAATCCCAGGATCCTGAGATCATAACCTGAGCCAAAGGCAGAAGCTTAACCGAGCCACTAGTCACTCCCATTTGCCAGAGTATTTTAAACCAATCCTTGTCATATAACTCTACCATGAATACCTTTCTAGATGAGTTCAAGTCGTAAGCTGGAGGACAGAAGTTGACTACAGAGCAAAGGTTCAGATGCTTTCTTGTTGGAAAACAAGTTCATGCTTTCAGAACATGATCAATTAGGCAGGTGTATCTCTTGGAAAATTTTATTGAATTATTTTATTTTATTGAATTAATTACTCTTCTTCTGGACTACACAACCATGTTCTAGACACATAGGTAGATAAATCTTTTTGCTATGGTCTTAATAAAATGAAAACGATGTTTCCTTATTAAATGGAAAGTCATAGGAGATGA
This sequence comes from Mustela lutreola, assembly GCF_030435805.1. Lineage (NCBI taxonomy): Eukaryota > Metazoa > Chordata > Mammalia > Carnivora > Mustelidae > Mustela > Mustela lutreola. The sequence goes on from NC_081294.1 coordinate 33,124,287, forward strand.
ACCCATCCATCTACTGTATGAATAGGACGCTGATTTAAGTCGTCGTTTTTCCCCTCCTCCCATAAGAATATGACTTCTAAGTTTATGCCTGAGTTAACTTTTGTAAAGATGTCCAGTCCTACCAGAAGCTCAGCTGTTTTGGGAACGTTTCTGCATTTCCACACTCCTTTATGACAATGAGGTCATTTCACAATTGTTTCTTTTCTGGAAAACACAGCTGGCTTAGTTTGGTCAGCAACATTCTCATTGCTGCATTTCCTAAGTCACCACAGTATTTCAACTGACCCCTCCCCAGAATAGATTACATCCATGTAATACATTTTCAAAATAAAACATGCCTAATCAAATGACCACAATAGCCATTGAGTGGTATGTCCCTTACTCTGGACCAGGATTGTTCTAGTTCATATCTTTTCAATAACTATTATCTCACTGAAACTTTAAACTCAGATTTTCTTAAACCAAGCCTAAGAGATGGTTAATTTTTGTCCTCAAACTGCTCCTTACTAGGAGTACAGCATTATTTGTGGCAGAATTCCTTCTGATTTTGTACAGCTCATAACAATTCATGAATTACGTTTTTGTACAGCTCATAATAATTCATGAATTACTGTTTTTTCATGTTTTTTTTTAAGAGTCACTTTAGCTTTTTTCTAAACATGGTTACACATTTTATTGAACAACCTGTGTATATTTAAGGATGTGCTGAGCAGAGGCAAGTATGAAATCTAACTTCAAGACCCTCTAAACGGGTTCTCATGGCCCATGTATTTTTGCTTCACAGAAAAGGGAAACTCAGCACAATTACAAATTTATTCTTAAGCATAATTACTTGATTAAAAACCATTTCTCTACATTCATATTGCTATATCCCTAGAACCTAGCACACTATTAGCTGACAGCAGGTACTTACATCAGCTATCAATTTATTGCCTTTCAATTCCAAATGCACCCTTGTCTTCTCCAAAATAATGGGAGTGGACCCTGCAAACAACACTCCTTTGCCAACTAGCATGACATTAAGCCTTGCCAACAGAACCTTCTGAAGAGACACTTGAATACGAAGAGGTTTTTCCTTTACTGTAATATACTTGTGTTGTCAAAGTCCAGCAGCTCAGTTTTCGACAGTCCAGCTCCTGCAGCAAACACAGCTTTTCCAGAATCCAAAATCTCCAATACAAATGGCTTACCTAGTTCCTGACTCCTGCAGTGTGGGGTGGCCAATGGGGACCCGTGCCAGGACTTCTCCAGGGAGTCTTGCGCTGGAGTGTCACAAGACACTGCCCTGTGAAATCCCTATCACGTCTTTGGGTGGTTTTGTGGCTACTTCTGAAGGGTGGCATTCCCTTGGGTACAGCTTCCTATTGGCTCCTCAAAGACCGATTTTTTTTAAAAAAAAGATTTTATTTATTTGACAGACAGAGATCACAAGTAGGCAGAGAAGCAGGCAGAGAGATAGGAAACAGGCTCCCTACTGAGCAGAGCGCCCGAGGCGGGGCTAGATCCCAGGACCTTGGGATCATGACCTGAGCCAAAGGCAGAGGCTTTAACTCACTGAGCCACCCACACGCCCCTCAAAGACTGACTTCTAGCAAGTTTTGCTAGCATGGCACCATAGTAACTCCTCTGCCATCCATGAGCCACAGCTGTGCACTTTCCAACAGGGTCTGGATCTGGTCCTACAGACTATATTTGAGATGTTCCATCTCAAACCCAGGGTTATGGCTGCTCCTTAAGTCTACTATTCATATGTTATTGAGATTTCTCTTTCCTTCTTACTAGCCAATTCCTCAGTACTCCAATTTTGTTATAGTTTACAGTTCTTTACATTAAAATCTGTTCAGGGATGCCTGGGTGGCTCAGTCAGTTAAGTGCCTGCCTTTGGCTCATGTCATGATCCCGGGGTCCTGGGAATGAGCCCCCATCGGGCTCCCTGCTCAGCGGGAAGCCTGCTTCTCCCTTTCCCATGCCCCCTGCTTGTGTTCCCATTCTTGTTCCATATCTCGCTGTGTGTCTTTCTGACAAATAAATATCTTTAAAAAAATTTTCTTTGTTCAATTTGCCATATAGTGTCTACAGATTGGACCCTGATAAAGTGCTCAAAAAATGTCTGTTGAAAGAAAATAAAAAGAGAAAAAAAAATGAAATAGAAAGAACTCCAAATTATTATTGTCACATCCCAAAATAGTTGTGTGTTTATTTGCTATTATTTGAAATCAGGAATTTATGATCCTGTGCCACTGGATTCTTTTTCAATAATTCACCCACTCTATTCATCCCATCACTAAAAATTTATTGAGCAATGAGTTTGCTGAGCATATATCAATAAATTTCTTGGGATAATGAGAGAGTTGGTGAGTCTACAAAAAGAATCCAGACTATAAAGCCCACAGAAATTTCCTTGAATATCAAGACTCCAGGGAATATTTATGATGCCTTTAAATCAGACTACACAATACTTCTCCTGTCCCTCTCCCTCCAACTCCTACCAATAAGTAAATTAATAAATAAATGAGTAAATAGATGGGTAAAGTAATTTCATTCTTGTTCTTTAAAATCTCAATGTCAGGAAATGCTGCTTAATGTCAAAATTAAATTCCTTGCCCCTCCTTTTCATCTTCTTTACTGGGCCTAGGGCATTCTTCAGTAGTTACACACAGTACCTCTTTAAGTTCTTATTACACCACTCCTTTAGCTTCTCTTGTTCAGTTAAATATACCAGGTACTTTATTCTTTCCCAGTAGTTTGAGTCTTCTAAATTTTTTTGTCTTCCTGAGCATTCTCCAAGTTGATCACATGTGTCTTAGTTCAGTCTGCTATAACAAATACCAAAGACTGGATGTTTTAAACAATAAACGTTTATTTTTCATAGTTCTGGAGGCTGGAAGTCCAAGATCAAGGTGCTGGCAGATTCCGTGTCTGGTGAGGGTCCATCTCCTCATTTGCAGATGGTGGCTTCTTGCTGTATTCTCACATGGCAGAGGGAAAACAGGCCCCCTTCTCAGCAGGGCACTCATCTCACCATAAAGGATCCGCCTGCTTAACTTCCTCTAAACCCCATTACTGCCAAAAGGCTCTACCTCTATGTACCCCCATAATGAAGACTGGGGTTTCAACATATTAATTTAGGTGGGGCAGGGGGTGGAGTCACAAACATTCATTTCGTGGTAATTTCATCTCAAACACCATCATTCTGTGACAAGCTCATATAGAGTTTGATACTAGTGATGTCATTTAAGTGCCTCCTCAAATGCTTTGGCCTTCTATATGTTTGTTCATGTATTCGGGTATCTGTGATACACTGAACACCCTTAATTACAAACTGAGGGTTACAGAAGGGAAGGGGTAATCTGGTGATGGGTATTAAGGAAGACATGTGTTGTCATAAGCACTGGGTATTACAATGCAACTAATGAATCATTGACCACATCAAAAACTTATGATGTACTATATGGTGGCTAACTGAACATAATAAAAATAATGAAAACATTTCACATTTATGGCAAACTTGTAATATACCTAAGATAGAAATTGTTTATGGGAAGGATAAGAGTTGCAAGGGGGTGGGGAGGACAGAAGGACATAGAGAGCTAGTTGGAAGACAAATAATGACAGAAAGATTGTACAATAAGCACTTAGACTACTTGGAAGAACTGTTTTAAAGCACCATTTACATATACACTATTATAATCATCAATTCTTTCCTATTCATAAAGCAGGTTCATAAGATTCTTTTCCTATGAAATCAGTTTTGTATATACTCAAAGTTATAATAAAATGTTTCTTTAAAATATTCTTAAACAAGACATCATGCTAAATGAGAAAGGCCTTAGATGATCCCTTCCAATTTACTGATTCTAAGATGAACAATATCCCACACTTTAACATCTCTGAAATTGGGATGTGTTTCACAAATGACCGCATCCTACAATTGACTTGGCTCCTTCACCTTTTAGCAGCCACTGCTCTTGAAGAGGCTGAGCTAGGCACCTCAGCTCCCTCCCATCCTTCTTCCAACATGATTCACATCCCTAACCTGTCCTTTAACAACTCTTTTTGTTTTAAATACAAAAAGGAAATACTAGGCTAACTCATCTGAGACTGGTATACAACAAAATTTATAACTGATGAACAGCAAATGCAATCATAGTGCCTTTTAAATTTGATGGTGTCTTCAGATATAAAGACCAACAGAACAGAAAAGCCCAGAAATAAATCCATGCATATATTATTATATATGTTAACATATATGTTAAATGTTAACTGATTTTCAACAAGGGTGTCAAAAGTACACAATGGAGAAAGGATACTTTCAACAAATGGTGTTCAGAAAACTTGATATCCATAAGCAAAAGGATAAAATTGGACCCTTATCTCACATCACACATAGAGATCAACTCAAAGTGGATTACAGATTTAAACTTAAGACTGGAATCTATAAAACTTCTAGAAGAAAACATAGGGGAAAATCTTCTGAACACTGGTCTTGGCAATGACTTCTAAGATAATGATACCAGGAGCACAGGCAACAAAAGCAAAAATTGACTAGTGGGGCTACTTAGATACAAGAACTCCACAAATCAATAGCAAAAATTTAAATAACCCCATTAAAAAATGGGCAAAGGGCTTGAACAGACATCTTTTCAAAGGAAACACACAAATTACCAACAGGTGTATGAAAAGATGCTCATCATCACCAATCAAGGAAATGCAAATCAAAACCGCAATAAAGTATTGCCTCACACCTATTAGGACAGCTATTATTTAAAAAAAGAACAAGTGGTGCCTGGGGCACCTGCGTGGCTCAGTGGGTTAAGCCTCTGCCTTCAGTTCAGGTCATGATCTCAGGGTCCTGGGATCGAGTCCCACATTGGGCTCTCTGCTCAGCAAGGAGCCTGCTTCCCCCTCCCTCTCTCTGCCTGCCTCTCTGCCTACTTGTGATCTCTGACTGTCAAATAATTTTTTAAAAGTGAAATAAATAGATAAATCTAAAAAGAAAACTATTGACGTGGACATTAGTAAATTAGAATCCTTGCATACTACTGGTGGGAATGTAAAATAGCGCAACTACTAGAGAAAGCAGTGTGGAGGCTCCTCAAAAAATTAAAAATAACATATGATCCAACAATCCCACCTAAATGTCCATTGACAGATAAATGAATAAAGGAAATATGGTATATACATACAGTGAAATATTAATCAGCCATAAAAAAAGGAAATCCTACCATATGCAACAACACGTATAAATCTAGAGGACAATATGCTAAGTGAAGTAAGCCAGAGAAGAACAAATATTGCATGATTATATTTATACGACTACCTAAAACAATCAAACTCATATAAACAGAGAGTAGAAGGGTAGCTGCCAGGAACTGAGGCAAGGGGGAAATGAAGAGTTGCTGTTCAATGGGTACAAGTGTCAATTATGTGAGGAACGTTCTAGAGATCTGCTGTATTACGCTGCACCTACAGTTAACAATAATTTGTTAAGAGGGTAGATCTCATGTTAAATACTTTTATCATAAAAAATTGATGGTATCTGATATTCAAATAAAGGGTAGTAAAAGATATTCTCATATGGTATGTGTCTTGATGGCCCTAATGCTTTCCCATCCCCACACTCACCCCCAGTAGCTCCACAGGCTCCAGGGCTGTGACCAATTATCTTCTTTCCATGGACCCTTTCTTCCCCAGTGAAGAGAATGGCATGAGATCTCACTGAATGATACTCTCTTTGTGTCACCAGTAACATTTATTTTCAGGTTCCCAATTTCAACCTCATCTCTGGAGGTCAGCTGAATGTGTCTGAGCCACAACTCTGACTTTGAACATGGGTGCAGGCTACTACCAAGGGAAACTATATTTGAGATGTAGAAAGGTGTTTAGTCCTAGAAATGAAGCAATACCCATCAGCCACTCCTACTGTCAGCTTAGCATCCTGACCTGTGGTTGCCTACACAGGGCCTTTCATTTGAGCAAACTCAGTAATTTCAAGTCTTCCACAGGGATAGTTTGCTTGGTGGGTGCCATTATCCTTTTTATTTTGACAACTACCCATTTCCTTATAAACTGGGTTATACAGAAGAGCTGTGATGACAGGGAGAACAATACTTCAAGATCTGTCCCATTAGGTTTAAAGGTTTTGGACTCTCTGTTTTATAGCTTACCAGGGAGCAACAAATCTAGTTCTATTCAGGGGATTTAATTCACATCTCATTAACTACCTTGGCAAAACTCAACATTAGCTTTGAAGGCTAATTTGATTAAAGAATTGATGGACATTACTTCTCTCAGACTAATGAAGTTAATTTTAATGGCGGTTATAATGTCTCCCTGAAAGGTTACACTGAAAATGAAATAAGCTAGCTAGCATATTCTATGTGTTTTGTAAATTATGAAATGCTAAGTAAATGTGATTATCACAGGTCTCTGTATTCCTTTGTTGCAGTTTCTAGAGTCCACCTCTTGTGTCTTCCCTTTTCTTCTCCTATCTCTTCCTTGGAGATCATACCTAATTATTTAGCTGAGGGAAATCCTCAAGCCTGGCCTACTATCAACTCATGTTTCAACTAGTAAATTGATTCAATATATACATTTAGAAACCTACCATGGACAAGCCATGGAGTCATCATAAAAATACAAACACACGCTTACAAGAACACACCAGTGTGTATACACACACACACACACACACACACACACAGTATATTACATCCCAGTGAGGCCATTATGCACACATTTTGAAGCATATGTGAAGCATATTTGGCTGAGAACCAGTTAGACATCTCTTAAACTCTTACCCACACTGAGTACGTACCAGGCTTGGAACCTGGAGATTAGAGGAGTATTTATGGAGAAAATTTGCAAGGAGTTGTTGGACACCCTAATATCAAGAAGGCTAGGTGAGAGATGCTACCTCCTGTGCCCAGATCAAGAGGGAAGGGAAAGAGACAGAATGCCTAGGAATGAGTCAAAGAAATAAAATGACTGTGTTGGGTACTTGGGCTCCTACAGTTTATCATTGGGAACAGGAATGTTTCCTATGGAGTCGGTGTGGGTAATGTGAAAGAAGGATGAGGAGAGCTGCCTGAGGTCATTTCTAAGTGGATTACCCAGAGTAATATCCCATTAAAGGTAATAATGGCCATGGCAATTAAGCATATTTAACCTCTAAAGCCAAAATATCATTTTTGTTTCATTATGGTTTTGAGGGAAGGAACTATCTTATCAATGAGTTACCTGGATTGGTGTAGGCATCATTCTCATGGGACTTGCTGCATGGTCCGTAAAGGGTGTCTTTGGATGATTTTACACAGACATAACAGAAACAAGAGAATTCAAGAGTATGCCGCACAGACATGCACTCAGATCACATAACATCTAGTGATATTTGTACTTAAATTCACATTGATAAATTTAGTATGGTCTTAGGTGGAAGACACTGTAGTTATTAACAAATAAAAAGACAGGAGAAATTCTGTCCCAAAGTAATACTATGACACAGAAAAAAGGTCAGTATTTTTTTTTTTATAAACATATAATGTATTTTTATCCCCAGGGGTAGAGGTCTGTCAATCGCCAGGTTTACACATTTCACAGCACTCATGATAGCACATACCCTCCCCAATGTCCATATCCCCACCACCCTCTCCCGTGCCCCCCCCCCTCAGCAACCCTCAGTCTGTTTTTTGAGATTGAGACTTTTATGGTTTGTCTCCCTCCTGATCCCATCTTCTTTCATTTTTCCTTTTCCTGTCCCCCAAACCCCCTACATTGCATCTCCACTTCCTCATATCAGGGAGATCATATGATAGTTGTCTTTCTCCGATTGGGTCTGTCAGAATTTTTGCAACATTTTTCAATGTATTAATTAATATACATAATTACATATACATACATGTATTAATTAACATAGCAGTATACATAATATACTGCTATGTTAATTAATACATGTATGTATATGTATGTATGTATGTATGTATGTATAAAATTACATATACATACATGTATTAACATAGCAGTATACATAATATACTGCTATGTTAATACATGTATGTATATGTATGTATGTATATGTAATTATGTATATTAATTAATACATTGAAAAATGTTGCAAAAATTCTGACAGACCCATTATATATACATAATATACTGCTATGTTAATCTTACAGATATGTTAACTATACCTTACAGAACCATGATGAAAAGCAGTACATTCTGCCTATTTTAAAGATGGAAAACCTGAAAGTCAGTTTAAGAAACTGAAGATCAAAAAAAAAAAAAGAAAGAAAGAAAGAAACTGAAGATCACGCCCTGCGAGGAAAAGGTTAGTGCTAAAAAACCCATCCATTGAATAAATCTCTGCCTATACTTCCACTGGAATAATTTTCATAGTTGTGTTGAATATACTGACACTGTAAGAAAAAGAACACCCCTACCCATAACCTTCCTACCCACAGGTAACACCTATAAATGCTCTTATAGGTGTTCTCTGGGCCCAGCTACAAGCAGTTTTCCTAATATTCTATGCCACTTCTGCAGACCAGATCCCTCTCAAGATTCAAGAATTACAAAAGCTGTTTGAGTTCATACTTTAGTTGGAAATGACAAAGACCCACAAAGATTGAGCCCAAGTAAAATGAGAGACTTTGGGGCTCATATCCAAGCATGGCTAGAGGGAAGCTGGCCTTAGGCACATTGAGAACCAAGAGCGCAAATACCTCTAGGATATTCCTTACTTACAACTCACTCTGCTTGCGTGTCAGCTTCTTTCTAACTGCACCTCAGCTGGTAAGGTGCATGTGTGTGTGTGTGCGTGTGTGTGCGTGTGTGTATGTGTGTGTGAGAGAGAGAGAGAAACAGAAGGGGGAAAGGAGGTGTTGGTTCCACAGTCACACTCTTATTGCTTAGTCATTAGAGAGGAATAAGAAAATTTGCTTCTCTTTCATCTCCTGTTTTTAAACATGGGAGAAATAACCTTAACTGGTATATCCTGGGTCATAAGCGCACCCTGGGTATAAGTGTGGACAAATGAGGGAGGAGGCATAATCTGGGCACACACCCCACCCCTTGGCCAGGGGATGAGTCTGTAACCAGAGGGATAACACAGATGCTGGGCAGACTATACTAGAGCCACTTCAAAATCCAAGCAAACTCCACGCACCACTGGAAAGCTACTTAATGTATATACATCCTAAAAGAATGTAAGATAAAAACAAAAAAATACATATTAACACATGAAGTCTATTTTTATAGATAAATGATCGGCTCTGACAAGGAGTAAAATCAGAATTCATTTAAGTAAACATTTCATTTTTTCTTTCATGAAAAATGGTATTTGTTCTTTGGTAAGATAAAAAGAAAAGCAACAACTTGATTGAAGCAGTAAAGTATGTGAACTATTTATTGTTGGTCTTTCCACCAGTCTCTAGTATATTATTCCCATAACTGGTCACACCGTTCCCAAATAAGAAAAAAGACAATCACGGCGATCTACAATAGTTTTGATTATTTATGCTGTTTTTTAATGTGTTTAATATCCATGGAACTCTTGATAATCAAGAATATAAAGTCATCTACATAGGTTCTGCCACTCAAAGCTGGGAACACACTTCAAACCACATTACCCTAAAGTAATGGACTGGAATGATAAGCAACTAAGTCTGCAAATATAGCAACCATCAATAGCATACATTTTCTTCAAATTATAATTCTAACAGATATGTATTATTCTCCTACCTCACAAATTCCAAGAGTCCTTTTTGTCAGTACTGGGAAAATAAGCTTTCAATCCCACAGCCAGTCAGTTAAGACTATTTTAGATAGAGAGTGTGAGGCCAAAAAAGCCTCTCGCCTCCAATACCATATACATAACGCAATTATAGTCCTACCTGAAGAAAAGGGAGTTTAAATGATAACTGTCACCTAAACATATGCATAAATTCCTATATCTGGTGCCAGAGCAATAATTATATTGCACTGTTTATGTGCCTACCTCTGTCTGGAGGACAGCTGTCTGACCCGTCTTTAGGGAGCCTGGACTTTTCTCCCATTTGATACCCAGGATGCTTAGGATACCCCCTGAGGCAACTGGGTGGTAAGAACGACTGCTCTGAGGACAAGTTCCTCACAAAACCTAGTCCCCCATGTTTATTTTCTAACAATAGAAGTTCACTGGCTCTTCAAATCCTGGATGCTCATTGGTATTTCCTCTATTTTGATAAAGCTAAATAAAAGTACTTTATTCAAGGAAGTAGCCTGGGCAGAAAAAAGAACAGTGTTCTATAGAAAAAGGCATTCGATATTTAGAAACTTTTCTGAACAGAAGTAAGAGAGCCTGAAGAGAAAGAAAAAGTTTAAGTTTTGTTGTCATTGTGACTGGACTTAGGATAAATTATCCCACTGCCTCTTGTGCCCGAAGAGGTCGTCTTGGGTAGCCCACTGGGCCTCAGTAATATAGAGAAAGCTTTTAGGGACCTCTCTGGATACACAGAAATACTGCATTATTTTAAAATGAGAAAGCTGACTAGATCAATTAGGTTTACAACCCTCTTGTCAAAATAAACCTTGGTCTTTGGCAAAGCACCGATGGTTGGTTTTTAAAGGCAACTTCCTGGTGGGACATCAGCACCAATAAACCCTCTACCCCTTGGTCTCTCCCATGAACCAGTTACTCTCCCATACAGAGACGTTCCTGTTTGCCTAACTGAGCAACTATTTAGTTACAGGAAGTGTGGGGGGAGAAGGGATGCTTTAGGGAAACAAGACACAATCACCAAATCAGAGGCTCTAAAACAGAAGTCAGGGGAGGCCAAAAGAAAAACATAATCATTAAGACAGAATTTCTCCCATTCAAAATTCACGTATCATTCAGGACTGGTACAGCATGCTGCATTGGGTATACTCTGGGTAGAGTTATTTTTCTCCCTCATTCTTTTCTCTGTCAGGATTTAGGAGGAAAGGCACATCAATGAAAGTCTTCCTAAGGGTCCATCCGGGTACAATTTAATGTACCCACCACAAAAGATAAAGATAAATCCAAGGTGAGCACCTATTTTAAAGATAAGCCTTCTTGGCACTTATAAAACAAATAAGATAATTATTTATATATATATATATATATATATATTTTGCCTTTCATTAAGATGTCATAGCACACTTGACAGAACAAAGTCTATATGGCTAAGGACAGTGGAAGATGCTTGAAGAAAACTAGTCAAAAATTACATGAGACACACAATTACGATTACTGATACCCTTTCAACGAAATCCTATGTGATTAAAATGAAAAACACACAGTCTGGGACAAACATCTATTTCAATTTCAAGTTGTGATCTGCTGCATTGGCATGAGTTTTGGTGAAACCTGGTAAAAGAAAGAGAAAAAAAAATGACCAAATTGTTAAAAAAAAAAAAAAGAAAAGAAAAAAGAAAACAACCTCATGGCATAAACATCTCCAAACTTGAATGATGTTGGTAACAAACAGCCTTGCCATGGACATCACCTAGAGTTTCCTCATTATTTTCCATTCTAAACCAACAAGACAGACAACTCTTCTGTTGACATTTTGTGTATTTAGTAGTTCTCAACCTTCTTGCACATTATACCTCCTAAATTAAGGATCATTAAGACTCACAAGAAAGGGAGTGGAAGAGGAGCAGACAGAGACAATAAAGGGTTCAGACAACCAAGCTCTCTACTGAATGGATCACTGAGCTCTGAGACTGATACCTCTGAGGCTACTTAAAACAGAGACATAGAGTAAGGATCAAGTCTCAAAATGGTCAAAATAAGCCCCAGTTAATTCATAATTTTGTTAAGAGACAACGTAGTCTTTGGATTAACTGGATACATATTAATGAAGATAAGTATGATCAATGACAACTTCTGTCAGAAATTTCAAAATCGGAATGGAAATGATATAAAGGCAGTAAAATGATTCCAAGTTATTTTAAAAAAGGAGGTAACAGAAATATTAAAAATTGACCATAATTATGTTCAATGTGCAGAACAGTACATGCATTCCTAGAAGCCCTGAAGCAGAGAAAAATGAGGACAGGTCTACGTTTAATGGGATAGCTGGTGGCAAAAACCTAAACAAAACATAAGTGGTTTGGCTTAATTTTGACCGATCTTTCAAGGTGCAATGTCAGCACAGATGTCATTCAATCTGGCAAATATCTATTGAGTCCTAGTAAGTAACAGTGTCCACGGAAAGCCAGGAGAAGATATTAATGATTCTTTGAGCCCTTCAACAATGAACCGATGGAAGTGGGCCTAGCTGGCATTTTGCCTTCCAGAATAAAGTTAATATTTTGTTAAATTAATGAATGAATGAAACAAAGATTAAGCTTCAAAGAACTAGAGGAAAGTTTTAATAGAGGTTAAGACAGTATTAAAAATAGAAGGCGTAGGCAATTATTTGGCTTTGATGAGGTTAAATATTTTTAGTTCATTTATAAATTGTTTCTGTATTAACTCTTCATAATGTCAAGAGTTAATGCCCCCCTTTCCATTTTTCTACTAAAAGAATGACATGATCAGAATAAAAAGGATTGGTATGGCTTCATATATAGCTTAAAATAAATGACAGCTCATTCAGATTTGCCAGTTCCAAGAGCAGATACATAATAATAGACAAAATAATAGATATATAATAAATAGACAAAAATCACAGCCCACATGTGCATAGATCTTCACTCTACTGAAAAGAATAAAAGACATATGGGCTCTGTGTATTTCGAAAGTGTGTCTCACAAACAACCCATTTTCTTTTTTTAAAACAACAGAGCATCTGCAGAAATAATTTAATGAAATAAAACTATTTTGTGGGGGGGGAATCACATCCAAAAGATGCTTTGTAGCATTTCCTTTAAAAGAAAACTGGACACCTTAATTTTATAAACTAAACATCTGATCATTTTCCTTGGCGTATTGACCCTGTTTGGGGCTCTACTATTTATATCCTCAATGTGGACTCTGACTTCTATGAAAACAGAAAAGCAGCTTTATGCAGACTGACTTGGCCTGTCTATTTTTATAATGAAAAACATCTACTAAACCACCATTTTTCATCCTATTCTCTCACAGTCTTATCAACATGTTAAGCCCATGCAAGCCAAAGCAGATTTAATCTGCCAAGGTGATCTACAGGGTGGCACAAGATTATATGATTTAAGTGTAGAAGATAAGCCAACAATTTGTCTGCCCAGTCCACTGAAATCCCAATGGTATATACTCTTTAATTCTGGTATAATGCCAGTTCATAATAGATACCGAGTGTAAATTTATTCAACTTAGCAAAAAATATCTCCAGCTGCCTTCTTTCAGATTTCACTGCAAACATATAAATAAGCAGTATTCTTATTTAATTTTTTGCCACTGGTGGTTTAGGTGTATTCCTGCCTGGAGAATAAGACCAAGGCCTTTGGGAGTAGAAACTATACCAATTTGTTCTATTTTATTCACATTTCATAACTCAATATGGGATACAACTGGATGTTTAATAAATAATCATGGATAACTAATGACCTCTGGAAGTTTATTTGACCATATGACGTTCAAATATGGACTCAAATTTTTTAAAAAATAAAAACAGAAGGAAATATTCTGTTTCAAAAAAGGTCCACAGACATTTATGGTAAAGAAAAAAATACCTATTTTATGTAACAGAAGCATGCATTAGGAAAGAAAGAAATGAGAAACTGTTTGAATTAACTACTCAGTGGAAAGAGAGACTTTGCAGATAATGCAATTTAGGTGGTGGGATTTCCCCTTTTCTTTCTACTTTGGCCGTCAAGTAACTGGCAGTAAGTAACACACAGACTGATATACAGAAATCCAACATTTTCATTAGCTGGTCACAGCTTTAATATGAGAAAATATTAGCCAACACATTTTCAAAATTACTTTGACCTAGGTTTTTATCCTTTTTAATTATGCAACAACCTGGTTGTCTAACTATTCCCTTCTAGAATGCTTATGTCCAGATATATAGTGAAGACTGAGTGGGCCTTTCCTCAAGAAGAAATTTTGACTGACTGACATAAGGTCACATATAGAGTAAAATGCGACCTATGCAGTAACAATCACATGGAATAGCTTCTGAAGTATGACAAGAAACACCTTCTGAACGATCAAGAAGTGTTATCCTCAATGTACTTTTATGATTACATGTATTTTATTGATAACCCAGCTATTAAACAGAACAAGTTATTCATTAGAGCATTCCAGTCCCTAGCATTACGGAAAAACAATCTTCATATGTGATTTCATCTGTCAGGGTCCAAAGAGATGCCATTGATCATCAGATCCTCAAAAGTGGGTCCTTTTGTTGGGGCGGTTCAGCTGCTACCACACATTGTCATTTTCAGGACAACAGGAACATACAAATTAACATTTTATCTCAACGCCCTAATTTGGAGGAAACAAGATCGATCACAGGCTCATGTCAAAAGGAGGGGTGATATGGTAATAAAACGGAAACCAAGAGGTATTTTTCGGTGCATTGAGACATGGAAACTTGCACTTAAAAAAAAAAATAAAAGCGCAAAAACAGTAAAACACCACCTTGTTCATCCTGACTTATCTACATGAATGAAAAAAAAATAATAACAACAAGGGTCCTTTCTTTGCCTATTCTCTTTTGTAGCCAAGAACTGAACATGATGTGGATCTCAAAATTGTTACCCGACGAAGAAGAGGTCAATTTATTCATATAGGGAAAAAATATAAAGAAGAGCTGATATGTAAGAATTGTTTGCTTTTATCACTGGGGTAAGGAATTCCAAATAAAGTATGAACAAATCTCATTTTTCTCCCTGAGGTTATTGAAAAGCTAATTCAAGATGTGCTTTTTGTGTGAGGTATTGCTGACAAACTTCTTTTTTCAAAGGGAAATTCAAAAAAGGTTAATAGACAAAGACCCTCATACAATACCAAAACAGTTACATGTGGATAATGAATTATGCAGCAGAATTGTTTTTACAGGAATTTGTTATGCACTAATAGGTACCAGCCAAGCAAGAAGAAGTCTATGAAATCTATGCACGATTTCTTGAATAAATTTTGTTAAATCACTTTCTCTAGGATGGGTAGCTTCAAATTTCTTCCCGTTATAAATATATTCCATTTTAACTAGTAAATCCATTCTTAAAAAGGTGTGTGAGAAGGAAATTCTTTTCTTTCAGTTCTTCAGAGACATTTCACCTTTACTTTCGATTCACTTCCAATGGACTGAGCCATCTTCTCAACTCCCATTAGGTAGGTGATCGGTGATTCATTAACAAGCACTGGCATTAAAGGGTGATCATTTATATTATAGTACTATTCTGTTTCAAAAAGAGATTTGTAGGTTTCTTAAATGTATACTCCCCTGATGTATATGTGCTTTGTAAGTCTTAGTTTTTATGAACTAGGTTTTTTTCTTTAAATGCAGTATACACCTATTTTGTGACTACCAGTCAGTGTCGAGCTCATCCTTCTAATACGGTCCATGGATAGAATAATCAGGCATCAAAGTTCATCAAAGAGAAAGCCATAAGCCACAGCTGGGTTTAAAACAAGGCAGTATCATTTCTCCCTGTGTGGCTCACATTTTAGAGTTAATTTAGTCTAGCCACACTGATAGGTAACCAAGAACAAAGGATCGCAAGGGACTTTATACAAAATAGCTTAAGAGTTCAAGCTCCACCTCTGCTTCCAGCAGTCCCTGGTGGTTCCTCCCCCTCCTGCTTCTGACTCCTGAGCCAAATGCTGGCTGGCCATGAGTCAGAGCCCGCTCCTGTTCCCACCTGCTCTCATCTGAAGGCACTCTCCCTTTTCACTCCTGTTCTCTGTAAAGGTCAACTCCAAAAATGATCACAAATTAATGGTTCATGTCCTGTAAACACCCATTAATCAAGCTCATGATATAGGACAAGTGGCTGGATTTGTTCACAGAAACACTTACTGCAAAATCACACCCAGTGCTCTTTTTTATGTCATCCACGGTCAGGCCTTCCCAGAGTTCAATCAGAGTCAGTCCTTTTTTGCTGTCCACATCAAACACAGCCTGTCAGAACCAAGAAAACGACAATGACAATTTCTATCACAGTAATAATTTTATAACACAAAACAGAAATAACCTCTCGAATTCTTAAAGGAGAGACAAGACCCAGGACAAAAGACTCTGACAATCAGCAATGAGAAAATGTCAACTCTAACGATTATATTTTGGTGAGAATAAATGCCAGCTCCCTAATCGGCAATTAGCTGTGGAACACTGTTGATGCCAGAAAATAAATGAGTGTTGACTATTGACGGCACGTGCCACTTTGTAATCCAGTTGTTGTTTACCTTCCTTTAGTTAGGTCTAACACTTCTGGTCAAAATTTCAATTAGAAAATGATGATGATTTGAAGAAAGAAAGGAATGACGAAAAGTGGGGACGGAGGAGAAATTTGGAAGGCGAATGCACAAGGATGGTGGGAAAAGCTAGTCAATGCTGCTGCGTAAAGAGTTACAGGATATAAAAGAAGGCAGGCACTTGGAAGTCCTGACAAGTAACTGCTGAAAGACTCCCAGGTAAGTATTAAAACTTTGCCTTTAAGTCCTGTGAAGACACTCGGGTGCTAGAGGCCAGCATGAGAATCCCCCTCTGGTATGCACCTCAAATGAAGATGCTTGTGTTTGGGACAAGTACGTGAAGACTCCAGCGCTCTAAAATTCCTTTACAACATTCTGGTTGGTAACACCAGGTGACGGGAGTACCAAGTGGTACAGTGTGACCTCAGCAGGCACACTCAACCTGCCGTATCTGATTCAGGGCACCCATTGTCACAATGCAGTATGACAACCTGAGTGGGAGGACGGATGAAGTTATTTAGTATAAACTCCCACTCAGGAACAAACATTCTTCTGAGATGGTCACTGGGGTTCTGCTGGGAAACTTTCTGTGTCAGGAGGCTCACTTGGCTCGTGGCAGATTAGACTATGGCTGGGAAGCTCTAACCGTAAGAGGCCTCGACTGCTTCCTCTGTCACTTGCTAGGTCTTCGCCCTTGTCCTCCAGAGCAACAGGACTACGCTCTTTCTAGGCTTCCACAGCTAGTTTCATTTTACCCGGACTTAATGTTTCCCATGTCTCTTCCGTCCGTCCTCCAGATTTACCTTACATTCAACTATTTTTCACAGGCTGATCTTGATTTTCAGCTAGCTTGGAAATCAAACTCTAAATTGCCACTTTAAATACACTCCTGCTGGGGTGCCTGCGTGGCTCAGTGGGTTGGGCCGCTGCCTTCGGCTCAGGTCATGATCTCAGGGTCCTGGGATGGAGTCCCCCATCAGGCTCTCTGCTCAGCAGGGAGCCTGCTTCCCTCTATCTCTCTGCCTGCCTCTCCATCTACTTGTGATTTCTCTCTGTCAAATAAATAAATAAAATCTTTAAGATAAATAAATAAATAAATAAATACACTCCTGCTTAGAAGACTAATATGAAGATACAGCCACATGTAGAGGAAAACCCTGGCTTTTGAGGTGGACTGGAAGTCCAGCTCTGCCACGTGCTAGCTAAGTGGTCTTTGGTGAACCTGTCTTTGCAAGTACACATGGATATCAGAACACCCCACTTCCCAAGATTGCTATACAGGATAAATAAAATAAACATACTCTGAGCACCTGGAATCATGCCTAAAACTCAGAAGGGGCACCACACCCACATGTTCTTTCCCCTTAATAGCTTAACTTACTGTCACTTGTGTGTGATTTCAAGTCAAAGTCCCGAAATGTTTATTAATCTCCAGTTAATTGATTTTTCCCCATGAGCAAAACATTAAGAGGACGAGTAATACCTGCATTCTCTGATAAATTCACGGATAACTTGGTTGATTTTACTGGAAAAGAGGATTTAAATTTTGGAGGAAATATTCTGCCAAACATCCTTTTCATTTACACAAAAAATGTTCCTAAAAAAACCTTTTTTCAGCTGAAATATATGTTTTGAGAGGGCAGAAAATGGTCATTTAGGAATGTCTGTGTGCTGCATTAGATTATTTAATTCCAAAATGACAACTTAAAATTTTTTTTAAATGGATACTTTTGTTTTGCAAAAAACGTGTCTGGGGCATTATTCACACTGATTTTCCTTCCCTTGCATTATGAGCAGCTATAAATTTATCAAAATGGAACAATTTTTTTTAAAAAGGAGCCTCCAGATTGTGTTATTAAGAATAGGCAGGAAAGGGATTTGAGGAGAAGACAACTGTGATATCATGAATATAAAGTGATCAGGGAGAGAAAATCTATGGCAAATTGACTTACTGCTTTTAAAAATTTTTAACACCTTTATAAAACCCTAATTAGCTCTCAAGGTTGTATACTAGGAAGCCAAACATCTATTATTAAAATGAAGGAAATTTACTTTTGAAATATTTAGGAAGATTCCATTTCACAGTATAAAGTATAAACAAAACCTTGATAAAAATGGGAAACTCCATTACAGATAAAGCAGTTAATCATAGCCCAGATGCTGTCAAGGAAAGCATCTTTCACAATCTCATTCTAGCAGCACAAAACTAGGAAATCAGGGTCAAAACATCTCCAAAGCCTCTTTCAAATGGCAAACCAATGGAATTTTCCTTAAAAGTTGAAAATGGAATTCTAGTCCCATATCTGCCATGGCAGGGCTGAACACATTCATCGCCCTTAATGGCACTGCATTCTAATTCACTCCTTCAACAAAGATTTATTGAGCACATACTGTATCTAGAGCACAGGTAAACATGCACCGTTCCCTTCCCTGAGGTTCCACAACTGCCTTTGGTTTAGTCCAATACTGACTTCCCCTCTGAGCTCCAGATCCACATCTCTATTTGTTTACCAGAAATCTCTGGAGGGGTGCCTGGGTGGCTCAGTTGGTTAAGCATCTGCCTTCTTCTCAGATCCTGATCTCAGGGTCCTGGGATCCAGCACTGGCATCACATCAGGCTCCCTGCTCAGTGGGAAATTTGTTTTTCCCTCTGCAACCCCCCACCCTTGCTCATGGGCTCTCTCTCTCAAAAAAATAAATAACTAAAATCTTAAAAAAAAAAAATCCCTCACCAGATGTTCACATATTCGGGAATAATCAAACCGAGTGTGTCCAAACTGAACCCATTCTCTTCCTACTTCCCACTGCTCCTCCCCGTCTCTTCCCACAGTCTGAGCTTCCTGAGGAATTCTTAGGAAGCACCTCTGTTGCAGCAGTCACATCCAATTCGTCATCTCACTAGGTTGGGTCCATCTGGGTCTTTCACATCTGTCCTTCTGTCCTGTGGCTTAAAACTCTGATATTTCTGGCCTAGATCACTGTAGGAGCCCTCTAACTAGACTCTCTTCTCATCTCTTCTCCCCCTACTCTCTTCTTCTTTTCAAAATAATGGATTCTTTTCAGTAAATCTTGTCACCACAGTTTGGGAGGGGCTCTAGAAGTGGTAGGACTCAGGGAATAAATGGTGAAATGAAATATTCTGCCCTTTCATCCAACTTCTATTCTCTGTAAGTCATCTTTATGGAATTCCACATAAACGGCCCTACGGGAAGGCATAATTTAGGACAGAATGCTTTTCAAATGTGGCTCTGTAAGATATTATGAACCTCCTCCTCACAGGGCCGCTTTAGGGCGCTTCTTACCACACCTCCAATGAGGGGCAACAAACCAGCCGAATGCCAGGATGCTATCTCTATGGCTCTTGGCAAAAGGAACAGCACCCCAACCAGGCCTGATAGAGGTAATTTTGTTGTTTTGCTTTAACCAAGTTATTGAATCAAAATGATGCCCTCCTAACTCATAATGCAGAGAGTTATGTCATTCCAACATTCTAGGTTCGTATCTGGGCCAGAAAAATGACTACAGACAACTGTTGGTAAGGCTGCTCTCAGATCTGAGTCATTTCCAGTTGTGCCATTAGCCAACATTTTCTATCTAAGAAGAAAATCAAGAGAAGCACGAACATGGCTGGTGTGTTCTGAAGTCCACCTTATAAAAGAGAGCTGAAAGCTTGCAAGAACCATAGGACAAATTTCTTGGCTCACTGTCGGACTTTCACTGCAATTTGAACCCAAATGATTAAAACCCAATTTTGGCTGACTTTCTCAAAATGAAATCCAACAATTTGCGCTTGTGATTTGGGAAAGCAAAGAAGAAAGGTAGGAATGATTAATATATTCTTAACTTTATATATATCATCCATCTTAGACATCTTAATCATCCAAGTAAAAGGATGAATAAAACTTTTCTTTGGTTATACATACTGTCAAAGTTACCAAGGCCAACAGTTCAAGTCTGTATATGGGTATTTCCAGAGTACCATGCTAAGAATTCTACATTTAGAAACATTAAATTGATGAATTATCTTATTCAGTCTACTCATGGATTAAATTAATCCTATGACTACCAACATAACAGTTTTAGAGGGTAACAAAACAAAATTCTAAAAATGCTTATAAATTAAAAAAGTGACGGCAGGCATTAGTGGAAATAAAAACAGACACCGTACCTTTTCAGTAATGATGCGGTTGACACATTGCTTTCCAGTCAGTGGCAATGTACATTTCTCCATGATTTTATGTACATTTCCCTGTTTTAAAGAAGGAATATCAAAAAGAGTAGTTAGGGACCAATTCTTGTTTAGAAGGAGAATAACAAAAGGACAAACAGGAACCACCAGAGAAATGGTCTTTTAGGTACAAGCTGTTCTAAAAATGTTTGCACAGTCACACTTCTGCTTTCTTTCTGGAGACAGCTTCTGTCCCTAAAATAATTTAGGAAGAATACTAAATGAATGGCCAAAGTCATAAATGATTTAGTTGGGAAACACCTTGCCACAAATTGGACTTCTCAAGTCTCAGTCCTCATATCCCATAATGAAAAATTTCACTTCTAGTGCCCTGCTTATTTCTTCTCTTTCAGGGACTGGTCTCCTTGACAAACACGAGCCATTATTCACCAAGGAAAGGAAGCACATATAAAACATGAATGTCTAATACCCTTTTTAAAATTAATTTGGTTTGCTAGAAAAGTAAAACATATGTGAAAACAGCAGTGCCTAGCCTCCCTCCCTTACTTTTAGACTTGTTCTCAACAGGAATCCACTTTATGTTATTTTTCTCAGCATTCCCTATCTCTACACATTTTTCCCGTTACCTCTTCATTTTTAAATATTGTCTTTACCATGCTCTTTCTTTTTTTTTTTTTCTTTAAGATTTTATTTATTTATTTGACAGAGAGAGACTCTGCAAGAGAGGGAACACAAGCAGGGGGAGTGGGAGAGGGAGAAGCAGGCTTCCTACCAAGTAGGGACCCCGAAGTGGGGCTCGATCCCAGGACACTGGGATCATGACCTGAGCTGAAGGCAGAAGCTTTAACCCGCTGTGCCCCCAGGTGCCCTCTACTAACTTCTTATTACGGCACCTGAAGACTTAACTCTCTTAACAAAATCCCAGCCTCCTCCATCCTCTGCAGTTCTTCAGTAGAGCTGTGTCACAATTCGTAGTTAACTCCGTGGTTAGAATGTATATGGTTCTGCCAAAATGACCGTGTCAAACTGTTCACTGCCGGGCAAGGCAGTGTGGTCCACCACGCTTACATTCACATGCCCATATAGCTATTTGCTTTTCCTGGTGTTTGTCTGAGCCTCAGTTTGCTCATTTGTAAAATGTGTGAGCTGGCTAAAATACGTATTTTTTTCAAAGTTTCTTTTAGCTACTGTACCCTTTCTTCTCTGGTGAGCACAGCATAATGTACAAACTTAGTCCCTGTGTTATACACCTGAAACTAAGGTAACACTATGTGTCAACTATACCCGCAAAATAAAAAAAAAAGAAAGAAAAGAAAATAGTGGAAAGCAGGTTTTCCCCACTTATCTCCCATACTCCAACCCCCATCCCCACATCCCAGGTGTGGAGGTGGCCTCTGGGACATGTATGGAACACACCTGAAACAATAGCTCTGATGATCTAAGACTACAATTATGATTAAGGTCCTTTCCAAGTATCAACCAACAGGAGCTTAAATTAGTATTCCCCTTGAGGCTGAAGGCTACCCTATCATCTTCTAGATCTTCTATTAAAAAAGAAATGGCAAAATGCTTCTATTGCTTCTTTCTGGATCTGAAAATACCCCACATGATGTCATCATCTTTAGCCATCTGACTGTTTTACTACTACAATATGTACCTGCTACCTAGTTTATCTTTCTCTCAGGATTTCTGTTAGACCAAGTATATAGTCCTTAGGCAAGGACTTTCAGATAACTAAGATTAATTAAGAAGACTTTGCTCCTTCATAAACTGTCAACTAACCAATGCACCAGTAATTAAAAGGTTTTAGTGTACTTAACTCAAGTGCGTGACATAAAAAGCATTCAGTATTTTTTTAAATAAATGAATGGGTAGGAAAATGGAAGATCCACTGGGAATCCCAGATAGATTTCAAAAAGCCAAACTCTACTACTTTAATTTAACCAAAATGAGTGTGAAATACATATAAAATGGATAGACATTACACCTTTAATAACAAGTTATATACTCTGGATCTTACTGTATAAGAACATTCATAACTGTAGAAATAAAAACCTCATTTTCACTTCATTTTTAATGCTCTATTTTCCCTTCCAGTTTCAAAGAAAGTCTGCACGTGTCAGAGAAACTTAATTAAAGAGCTGAAATTAATGATGAATATTCAAGCTTGTACAGTTGTCAGGTCTCCTTACTTTTAATGTAACTCAAATAAGGCATGTCACAGTGAATTGCGGGCCTGCCTGGAAACAAAGTGAACAATCTGGGGGCCTCTGAAGAACAGCTTTTGCAGCGAGCTCTTACCTTGTTCTCATTTGAGCACGATCTGCGTCTGGTGTGAAAGAAACGACTTGGATTTTCATGACCAAACAACTCCATTTTAGGAGGAATCAGGAATTTCAACTGACAGAATTAACTGTGTGCTCCTAGTAGAGAGACCTTTCATAGACTATATGCTGTATAAACAGTATAGTGTATGGTTAAGGGTGTGGACTGGAACCAAAATACCCAGGGGTAAGTCTGGTTCTGCTCCATGCTGGCTATGCAAAGTTCCTAGGCCTATGTTTCCCCATCAGCCTTACCCCACGGGGTTATTGCAAAATGAGATGCAAAAAACCGATTCATCTCATGTTAAGTATCTGTCACTTAACAAGTGCTCAATAAATGTTAGCTACTATTGTTTATACAAAACATGTTTACATTTCTACCGTCTACCAGGAAATTCTTTAGGAGCTCTTAGTTTCCAATATGAAGTTAGACACGTAATTGTGCAGAAAATGGTCTAACCACAATTCCTAAAATCACATATGGCTGACCTAGGAAACTGCCACCTAGGGAAACTTTCCCCTCTTGGTCACTTACAGGGAGAACAATGTCGCTAAAGGACTCCATTCACATTTAGCTCCAAGGCACAACACAGATCAAGGAAAAAGAGAAAATGAGAGACAAGAAGATGAAAGAATGTCACAATTTCAATATTCAACAACAGGCTAGCTATGAAGCCCAAACAGGACTAACTCCCACTTTAGTGCTCTGCTCTAACCATGCCAGGCTGAGCCCTACAATGTGGAACTGTGGAACGGCAGCTGCATAGATTAACGATTCACAAAGGAGGAACAAGTGCTGAGTCTTTAGCATTTAAAAATAAATCCTCAAAAAGAGATGCAGGATAATGAGGTAGCAAAGAACACTGTCTTAAGGGTCCAAAGACCCATTTATGTTTTTCTCTTGCATCCGCCTTTGAACGGTCATTTGGTCTATTCAATTCTTAGTGCCGTCGTTTCCTCTACAATGGCCTCGTCTTCCTTACCCGATCACTATAGGAATCACACAAAATGTTCTAAAAATGCAGTAAACTAGGAGTAGATCCACACACAAATATTTAGGGTCAGTGGGGTTGGTGCCTCCTTATCATTCTGCTTCTTTCTATCTTTCCTCATGAAGAAATGCCAGAAAAGGCAGAGGAATGGATACAAAGTGTAGCATTAAAATGCTCTGACTAGCCTCGAGGGCTCGTGATTTCACTACACCCTTATATTTGCTAACTTCTTCATAGCCTTGACGAAGAGCTAAATCTCCTTCCTCTACCTGCTTCTCCAGTTTTATTCTTTCCCCTCTTGGTCACTTACAGGCTTCATGGAAGCCCTGGGAAGTCACCGTTTTCTTTTTAAATGATTTAGTGTCTCCAGTAGTTTCTATCTATCACTTGCTTCATGGTGATCTCTAATTCTTTAGATAATTGTGTGAAATCCTGCACCTAAATTCTTTAGCACCAAACAACTCTGGTTAAATGATAATAAATCCCCCTTGTTATCATGACGGTGAGCTTCATGTTATCACAATGAACTTAATCCCAAACAACAAGCTCTCTTTCTCACGACACAATGATTTTTGCATTTGATAGCAGCATTTTATTCACCTGAGGCAATGGAGCGTGCATGTAGTAAGGTTTTGCTTTACATAAAACACCATTTTATGCCCGTCTTTTCTGTTAGGTGCTTTTTAAATGTGGCTGCAATGTATTTCTTCTTTCAGGAAACTTCCTTGGGAAAGCCCTAATGATCAAGTACAGAAAAGGCAAATTCTAGAAGTTGGTTGCTCCTTAAGGGACCGAGTCTTAAGGCCTTCATTCATGCTACCTGAACCACACTCCACCGCAGACTCCATCACCCCACATTCAAGACCCCTAGTATTCAGGACATGGGGTGTAAATATTTTAATTCTGATTGGGGAACTCCAACAGAGCTAGAGCTGTAAAATACCACGTGACTGAGCATCTGAGGCCCACCGGAGACTGCTGTCTAGTCCCAAGATAGGTACTTGTACATTCCCAACATCTCTGAACCCACGAGGAGAAGCAAAGCTAGCAGAAGTATGTGACGGGGCTTACAAGACTTTGGGGAGATATGTAAAGGTATGATCAAAGGGAGAAGCAAAAATATCTCAAGACTGCAGTATGAAACATACAAATTTATAAGTCAAGAGAGGAGCTGAGTGAATTATGGTTACTCCCCCTCTTCTGCCTACTCAGTCCTAAAACTGCAAGGCCTGCATTAATGCACTGAAAAGAGGCACTACATAAGCTGAACTTGACAAGAGAATATTCAATACATCGTCTGCTGGCACAGTGAAACCTAGGACGGATCTCTCTCTGGGTTTTTTTCCTGAAAAGTAAAAGAAGCCTGATTGTCACTGTCCCTTGTCTTTCCTTCTCCCCACTGGTCTCAATACTTAAATTAAGGGAAAAAGCATCTATAAACACACACACACAAACACACACCTCACAGGGAATGTGGTTTTACAAAACACATGGACTGTCAAATCGCTATGAAAATTGAAAAGAAAACACAGAAAAGAAACACAAGATTGGCTAACTAAAGAAAATCAGGATACACAGGGTAAAAGGACAAGATGCTATTATTCACACCGAGTTTATACTCCTGGGTATTTTTGGCCTTTACACAGTACCTATTTGGCAGGGATTCCAATAATCCACAAAGGACTTGAGTAGAAAGACTCAGCTAGCTCTGAAGTAGAGAACCGTTGCTATTACAAATGGTTTTTATATGTGGATGTAATAACCATTTGTGGTTACAGGCGCATTCTCAAGGGGAAGGCTAACCAAACGAGATGGTACATACAGCAAGGCATTTCCCTGTAAACAGTCTTCAGGGCTTTGAGATCTTAGAATAGGAGGCCATTTTTCTTACATATAACACAAAAATCTTTATCACGACATTTTATTTTCTCTCTAAAAATTGCATCCTATGATCTCTAGCCTAAGAATGGCACAGCCCAGGCATGAACAGGAATGACTTTCTCTTTCCATTCATGAATTGCTGTTGGACATCAGAAAGCTTCTCTGTGAGCTAGTTTTCCTTTTAAGAACTGTAGATGCTCAAAGCCTCAGAATTTAGAGTTATTAGCTTAATTAAATTTTATAAGACCATTTTAAAGAGCTTTATTGGTTGTTGGACTGTGTTCTGCTTTTTTTCTTTTCCATTATAAAATTTTTCTTGGCAGGCATTTCCATCATGAATGGAGAAATAAAAAGGGAAAACCATGTAAGGATTTCTATTTTTTAAAGGTAAATATTTTTTTCCTAAACAGATCCTAGCCACAAAATAGTCTCATTAACAAATTATAAAATATTGACAAGCTTCTTTAAATGAAAAAAAAATTAAACCAGCTGAAACTGTGTTAATTATAAATTATTCCAACAAAGAAATACTTTATTTACCTTGGATACTTCTCAATGCTGCTGAAAATTAATCCAAGAATGTTTCTCAGGAAATAATAAAAAAAAAAATCTTTCACATTTGTTGGCCTTTGGTAATACACTTGGTCCAAAACAAATAGGACTAATAAACCTCATTTACTTTATATAATTCCTCTCCATATAATTCCTCTCCAACGTAAAACCACATTCAAGATTTCTATTTTGTTATCAGATATAGATTAGATGTAATCAAAACCTTATTCATAAAGACTTATCCCCAACATCCTAACAATATAATTATGATTCTTTTCATCCTTTCAGAATCCAGACCTCCTACTGTAAAATAAAATCTAAACCTCTTTTAGAAAGAGGGCTTTCATTTATGTTCTCTAAAATAGGTACCCAAGCTTTGCTTGTTTCCAATAAATGACAACCATGACTGAATTTCTCTGCTTTTGTGCTCTGAAAGTTATACCCTTAGGAAATATTTCCGGTACACAATACTGAGAACAAAGCACTTTCTTTTATATTGTTAGTGGTAATGGTACCTGCCAGACAAAAAAGGTTATTAGAAAAAAAATGGGGGCCCAAAGGCAGGATACATGGATTCTCAGCTTGTTTTTGCTCCTAATTGTGTACTTGACTTTTACAGAAGTTTTCAACCTCCATGGCACTGGGTTTGTTTTCCTTTGCAGGGGAAACAAGACCTTCCTCATAGGACCATTGTAATGATGAGATATGGAGGCAGGACTTGTGAAACGGGCTTTGAAAAAGTTAAAAGTGCTCTTACATGTTCAAAGTCTCAGTATTATTCGAAGAATTAATGGATTCAACAAGTATTTACTGAGTCTTAATGTGCATTAGACATGATACTCTTCAGCTCTTAAAATGGACAGAGCCCCTTTCTTCACCGAACTTCCATTCTGGTGGAGAAGGCGGTGAAGGTCCATTAGAAGAGGGGGGACTTCTGTTTTATGGAATAATCAGAAGAAAGCTTCTCTTTGAGTAGAAACCTGAGTGAATTGAGGGAGCAGGCCAAGCAGGTATGTGAGGTGGAGCATTCCAGGCCTCGAGAAGAACAGTTATTTTTGCAGGTAAATATCTTACCAAAGCAAGGAAAGCCTTAGGGGAAACTTAAAAAGGGAAAGTGATCATTCTGAAACCTGAAGCTTCCAGAAAAGGGCAGATTTGGATGAAACTGGTGCAGAGTGTGCTCTGGTGAGGATGCAGCCCATACACTATAATGAACACAAGCTGGACGAAGCTGAACAAAGCTCCCGGCTCTCTCACACACCCGGACAAATTTCTTTACCTGCCCACATCTCAGTCTTAAGAGGGGCGCTGAGAAGCTAATGAGATTCAGTACGTGCAACGCCAAGCACAGGGTGATGTGCCTCATAAGGACTCAAACTGTAACTACCTTCCTTCGTTTTCCTGACAGTTTTAGAGGGCAGAAGAAGGACATATCAAGAAGCCTAAAAAAAAAAAGGTAGCTAGACACCAAAAAACTGCCTAGGAAGAAAAAAATAGTGAAAATATTTTGCTTTTGTAAAAAGCTTTAAGTAGGGATTTCTAATTAAACATTTGAAGAACCATTTCTTTTTCTGTTTCAGAAATTCTGGCTGAGATGAAAGAAAAGACTTTGGAAAAAGGGAGGGGGTAGAATTTGCTAAATACAAGTCTAATGTTTTGAAAACGAATGCGCAAAAATAATCTAAAATGAGGTAGACTTCAATGCTTATGCATCAACATTGAAGTAACAACAAAAAAGAAGTCAGAGAGTTTTCTCCAAATTAGACATCATGTTCCAGAAAAGATTTGGATTTGATTTGCATGCTTGGCATCCTTTTTGCCTCTGAAATGAAGTATTCTGGATGCTTTTGCAAGACATCTCTCAGAAGTCACCTGCATTGGTTTCACTTCTATTGTTCCATATTTATGCTCTTCTGCTTCCTTTCCACTGTTTACAAAACAATTCATGATATTTTCATATTTATTACAGTTTTCACAACAAAATCATTTCATGGAACACATCACTCTGTAACAGAACTCCCTCTTGGGAAGCAAGACAGACGCGAATCTTCCAGCTCTATGCTCTCCCACGATGCTGCATCCCTAAATAAGAACAGGGCAACGGATGTCTGGGTGGCTCAGTTGGTCAAGCATCTGATCCTTGGTTTCAGCTCAGATCATGATCTCAAGATCTTGAGATCAACCCCGTGTCAGGCTCCAGTGCTTGAGATTCTCTCAGTCCCTCTGCCCTCCCTGCTCATGCTCTTTCTCTTTGTCTCCCAGAAAAAGACAAGACAAAAACAAACAAAACCAAAAACCAAAAACAAACAAAAAAACAAAACGCAGGGCAGCTGAACTAACATTTCCATTAAAATTAGCAGGTCTCAAGGTCTCAAGGTGAGAACAGGCAGATTTTGTGTTAAAACTAAGAATTATAAAAAATAAGGGAGAATGAACAAAGCATAGACAACGAAGAGAGCACCACCCAGTATGAATTTTGCAAATCATTAGAAACCCATGGATTCAGGTCAGAAAGGCAATTAAGCTCAGTTGGTTCAAAAACACTGAGTTGGGAACAAGGAGCAAAGTTATACTGACAGCTCTGTAGTTAGAAGACTGAACTTTGGAATCATGGACACTTAGTTCTAATCTCAGTTCCACTAGTTATACGACCTCATGCAAGTAACTTAACTTCTCTGAAGCTGTTTTGAAACCATAAAAAAACACCTATTTCAGATTCATGAGCTTATACATGCAAATACACACAGAGTGGTTAGTATACTGTTGATACACAGTAAGCTCAATAAATGGTAGCTCTCATTATTGTAGCATGATGAACCACCATCATCACAACTATTATCTGACCACCACCAAATGTAAGCTCCATGAGGTCCATGACTTTTGTGTGGTTTGTCTTCCCAAATAATAGAAGTATTAACACATAATCAATACTCAATAAATATTTAATGATTTACCAAAATAAAAGTATCTTACTTTTCAGAGTAAGGACACTTGCTATCATCAAGTCCACCATTTTCACCCTTCCCAAAATGGCACTTCAGTGTCTTGGTAAGAGTCCGTATTATCCACTTGAAAATAACTGTTGTTGAAAAGCCATATTTTGTTGTGTTTTTTTCATTTTGCATGCAGAGAGCAACCACTATAATCATCTTTAAACCTGAATCGTAACATCTGCCCTGATACCTTTTCACTGAGTTTGAAGACATTATAGCTTTTACTCTTACTGTGTATGCAAATAACTAAGGAATACCCCACTGTTTCTTCTGCTCAAAGTTAAAGAACCATTTAGCTGAATGAGAATAAATAACTGTTTATTTGCAACCTTTCTCTCTAAAATATAAATGCTATTAATTTAGAAGAGCCTGAGAAAACAACAAAAACCATGGATGCATGACCGGACATACAGGATTTTGGCATACTGGGAACTTCCAAACGCAGCACACATTACCTTTGCAGAATGCTCCATGGTAACCACCACTTTGGTCTTCGCACTGGACACTAGATCCATAGCCCCTCCCATTCCTTTCACCATCTTCCCCTGCAAAACAGAAATGGAAAAGAGGATGTAATTATTTTTCACTTCTTTTGATATGTGGCAGAACAAAATTAACTGGCAAGAATAAGTCACTGGAATAATGAGTGAGAATAACTCACTGACCTTTGTTGCTTAGTACTAGAACCTTTAGAATATTAATATTCTGTTATTCTATTATTCTATAATTGAAGGATAAGTTCAGGACGAATGCTTTGATGTCATTTTTATTACATGTGGCTAACGTTACTTTGTTGATGATATACTAGCAGTAAGACAATCAGTAGATAAGAAAAATCTTAAGGGGTGCCCTTAAGCATCTGCCTTCAGCTTGGGTCATGATCCCAGAGTCATGGGATCGAGTCCCGCATTGGGCTCCCTGCTCAGCAGGAAGCCTGCTTCCCTTGCCCATTCCCCCTGCTTGCGTTCCCTCTCTTGCTGTGTCTCTGTCAAATAATAAATAAAATCTTAAAAAAAAAAATCTTAAAGAAAAATCTTAAGAACCATTTCAGAATTCTGGCACTTTATTACTACAATGATAGGAGACTGAAATTCACACACCCCTGACATCCACTTTCTTCTTTTTAAACACAAAATCGGCACCACTGAGTCTTCAATTGCAAACACTTTCTAAAGCACTCTCTTGGATTTCCTACAGATTAAAATGTCATTAGGTAGTAGGCTAAGGCACTTACGGTGTTTTGCCAGTAATCATTAATATGAAAAGGTAGGTCTGTCTTTCCACAACTGAGCATTTATCTTGCTCTTAGAAAAATAAGCCAAAGAAAACAAAAAGTATATTGCTGGTAAGCAAAAACAGAAAACAGAAGCCGAGTTCAGGGCCTTTCACCATCACCATTCTGTTTTTGTTCACTTGTCCATCTCCTCATTCATTAAACATTTAGCAGCCACATTCTATGGGCCACTCTGAATAATTCCCACTGTCTGTTCTGTCTCCTGGTTCCAGAGTCTTGCAAGAAGCAGGTATTGCCAAAGACGATGAAATAAATTCTTACTCAAGTATATTGAAGGGAAATATCTTCTAACATTGAAACCTTCTTAAAATTTTATTTATTTTTTTAATCCAAGTCCTCTTGATGATTTGACAGTAAACTCTCAGCTCCTTCTCTATACTTCCATAGTGACAAGTAGATGAGGCAATGCACTCACACCTGGCTTTCAAACAGAGAAGTCTCAAGTTCTCAGATTGCAGAAACATTGTAGAAGCCAATGCCAACACCGCACAAACATGAATTAGGTGTGCATTATATAAAGGAAAGGAGCAAGTGGTCAAGATGTCTTCATGGTCCATCTCCGCTAAATGAGATGGGCAGTGGCTGGAAGTGGCTGTGGAGTGGCATGGCGGTAGGAGAGGAGCAGGGAGCAGGGCAGACACGGAAGGTACAAAGGAATTCTGTCTTCAGAAACGGATGTTTCAGTGAAGCAGAATATCTCTGTAATTTTATGCTTCCATGAGCCATGCCTTCATTCTTAGCTGCGATTTTAATAAGCTAGGCATACTATTTTCATAATATTTCTGTAGAGAAATATATATTCTCTACCTTATGGGATGAAATGTAAGTAATTCAGAGATGGAAGCAATCAATGTCTATCATAAACTCCAGTACTAAGGAAGTTTGAGATTTTAGAGCATCAAAGGACATTAAAGCAAGTCCATTATAGAAATGAATTAACCTGTTGTGGTAAGAACATTCATCCAGTCTCAGCTTTCACAGTGTCCTTGGGAAGACTCTAAAGGGATAAGTGCTAGCAGAATGATGAAGCCAAAGAAAAGCAGAAACTAAACTAGAATTTTAGACTTCTTGAATTAAAAAAAATTAAAAAATCTTTGAATTAGGCAAATTTTTTTCACCTGTGGCACAACAATGATAGGTAAAAGCTTATGCCAACCTTTAACAAGAAGCTTGTCCAACTCAGATGAATCTGATTTATACATTTTAAATCATTGTCAATTGTTTAAGAAATATTTATAGAACATGTATTGAGTACAAAACACTGTACTGGCAGGAATATAAAAAGCTACAGAATATGGTAGAAGAAATGTCACTTTGTTTCTGCTAAAAAGAACATTCTTGCCCATATACACGAGCTCAGGAGCAGAATACCGGAGATCTGGCCCATGAACCCCCTGAACACTGGCAAATTCTCTGAACTATCTCTGAATCTGTTATCTATAAACCAAGAGTAAGAATATCTGCTCTCTCTGAAAGCTGTAATGAGGAGTATGAGATAATATATGGAAAACTGCAGAATAAATAAAATTAATAAATGTACTGACATATATCACCATCCAGTGTATTTGGTTTACTGAGTGTCTAGTATGAGCTTGTCCCTGTACTGGGTGCTAGAGTTAGAGATGACCACAGCAGGCCTCTTTGGTTCATAAACTCCATCACTGGGGGGGAGGAAAAGCATCCATGAGTAATTAAGGAGATCTGGACCAATCTTCCTCCCTCAAAGACTTATTTATTTGAGTGAGAAAGAAAGAGTAAGAGTGAGAAAGGGGGCAGAAGGAGGGGGAGAATCAGATTCCCTGCTGAGTGGGGAGCCTGACTCGGAGCTCAATCTCCATGACCTGAGCCAAAAATCAGAGGAGTGTGAGGTTTAATCCACTCAGCTACCCAGGCACCCCAAATTTCCTCCCTTTATAAAAGCCTTGCCACAACTCCCTCATCCCCAAGAGTCTAGTGCTGAGTGCCTCCCCCCCTTCTACACTGGCACATTTGCTAATTAGTCTGTGATTGTAACACAGTGAATTTCAACTTTTTTTTTTTTTTTTTTTTTTCATCATTTCAGTGCTTGGATGAGTGAGGAGTGAAAGGATTAAACGGACGTAGGCATGTTTAAGTCCTAGCTGGGCAGTGAGGCCGCCAGGGGTCACTATGCCTGGGGAAGCAGGAGGGGGAAGAGGCAGCTGGGGAGGGGTGGGGAATGGATCTCCCAGAGGAGCTGCTTCCCCAGAGCAGGGTGCCAGATGGCCCAGAGAACAGCAGCATCACCTAAGAGAAAGTATTTCCAGCAGGTTAACAGGAACACCTTCAAATACTTGGTTTTCCTGTTTTTTAAAGTAAGTTCATTGTACTGGAGCAAGAAAATAACCTCTTCCCTTCCACTTCAGTTCCCAGGGGATTTCTGAAACAGAATCAGTTACTAAAGGAAAACAGTTCATTCTATCTACCCCAGCAGAAAGAAACAGGGTTAGATGAGACTCAACTCTCCAATGGTGAGAAATTGATCACTGTCCTTCAACCCACCTTAGCTGCCACGCTTTTGGGGCTCAACAACTTGCATTTCCCAGTCTGCACTGCAGCTAGGGGTGACCCTGTGTGTGAGCTCTTGACAATGGAGCGAGGAAGGCGATACCTGTGATTTCCAGGTCCCTTATGCTCTTTTGCCTTCTGCAATCTGGACACTGACATCCAAGGTGACCTTGGAGGATGATTGAGCTTCCTCCATCCTTCGGGGTTTTTCTGGGTCTTTAAATTACTGTGTGCAATAGAGCCCACTTACTCAGAAACACCCTGCACTGTGATATGAGTGAAATGCAAATGCAAATGCAAATGCTAAGCCACTGAAATTGGGAGTCCTATTCCTTACAGCAGCTAGTGTGACTAATATGATGTGACGTCCAAGTGAGTTCTATGGAAGGGACAGAACTGGATGTAGAATCACAACTATTATAGCTGCGCAAGAGAGGAAGGAGCAAGCCTCTCGGAGGGACACCATATCTACTGCTCCCTCACAGAGGGGACTATGCCAGATACCAAAATTTACCTCTCTATCCACATGTCCAACACAATGCTTGCCAGTTTACAGAGAGGAGAAACAGACCTCACAGCCATCTCTATCTCCCTCCCCCAAATCCAACAACCTATTTGACATACAAAACAAGACACTGATAAGACAGAGAAGTTATGAAGCTAAAAATATACCTTTACATAAATCACAAGAGTGAAAGTAATTCTCAGAGAAAAATAGGCCTGTGACACAGAAGAGATTCTGGGCATGATTGAAGCACTGGGCCAGGGTGACACAAAGTGTGCCTTTCTTTAAAATCTCATTAGCAAACATACATTTCTTGAATGGTGCAACTTTAGCTCTGAAATGTATTTTGGCTAGCATAATGGAGAGATGATTGCTGGATACTCATTTCATGGCCAACTCATCTTTTTGCCATTAAAGACGGACGCCAGTATCAAGTATGCAAAAAACACAGCAATAAGATGAACTCGGAATGTTGTATGCTCTATTATGACACACTTACAAATGTTTCTAAAGAGATACTGACTGAAGCATTATCCTCAACTCATGAATATTTTTTATTTAAGGTCAATTATAAACTAGATAGCAAAATAGGAATTAAGAATAAATAGGGACGCCTGGGTGGCTCAGTTGGTTGAGCAGCTGCCTTCGGCTCAGGTCATGATATGATCCCAGCATCCTGGGATCGAGTCCCACATCGGGCTCCTTGCTTGGCAGGGAGCCTGGTTCTCCCTCTGTCTCTGCCTGCCATTCTGTCTGCCAGTGCTCGCTCTCGCTCCCACTCTCTCTCTGACAAATAAATAAAATCTTTAAAAAAAAAAAAAGAATAAATAAAAAATACTAACTGAAGCATTATCCTCAACTCATGAATATTTTTTATTCAAGGTCAATTATAAACTAGATAGCAAAATAGGAATTAAGAATAAAAGATGAATATGGTTATCTACTTTTTTCTAGAAAGTAGATTTAAACTGAAGTCAATATTTTAAATATATTTTACTTATTACTTTGATTCTATTTCCTAATAGAATTTGAAAGAAAGTAGAAGAAATAATGTTAATAACATGACATTAAAAAAAAACCTCAATGTACCCAAGTACAAATATTAAATTTCATTCCCAAAGACAGTAATTCAAGTTCAAAACATCACCTTTGGTGATGTTTTAAGGTTTTTACAGAAAGGCAAAATGAATATATTTGAATAGTTCTGTGAAATCCTGTTTAAAATACAATATCAAAAATACTAAAAATGATTCTTGCTATCACCTTTATTATTCATATATAGGTAAAAATGGCTTATTTGCAGATTTGTTACTTATATTCTAGTCTTAAGTGAGAAACAATGTATAATATAAACTATTTTTTCTGGTCATAGAATTTTTATTAACATATAATGTATTGTTTGCCCCATGGGTACAGGTCTGTGAATCATCAGGCTTACACACTTCACAGCACTCACCATATCACATAATGTCCCAATGTCCATAACCCCACCACCCTCTTCTTATCCCCCTCCTCCCAGAAACCCTCAGTTTGTTTTGTGAGATTGAAAGTCTCTTATGGTTTGTCTCCCTCCCGATCCCATCTTGTTTCATTTTTTCCTTCCCTACTCCTCAAACCCTCCATTTTGCCTCTCAAATCCCTCATATCAGGGAGATCATATGATAATTGTCTTTCTCTGATTGACTTGTTTCGCTCAGCATAATACCCTCTAGTTCCATCCACGTCATTGCAAATGGCAAGATTTCATTTCTTTTGATGGCTGCATAGTATTCCATTATATATAATGGAATACTATCTAGATAGATATCTATCTACTAGATATCTAGATATCTAGATATCTACTATATCTAGTATATATAGTATATATACTATATATACATATATAATATATGTATATCTAGATATGCTATATATAGTATATATACTATATATACATATATAATATATGTATATCTAGATATGCTAGATATATCTATCTAGATATATATAGTATATATACATATATAATATGTATAATAATATGTATATATATATAATATATATGTATATCTAGATCTCTAGATATATATATATCACATCTTCTTTATCCATTCATCTGTTGATGGACATCTAGGTTCTTTCCATAGTTTGGCTATTGTGGACATTGCTGCTATAAACATTCGGGTACACATGCCCCTTTGGGATCACTACATTTGTATCTTTAGGGTAAATACCCAGTAGTGCGATTGCTAGGTCGTAGGGTAGCTCTGTTTTCAACTTTTTGAGGAACCTCCATGCTGTTTTCCAGAGTGGCTGCACCCGCTTGCATTCCCACCAACAGTGTAGGAGGGTTCCCCTTTCTCCATATCCTTGCCAGCATCTGTCATTTCCTGACTTGTTAAAAATTTGTGGCCTTTTTTTTTTTTTAAAGATTTTATCTTTAAGTAATCTCTACACCCAGCATGGAACTTGAACCCACAACCCTGTGATCAAGAGTCACATACTCTACTGACCAGGCCAGCCAGGTATCCCTACAGAAACAATTTTTAAAGCATTTTAAATTAATGTTATGTGACTTACTGGAAAATGTTAACTGACTGGAATAAAAAGGGAAAGATAGCTGTGGAGTGATTTAATAACAAAACTAGGTTTTGTGGCTCAATACTAAACATCGGCAAGTTCAGCACCCACCTCAATCCAAATATAAGCCTCTTTATTTCTATTTCACTTCCCCATTATGAAATATTCTGTGAAAGAAAGGGCCTCTACACACTCTCCTAGCTAAAGACTAGGAGTGAGGAAGATAAGAAATATAATATCAATATTTGTTTAAATGTAAAAGAGAGGTTAGAATTCCGTTTTAGAGAAAATAAAAGATTTATAATTTGCCTTAGTTTTGCCAAGTTATAACAAAGTTAAGTAGTAATATTTCTCTTTGCTGCATTGTACTTTGTATTCAAAACCAAGAAAAATGTGATTTTCCTTTCAAAGATTAACTGTATTTCCCAGTTACAGGTGGACTGATCATGTAAACCAGCTAATATAGGGCTAGAAATATAATTGCAGTCTTTATTACCAGGTAAGTTACTAAAATCGTTTGTAACAAATCTCAGTTATCAATCATAATATGGGCTTTAAAAAAAGGAAAGCATGTAAAAAACCAGCACTTCGACAAACTCAAAACTTCATTTAATAAACTTTCTCATTCCTGTTCTCTGGGGGACTTTGTTACATCAACTATCCCCCTGGCTCCAGTTTCTCTAACCTCCCCACTCTGTAGCTCCTTCCTGCTGATTCCTCGTGCGCTAAAATCTCCTTTCTGCCTTGACCATGCTTTCGAAGTGAGAACTACTCTCTCAGGTCTCTAACATTTAACTACCTGATTCAGTAGACATCTCGTGGGTTTACTTTACTATATTCCTGCACCTTCCTACTACATTTTATGCTTTTTTTTTTTTTTTTAACCAACTCCTTGAGATACTCCCCTGCTCTTCCTATTTCAAGGCTTTCCAGCAGCTCCTTCCCAGCATCCCTTTTCCCACGCCAGCTTTGTGTGTTGGCCAACTTAAAAGTTCTGTCCTTGACCTTCTGCTCTTGCCTCTACTTTTTCTCTGACAAAGTGACTTCATCTGCTCTCCTGACATAAACTGTTCCTGTCTCCAATGACACCCAAAGCCACATTTCCAGCTCAGATCCTTCCTCCAAGTCTCAAACTTCAATAACCAAAAGTTTCCCAGTCTTCAGGTAGCACAATCTATAAGCTAATTCCCATAATCTTTTCCCCTTATTCCTGGGCACATTTAGTCATTTTCCAGCCTTCCTGAGGTTAGGATTGGTCATGTGAATAAAGTCTGGCCAACAGAGAGTGGGTGAGCGAGACATATAATAAATCCAGGGCTGGACCACAAAGCCTTCCCAGCACTATGGTTCCATATTCTTCCCCTTTCTTCCCACTACACGTTGAAAATGGTGGAGCCATGGATAGAAGGAATCTGAATCCCCAAATCAGTGCACAGAGAGCTCCCTGCCAATCAGGGATACTCCTTTGGGTTCTGTGTGAGAAACCAAAACTTCTTTATGTTAATTTTGACATATCTCTGCTAAGTATATTCCAAATTAAATAAAGTGTCTTTTACCAAGTCAAATATCATCTACTTACTAACTCCCTATCTCAGCTGGTGGCCAACCATCCACATCAAGGTGCAAATCAGAGACTTCCTTACTCTTAACTCTCCTTCATGATCTATGTGCAATCAGCCATTCAATCACAAAGAAATCCAATTTTTCTAATATTTCTTGACTTTTTGCCACCAAAGATCCTTGTGATTTCTCCTAAGTGCTGTAACAACATCCCTAATAGTCAACCTACATCCAGCCTTTTCTCTCTCAAACCTTTCCGACAGCCATACAAATAATCTCTCTAAAAATGAATATTTTATGTTATTCCTCTACTTAAAACCTTTCAGTAGTCCCCTAGTGTGCCAGGGCAGAGTCTAAACACCTCAGTTGGAATACGAAGCCTGGGACAACCTTGCCTCAACCCTCCCAAAGCAGATCCCATTTCTGTGTCGGGAATAGTGAGCTGCTGGTGCATAGCATATGGCTTCACGCTATGCCCTAAGCACCCATCCTCATTCTAGTAGGTGTACTCCAGCTCACTCATTGTGTACCACATTTTGACTACTTCTTCCAGGAAGTTTCACAGGCCTCTGCCCCACCCCATCAACAAGACTTGATTAGGGACCTCTCTTGGATGTTCCCACAGCAGCCTGGCTTATCCCTATTGCAGAATCTGCCAAATGACCTGCATGAACATCAGGACTGATGTTCCACTGGCAGGTAGTGGTCAGGCCATACAGGCAGTTATAACTGAAATTCTTCTTTATGAGAGACACTGCAACTCCTGCCTTCCCAACTCCACCACCATCTAGCTACTGAAAATACAACAGTGGGCCTCCAAGACCCTACCACCCTCTGTTCTGACTGATCACATTTATTTGGATTAAATCGGTGCCTACACACTACAGAAATCAATTAACTTCACACAGAAAAAGTGAGTTGTTTCTAGCAATTAACTACCCTGATTCTCTCATTTTGTAAAAGTATAAATACCACTCAATAGTGTCTACAGAGTTCACTTATGAAACCTCATCATTCCAAGTAAAGAAAAAAACTGCAACGCACATAAAATTGATTGTGAATCATTAACTCCACCTTTGTACAGGAGATCAGTAAGCATTTATTAGGTGAATAGTTTAGACGTATGAAACTTTCACATTTTCTTTTCCTAAGTTATAATCAATGGGTGACTAGGTCTCTTTTGGTTATAAATGAGGCACTTTGGATAGGTTAACTTCTTTGTACAAGATCAGAGAGACTCACATTCTGTTCTATTTTACTGAATTAATAAAATGGACAGGACAAAAACTTCGTTATTCTTAGCTCTGTTTCAAAGCTATAACTTCAGTTTAGAGTCAATTCATAATTCTGCCAAGATGAAAACAGACATCAAAGAACCTGGCCAAGGGACTTCACCTTGTTTTATCAAACCTCCTACAGAAGATATCAATGGAAAGAGCTTGAGCAAGTGCTCCAGGATACATATAAGGGGATTTGTTTTTATTTAAAATGATTAAGGATTATTACATATGAATAAGTAATATTTAATTGAATTTATTAAATATAACTAAGTACTGGAGTTTCTGGTCTTGTAAATTATCCAGAAACAGAATAAGCATATATACTTAAAATGCAAGGGTAAGTTATCTTCTACATTAACAACCTCTTCCTTCCCTTGGATCACACACAGAAATGTATTAGAATCGCAGGAAATTGCCACGTATGACCATGTGTGACCTACAAACACAGGAATTCCATATGGTCCGTTCAAACTCATGTTCTAACAATGGGAAAATAGATTCCATTTACTATCACACAGAATTTATCAAAGGCTGATATTATATTTAGGAGTTCCCTAGATAATCACAACGTGTCATGTAAAAATACAAATTAAAAGGTAACAATCATTTTTATTTGTCTGCGTGTATAAATGATAAAATATATCAATTTCTTCAAAAACTCATTCACATAGAATACAAAATTATTACTACTTCTTTTTGGAACTAGAAAATAGTTGTTTTCAGAAATTTTATTTTCTGATTCTTAAAATGGGACGTGGGTTGGTTGGGATGGAGGGAGAGGTCTGAGAACAAGAACCACGGGCTGGAACACAGTTGCTCCATCACCTTCTCCCTCTGTCTGCAAGCTGTAAGGCACACAGTACCAGAGTTACTGCAATTATGCCGCCATCTTTGACAGCTGGACAGAATCCCCAGAGAGAGACACAGGGACCAAAGGAACATTATTAAGGAATACATGGAAATCATTACCAGCATTTTTAATCCACAGTAGAAAAGATTTTAAAAATAATGTAAGGGATCATTTAAAAGTTAAAAACAAGACAAAAAAATGTCACTTCCAAGAATCTGTGAGAGTATGCTATGTATATTAAGTGTGGGTGCCCTATTAAGCAAGTGTTAGAGGGTTAGATGCAAGGACATGAGACTGCTTTGACTCCACACTTAATAAGTACTCTGTTTGTTCTCAAGATGTCCTCCAGAGTCACCTGATGACCCAGTTTAATGACTACCCCATACCTCCTGGGAGTTGACAGCTATAAACATTCATGTCAAACTGATAACCCTTTAGTCATTACTGAAGAGTATTTTTTCCCTCCTGTGCCAAGTTCTGATCTGTAACATGTTGACCTGATGACTCTAACATATGAAGAAAACTCCCACCTCTGGTAGGAAAGCATTCCCTATTCTTCAGGACTAGGAAAACCATGGGCAACATCATTCCACAGAGATTCAGATCCTGGGGCCAGTATGTGGTCTGACCCCAAGAGGGAGAAGCATACCACCTTTCTGAGAATAACCCACCCTGAGAACAACAGGAAGAGCTAGAGAGCCATGTCACTGTGTGTGTGTTGAGGGAGTGGGGAGCCCTAACATCACAGGGACCAGAAATCAAAAGCACAATTTTTCCTTTGAGAACTCTGGAACTGAAAGTGCATAAGAGCCAAAATGGCTCCTCCTAAAACTGGGGAGAATAAGGTGGAAACCAAGAACTTTTTCAAACACTAAAGGAGGTTGAAAAAATTACTTCAGGGAATTTTCCATGAATTTAATATTTTTGGAAGATCTATAACAAGGGATATTAAGGGAGCATAAATTAATCCCTACCTTCTTATCTTTTCAAAAGCCAGCTCTTGGGTGACCAAAAAGGGAGAGA
This sequence comes from Mustela lutreola, assembly GCF_030435805.1. Lineage (NCBI taxonomy): Eukaryota > Metazoa > Chordata > Mammalia > Carnivora > Mustelidae > Mustela > Mustela lutreola. Next base: position 33,165,160 of record NC_081294.1, read on the forward strand.
GAGAGAAAGAAAGGAGAGAGAGATGATGCTGGGAAAAAAATGAAAAGTGAAGTGTCTTTAAAGATTTATTTATTTAGGGGTGCCTGGGTGGCTCAGTGGGTTAAGCCTCTGCCTTCAGCTCAGGTCATGATCTTAGGGTCCTGGGATTGAGCCCTGCATCTGGATCTCTGCCCAGTGGGGAGCCAGCTGCCCCCCCAACCCCACCTACCTCTCTGCCTACTTGTGATCTCTGTCAAGTAAATAAATAAAAAATCTAAAAAAACAAACAAACTTGATTATTTCAGATACATGTTATATGGAGCCTAAGTTGAAGGGTATTTTAAATGGGCAAAGGACTTGGATATTTCTCCAAAGACATACAAATGGTTAACAGTTGAATGAAAGGATGTTCCATATCACTAATCTCAAAAAAAAAAAAAAAAAAAAAAAAGTTGCAACTTAAAACCACAATGAAGTATCACCTCATACCTATTATCCAAACAAACAAATAAACCCAAAAGGTAAGTGCTGACAAGGATGTGAGGAAATTAGAACCCTTGTACACTGTTGGTGGGAATGTAAAATGGTACAGCTGCTCACAAAAAATAGTATAGCAGTTTTCCTCAAAATTAAAAATAAACCAACCATGTGATACAGCAATCCCACTCTTGGGTATACAGCCAGAAAAACTGAAATCAGGATATCAAAGAGATGGCCTGCACTCCCATGTTCACTGAAGCATTACTCAAAATAGCCAAGATATAAAACAGCCTAAATGTCCACGGACAAATGAATGGATAGAGACAAGGTGGTGTATACATACAATAGAATATTATTCAGCCTTTAAAAAGAAGAAATCCTGCCATATGCTACAACATGGGTAAACCTAGAAGACATTATACTAAATAAAATAAGCCAGTCACAGAAGAAATACTGCATGATTCCATTTACACAAAGTATCTAAATAATCAAACTTACAGTAGCAGAGAGTAGAATCATGGCTGCCAGGGGTTAGGGGAGAGCAGGAAATGCAGAGCTATTCAATGAGTATAACGTTTCAGTTATACAAGATGAATAAATTCTAGAGATCTGCTGTACAACACTGTGCCTACAGCTATAATACTGTATTGTGCACGTAAAATTATACTGCTTTGTGCACCTGAAAATTGAAGATCTCATGTTAAGTCTTCTTATTTATAATTGAAAAAAAAGAGACCAACACCCTACCCCCACCCCCAAAACAGTAATATAGCAATGTGTGTCTCTTACTTTTGACAAATGTACTGTGCTAATAAAAGACTGTAATAATGAGGGAAATTGGGTGAGAGAATATGAAAAATCTAGTTATTCCAAAATATAGTTTATGTTTTTAAAAATCTCAGTATGTGGCATGTTCCTGTCGTTTTTGTTTTTTCACCAAAATCAAAACAAAATGAAGATTAGTTCTCCAATTTCCCTCTGTGAGGGCCTCTCCTAATAACTCTTCCAGCTTATTGCTAAAAACCTCTGTAAATTCTAACTCCCTAAAAAACAAGTAGATTTATGACTGTTAAAATGAATCCGTGCTTTCTTTTTGGTTTCAATGTTCTCCTGTCATAAGTAAACTTTATGTCTTTGCAGGACCCAAGCATCTACCAATGCAGAGTACACTAACAAAACTACAAGTTAGTAGCTGGATAAAGAATAAGATAGTTCTGAAACACATATGTGGGTTTTTGTTGTTGTTACTGTTTTTATTTTATTTTTTCTTCTTACCTTTTGACCCTCCTCACCTACTTCTCATAGCCCTATCACCCACCTCTGGCGACCACCAAACTGTTCTCTGCATCTATGAGTTTGCTTTTTGTTTTCTTTTTCTATTCCACATATAAGAAAGATCATATAGTATCTGTCTTTTTCTGACATTTCATTCAGCTTAATACTTTCAGGGTCCACCCAAGTTATCACAAACAGCAAAATTTCTTATTATACGGCTGAATATTCCATTATAGATATACCACTATTTCTTTATCCATTCATTCATCAATGGACACTTAGGCTGTTTCTGTATCTTGGCCATTGTAAACCAAGCTGCAATGAACATGGGGGTGCATATATGTCTTTGAGTTAGTGTTCTTATTTTCTTCAGATAAATATCCAAAAAGAGATTTGTTCATTCCTATGGTAGTTCCATTTTTAATTTTTTGATGAACCTCCTTAACTGTCTTCCACAGTGGCTGCACCAGTTTGCATTCCCACCAACGGTGCACAAGGACTCCCTTTGTTGCAAATCTCACCAACACTTGTTACTTCTTGTCCTTTTGACAAGCCATACTAACAAGGATGAGGCAATATCTCACTGTGGTTTTGATTTGCATTTCCCTGATGATTACTAATGTTGAGCATCTTTTCACCTGTGTGTTGGCCATCTGGATGTCTTCTTTGGAAAAATATCTATTCAGAACTTCTGTCCATTTTTAATTTAAAAAAAATTTTTTTTTTTAGATTTTATTTATTTACTTGAGAGAGAAAGACAGAGATGGCAATAGAGAGCACAAGCTTAGAGGCCAGGGAGAAGGAGAAGCAGGCTCCCCACTGAGCAGAGAGCCCGACACAGAGCTTGATCCTGGACCCTGGGATTATGAAATGAGCCAAAGGCAGACACTTAAGCATCTGAACAACCCAGGTACCCCTCTTCTGCTCATTTTTAATCTTTTTTCTTTTTGCTATTGAGTTATAGAGGTTCTTTATATATTTTGGATATTAACCCCTTATGGAATATATAATTTGAAAGTATTTTTTCTGATTTGGTAGACCGCCTTTTCATTTTGATAGATCCCCTTGCTGTGTTTTATTTTTCCCAACAAACTCTACTATCCAAGTTACTGTTATTTTGATTAGCTTGCCCTAATGATAGCTTAGATTTCTGAGAAAGTATTTTAAAAAAAATATGGTAATGAGAACTTTTATATAAAACCATGTTCCGCAGTCAGATTATTACAAGTTTGTAAAAACTAAAAATATAGACTGCATCTTTGTTCTATGACAAATAAAATACCATTTTTAAAAAGATTTTATTTATTTGTTTGATAGAGATCACAAGTAGGCAGAGAGGCAGGCAGAAAGAGGGAGAAACAAGCTCCCTGCTGAGCAGAGAGCACAATGTGGGGCTCGATCCCAGGACCCTGAGATCATGACCTGGGCCGAAGGCAAAGGCTTAACCCTCTGAGCCACCCAGGCACCCTCAAAATCCCATTTTTATTTTCTGCTTTTGCTACTTCATTTTTCTTGTTATGGTTTACTTGTTCCATACTGAGAAGCTTTTAATAAACACAATTCTATGAACATAATTTCTCATTACCTAAATAGTACTTGCAGAAAGTAGATATAATTCAAGCTTTCTTTTACAAAAAGATAAAAATCGACAAGAAAAATTTAAGTACATTACTTGAAGTTAAAGAACAAGTCAGAAAAAGAATTGGATAAAGTCCTTCCCTAGTTTCAAGAAAGAGGTAATTGAATCCCCACAGAAGATGCTTCCTATTTTAAATTTATTGAATTTATTGTTGAATAAATTCAATAAATTTGAATTGTTGAATTTATTGCACTATTTTTCTTTCTTACTGTTCCTAATCTGTTGGGTGATGTTAATAGATTTAGTTAAGAATCACAAAGAAAGCCTAGAGATGCCCTATGTAGCTTCAGTTTAAACAACTTCTAAAAAAAACAGTCAGATCCTTTAGGACAACTCATCAATCGTAAATTCCCTATCCAATACTGTTAACGTTAAACGTTGTAACTCTAATCTAGAAATATGCAAAACACATAATGAATGGCTAAAAAAACATGTCAAGTCTCATGTTCCTAAATTAAAGTGTATGAGTCTCTATCAAAGGACTCTGTGCCAGGCCTTCATGCAAAACTTATTTACTTTTTATGCACAATTGTAAGAAAATTAATAATGTTTTCAAGCCAAAACAATTTTTTTTAGAAATTGGTACTTATATAGCTTAATTTGGATGATCTGAAAAATATGATATATATGGAATATCTTATTCTTAATAGTTCTGTTTAAATAAAGTATTATTATAAATATTCTAATGATCTAATTGAGTTAACAAGTGAAAAAATGAGCAATGCTGAATTTACTGGTACTATAAAGTTCAAAAATGCTATCTTTTGGGGGCGCCTGGGTGGCTCAGTGGGTTAAGCCTCTGCCTTCGGCTCAGATCATGATCCCAGGGTCCTGGGATCAAGCCCCACATCAGGCTCCCTGCTCAGCAGGGAGCCTGCTTCCTCCTCTCTCTCTCTGCCTACTTGTGATCTCTGTCTGTCAAATAAATAAATAAAATCTTTAAAAAAATGCTATCTTTTACTTAGGAAAATTTAACTATATTGACTGAGCAGGGGGCGGGGATGGGGTGGGGGAAGAAAGCTAAATGTAAAATGCTGATGATTTTGCCTGGCATTCTATTTTGATAGTGAAGGTCTAGAAAGAGGATAAGATGTGATATGGGAAACTGATACTCAATCTCTAACTCCATATGCCTCTAATAATGTAAATTTACCAAGATAACTCCAGGGTTAAAGATTTGTTAGATCTTATGACCCCCAAATAGAAGCCAACTGTCTGGTTCTTAACAGCATAGTCATGATCGGATCTAGCACTGTTCCTGTGGGTCTCTTTAAGATACATAACTGTGCTAATATGATCAAATGCTGGAAGTCTTTCTAAAAAATTATGGATCAAAAATGATATCAAAACTAGAATTAAAAATCACCTAAGAAACAAATAACTATAAGAACTTTATGTCTAAGTTTATAGAATGCAATTTAAAATTATGGAGAGCCCTAAATGTTTTTATAATTAAAAGAGAAAGCTTAAAAATAAAGCATTCAATATGTAAATCTATAACTAGTGTAATATTAAATAGAAGATAAATAAGAAAAAGGATATTAATAAATTACTGTTTTTTTAAGATTTTTTATTTATTTTTTTGAGAGACAGAGCAGAGTGTGCAGGCAGAAGCAAGGGGAGAGGCCGAAGGAGAAGATAAAGGGGACCTCGCTCACACACTGAGCAGGGAGCCCAACACGGAGCGGGGAGGGGAGCTGGGGCATGATCCCAGGACCCTTAGATCATGACCTAGCCACTTAATCAACTGTGTCACCCAGGTGCCCCAAATAACATATTTCTTAAAGTACACGTGATTTACTTTAAAATAGGCAAATTTCTTATAAGCCTAATTAAAAGAGAGGAGAGAGTATTAACACCTACAGAATTTGGAATAAAAAGTAGATAACAGTAGCAGTTTTTGAGGATACTAAAGAAGTTAAACAAGAATACTGCATATTGTTCTGGATAAATGTGAAAATCCAAAAGAAATGACTGCTTTCTATCAAAAGAAAAATTGACAAAACTGCTACAGGAAAGGTCACAAAAGTTGAGGTGACCAATAAGCATAAAAATATCTTACAGACTGTTCAAAATTGATCGTTGTATAAAAAAGTAATAACATCTATCAATGTCTATCAACTTAAATAACGACATTAACAAATTAAAGGGGAACTGTGTGATTAAATCAGTAGTTAAAAACACATTAAGTAAGGGGCAACAGGGTGGCTCAGTCAGTTAAGTGGCTACCTTCAGGTCATGATCCTGGGGTCCTGGGATCCAACCGGGGCTTGGGCTTTCGAATCAGTGGGTCTGCTTCTCCCTCTGCTCCACCTGCACCCCCCCAGCCTCCGCTCCCAACTCATGCTCTCTGGCTCTCTTTCTCAAATAAAAAATAAAATCTTAAAAAAAAAAAAAAATACACACTGAATTCAATAGCCATTCACTTTTAAATCTATAAACAAAAGGAAACTTCTAAAACAATATAAAGGACATTCTATTAAAAATACAATCGGCAATATTAAAAGTTAAAATTCTAAATGAATTCTTATCAAAATTGAGAAAATCCTTAAGCACTACTACTTACTCATACTGTTTTGGATATTTTGTTATTTAAAGAAAATAAACTAAGTGATAAGGCTTTTAGAAAAGAGGATTCCTTTTTTTTTTTTTTTAAAGATTTTATTTATTTATTTGATGGAGAGAGACACAGCGAGGGAGAGAACACAAGCAGGGGGAGTTGGAGAGGGAGAAGTAGGCTTCCTGCAGAGCAGTGGGCAGGGATCCCAGGAGCCTGGGATCGTGACCTGAGCTGAACACAGACGCTTAATGACTGAGCCACCCGGGCACCCAAAAAGAAAGAATTCTTATTTATAGATAAAAACATTGTAGAATATTTAAGAGAATTCAAAAAAAAACTATACTAGCTAATAAGAGAATTTTTACAAGTGAATAAATAAAAGATAAATATACAAAACCAATAGTTTTCTTTTATATTAGCAAGAACACTTAGAAATTGAAATACCCAGCTTGAAACACTGGCAAAAACTGAGAAATAATTAGGAATAAATGTAATGAAGGACATAAAATGAGACCTGAATAAATGACAAAATATACCTTATTCCTGGACCAGAGACTAACTCTTGTAAATCGATTTGTTATTCCTAAATCAATATATTTAATGTTTAGGGCATAAAATGTTTTGCACAGTACCATCATTCACCCCTATTTTTGCCATATTTACCACAGAAATTAAGTCTGCCCACCACTCTATCCAAAGTGGTTAATATACCTAATACAACAGCAACAAAAACAAAAACAAACAAAACTCCTAATAAATTTGTTGAATAAAACCCATGTCATTCACCATATTTTAAAAATAAAGAGCTAAGATCTAGAAAGGTTAAGTAACTTCACAGAGACAGATAATTCAAAGTGTACCTGAAAGGAAAATGGAAGGTTCTGTGTATGGGGATGTTGCATTTCACAAGTAAACTTTTCCTCATAATGGAAACAATATTTCTATTAGATTACATGATAGAAGGGATGAGTTCCAGGATTTGCTTGGTTACTAACTAGTGTTGTGACCTGAGTCAGGTGACTTCATTTTTTTGGATTCAAGTTTCCCATCTATAAAATTAAGGTGCTGTATAGCTGGACGATGTTAAAATTATATCCTTCATTCCTTATTGTTTAAGAGGTAACAGATCAGTGACTTAGAAAAGGAACCTTTGAGTGGTAAAACGAAAACATTAAGGTATGGAATGATATATGTGCTATCTGGGGAGAAGGGGAAAGTGAACAGGAGTATAGATGAAACAAGACTGGCCATGAATGGATAAGTGTCCAAACTGAATATATGCATTTTACTATTCTACATTTGTATATATTGGACATTTTCTGATAAAACTTTTTCTTGTTGGTAAATCAAAATGTTGACCAAAAATTATCTCTAAACCAGAAAAGTAAAGTGAGAAGTACAGATTTCATCAACTAGCAAAGCCAAATCCAGTTCTTTAAATAAAATTTAGTCTTCAAGATTCATTAGCCTTTAGCAGCAAGGTCACACCGTCTTCAGCCCTTTAGCTTGATTCCCTGCTAAGTTATATCCGCAGCAGCATTATTTATGAAATTACTAATAATGGTTTTCTAAGAGACCTCATCTAGCATTTGTTTCCTCCCTTTCTTTTAAGTGGGTTGTTGTTAAATAAGAAGGGGCTGCTGCAGTCATACAAATACATCACTAGCCAAAGGGATAATAATAGTTGAAAATATCAAACTCACTCATTGTTCGTCCTCTCTCTAAAGAGAAAGGGAAAGGAGGAAGGAGGAGAGGGAAGAAGAAGAATGAGAAGATAAACATGACGATGACATAATTCACACGCCTTGCGCAGAAGTCTGCCTTCTGACACCAGAGACAATGGAGGGTATATAATCAAAGAAATTCTTAAAATAGCTGCTGCGAGGCTAGGTAGTACAGGGCTTGGAATCAATCAGAAGTCTAGCTCACTTTTTTTTCAGTCCCTGGTTTGAATACATGAGTTCTAGTACATAGTTGACATTCTTAGAATTAAGCAATTATTCACAAACATATCATATGCAACATAGCAAGGAGGAAAGTATTTCTTTTCCTACAGAGCCCAAAAAATCTCAGGTAGCAATTAAAAGAAAAAATTTCTCTAAGATCAATGAAAATTGAGATTTCCAAAAAGAAAAATCTATTTCACATTCTCATGTCCCTTGCCTACGTAGAAGATTAACACTGGTGGGGACCTAGGCTGAGTGAGCTGACTTGCCAATAAATTTGCTATTGTTTTTGTCTGGTATCAATTTTTTTTAGCTTCTATTGAGGATTCCCCTTTGCAATGATTCTCATATTTCCACAGTTATGTTTCAATGTTTCCCATTTAAGAAATATTAAAAGCTAAAATTATTTTTTAAATCCTGGTAGAAGCCCTGAACTCTTTCAAAAAACTCTTCAATTGGTAAATTATTTAAAAAATGGTAAATAAAATGGGTAAAATACTTCATACATGAGATTTATGCTAGTTATATGTGATTAGGTAGTGAAGACTTTGGAATTTGAGTGTGAGAGCTCTAAAAAATGAGAAGATGCAGAAAAAAAGCACATGAAAATGGTGAATCCAGCACCTTTCAAAACCCCAAGTTGAACTAAGATCATACATACAGCCTGTATCCTTCCAATTGCAATAAGCTTTATCCCACACAATGCAACAATAACTTCTTAATCAAGTTTATAGGAATGCTGTAAGAGTATTTCTTTATTTTGCAGGTAGTTTTACTCCTATCATGAAAAGCATTAGTTACATACTTCCAAAAGAAGTGTGGTGGAATACAAAGTGCATAAGAGCAAAGGAAACTATGATTAAATCCCTATGTCAAAACCAGGTTACATATTGCAAACTTGAATGGTTAACTCGTGATCTGTCTCTTCATCTATAATAACAGGGATTCTGTAATGTTCTATACCGATTAAATGACAATACATATACAAATAAACAGTACCTGGCCAATGGCATGTGCTTAAATAGCTATTGGTTCCCTCCTTGTGAAAATTTTAGATTTATAATTTAGCTGTGGCTTTTAAACTTTAATCATAGCTTTTAATCACCAACAAGCAGTTTCCTCCAAGTAAAAGGAAAATTCCTTATAAAACTAAAGTATCAAATATGTTAGCCTATAAATATGCTTTTAGCCTAAAAAATACTGGATATAAATAATAAAACTAAGGATTAATTTTCAACATGCTTTCCAGATAGTCACAGATAAAAAGCACTTTTGAATAACTAAATAGTCTCCAAGTAAAGAGCAATAATAAACAGCTTATGTTTCTAATAATTTTCATAAATACTAACTTGTCTTTTTAAAAATGTATGCTCATTTGTTAAATTGTTATACAAGAAGGAATCATTCTTTGCTCTTGGAAATTTTGCAAGCATTAAATGGTCTCTAAATTGGCAGAAGAAATAAAGGTCCATCCATTGGGTCTGAGCAGTATGGGTTTTTTGTTTTCCGACACTCCCCCTTCTCTCCCCTTCCTTTTCCTCCTCTTCTCCCACCCCTTGCCAGCTAGGGATCAGTCAGTTTTTATTAGCCAGCTAGAATAAACAGAGCATGGATAGGTTCTTCCATGGTCCTCTCTTCTGTCTAGAGCAGCTGGCAAACAGAATAGACTGGGGAATCGCCCTGATGTACAGAAACCATAGATGAACACACCCCTACATGTATTATGAAGGCTTAGGCAAATATGAGCTCAGAGGAAGACTTTACAGCAGCAAGGAAACCACGCCCAGTAACCAGATGTTAAATCGAGAACTTCTTTTATCTTGTTTTTCATGAATGTACAAGTATGATAGCTAGGAGATACCACTATGTGAGACAGATCTCAGAACCACAATTTATAGAGATAGTGGTCAAAAACAAATCCCAAGACCCAGGATGATTGGCAAAATCAGAGTCCAGCAGGCACAGAGGATTGTGTGTGGACTGTGAAGAAAAGCGTACTGTGGTCCTACTTCCTCTACGCCAGCAACATGGAGACGGTAAGTGTCTGCCTGCACCTAATTCAAATGACAGCACAGCCTGGATGACAACTCCAGAGCGTCCCACCTCCAGGAGAAGAGTCAGAAAACAACTGGGGCACAGGGCACCAGACTTCTACCTGAGAAACCTGAAGTGACTGGCAGAAGTGGACAAGAAATGTGTGACATGAGGGCTTCCCAGGTGTGGTCATAAGAAGACAAACCTAAAGATGCTTTAACATTTTCTCAACAGGATGCTGAGGCAAATGAGAATTTCTGTGTGAAGCAGACCACAGGAAAACCGGGATCTGCAGGAGAAGCGCCCGGCCATTGCCCCTCCAGAAGGGGCAAGGGGCTCTCCAAATACCCTGCACAGAAAAAGGGATCAGCTCATAGCACCACCAGCCATTTAAGAACTTTCCTGCCCTATTTCCTTGCCTTCTCAATCTCCTGAATTTTTACCCAGGTAGGTGCCAAATAGTGAACTGGGGAAGGAGGTCAAGGAAGAAAAAAGCAGACCACCACACAAAACCTTTCCCAAATGCAGCCAGCCAGGCTTGTCTCGAGCTGGGGAGTCAAAGGGAGAGGAGATGTGCCACTTTTAAACATATGGTGAAACAATGTTCATTGTTTTGAACTGGACTCTTTAAGTCTTGAATCTTTAAGTCTTTAAGTTTGTGAATTAAAGTGACCCAGTGATAGTTATGATATCGTCAGAGAATGAGCTGAAATGTCACGCAGAAGGAGAACTTCCCTAACTAAAGTTAAAGACACCATAGGAGATTAAAAATAGCTGTGTTTTTATTTCATCCCACATGAAGAGCTTGTTCAACATATTGGATACAGAAAACACACACACATGCTTGTTACAGCTGGTCTGTTCAGACACATTCACTAACGCAGAGAACAATCACCCTGAATGTGATCTTTAAAATGACCAAAGACAGCAGCACCCAACAATATTTGATAAGAGGTAACAGCTGCTAAAAGCTAAAAGAGTGGCCTCCAGAACAAAAGAGAAAAGGATTAAGTGAGGAGTAAGGCAGAGGAGTAAGGCACTGCTGATCCTTTAAACAGCCCTAGATGACAGTTTTTAAAAGAAATGCAAAATAATAGAACAGAAAAGATACCAGCACTGGTAACACAATGAAAATAGTTTGAGCGTGAATTGGGATCATTCTTATGGGAAGTAATTCATTATGTGTCAAAAACCCTAAAAAACTGACCAACATATTCTACTTTTAGGAATTTATACTAAGAAAATCATCTAAGAACTATGGTTTCACTTATTTATAGAGCATAACAAATAGCATGGAAAACATGGGGAGTTAGAGAGGAGAAGGGAATTGGGGGAAATTGGAAGGGGAGGTGAATCATGAGAGACTATGGACTCTGAAAAACAATCTGAGGGGGGTCTGAAGTGGCGGGGGCGGGTGGGAGGTTGGGGTACCAGGTGGTGGGTATTATAGAGGGCATGGATTGCATGGAGCACTGGGTGTGGTGAAAAAATAATGAATACTGTTATGCTGAAAATAAATAAATTAATATTAAAAGAAAAGAACTATATGAAGACAAAAATTCAAAAATATTATTAATGGTATTAATACAGGAGAGCAGCTTTCAGATTAGAAAACAGGCAATACAGGACTGTGATCTCTGAGAGAAGGAAAACCAATGAGGTAGGCCTACAAATGCCCCAGCCTACTGATTAGAAAGAGGAACCTAGTACAAAGAGGGGAACGAACCCAAGTGGGACCCAGTAACCCTGCTGGGTTCAGAGAGACCTAGTCAACTAGAATTTGACTAGAAATCTCAAAATACCAAAACAGGTTGCTATACAGAGAGAGAGTTCACAAGATTTGCAAAGGATTCACTTCAAGTCTTTGGCAGAGTACCAACGTGTGTATATATGAAAAGAAATTATTCAAAGCCTGGAAAAGAAGCAACAGGAAGTATTAACCAAAATACTACCCAGAATTCACACAGGTGTGGGAACAATTCATATTCCTACTAGCCTGAGGGGAAAGGCCTTGTAATACGTGGGGCATCAGGTAAAGTGCTCAAAAGGAAATCACATTAGTAGTGGTGTTAACTACACTGAAACTAAAGGCTTCTCTCAACTAACCTTAAAGCAAAGTTGAAAAGCAAATATTGAAAGAATCAACCTGAGTGACATCTATAAGACTTGCAGTGTAAGAAACATCAAAGGAGGTCCTTCAAGCAGAAGGACAATAACATCAGATGGCCATCTGGATCAATGTGAAGGAGAAGTGTAGGAAAGAGCAAACATGTTGGGCAACAGATAACTTTTATATATAAATTATACTATATAATAAAAATAAAACACACTTTTTTTCTTATTTTCAATCTCTTTAAAAGAGAGTTGAATGCTTAGGACAAAAATATCAAAGTATCATGGGGTTTAAAACAAATGCAGAATAAAATGTATGACCAACAGCAGCAAACAGGATAAGGACAGGGAACAGAAGTTTACAGTGGGTGGTTCTTACATTATATGTAAAGTGATATGGTATTACTTAGACTGTGATCAGTAAAAGGTATGTATTGTAAACCCTTGAGGAACCACTGGAAGAAAACCTAAGAAAATAAGTCAATAGTGAAGAAATCATAAAAAATGGAATCATAAAAAATGCTTAACTGACCCAAAAGAAAATAGAGGGGAAAAAAAAAAAACTCAGCTGGCAATTGGCAAAAAAATCATATGCTGATAGATTTAAGCCCACATGTTGATAATCACATAAATGTAAATGGCATAAACCTCCAATTAAAGGTCAGAGATAAAACTAGATAAAAGATCAAGACCTGGGCGCCTGGGTGGCTCAGTGGGTTAAGCCGCTGCCTTCGGCTCAGGTCATGATCTCGGGGTCCTGGGATCGAGTCCCGCATCGGGCTCTCTGCTCAGCAGGGAGCCTGCTTCCTCCTCTCTCTCTCTCTGCCTGCCTCTCTGCCTACTTGTGATCTCTCTCTGTCAAATAAATAAATAAAATCTTTAAAAAAAAAAAAAAAAAAAAAGATCAAGACCTAACTATATATTAACTATACAGTTCACTTAAATATAATGACATTAATAGGTTACAGGTAGAAGAATGGAAAAAAAATATATACCATGCAGAGTAACTATATTAATATCAGACAGTAGACTTCAGAATGCAAAATATTACCAAAAATAAGGTGAGCTATAATGACTGAGGTTAATTCATCAAAAGAGCATAACAGTCTTAACTGTGTACTTAACTGTGTAATACAACCAATAATGGAACTCTAAAATATACAAAGCAAAAGGTAATACAACTGAAAGTAGAAAATGCCAAATGCACAATTACAGATGAAGATTTCGTTACTTTCTCAGTAACTGATAGGACATAGAAAACTTCAATGCTATCTACCTACTTGACCTGAGTTATAGGACATTCTACCCAACAGTAGCAGGATACTCTTTCCTAGTGTAGCTGCAACAGTCACTAAGATAGACTATATTCTAAGCCACAAATAAATTTCAAACTTAAAAGGATGGAAACTACATAAAGTATGTTTTCTGACCTCAAGACAACTAAACTAGAAATTAACAAAGTTATATGAAAAATCACCAAGTATCTGGAAGTGAAATGACATACTTCCAAATAACCAAGTCACAGAAAAAAATCATAAAGGGAGATGAGCAAATATTTTGAAGAAAAGTGAACTGAAAATGAAAGCACCATATATAAAAATTTGTGGGATGTCACTAACACTGTGCATAGAGAGAAATTAATAGCATTACTTGCTTATATTAGAAAATAAGAAAAGTTTCAAACCAATGATCTAAGGCAGGAGCTGGCAAGCTTCTTTGTGCAGTGTTACATGGTAACTATTTTAGGCTTTGCAGTCCATACAGTCTCAGTTGAAATTACTCAGCTCTGCTGTTGCAGCACAAAAGCAGCTACAGGTAATACACAAATGAATGGATGTGGCTATGTTCCAGTAAAACTTTATTTCAAAAAGAGGCAGTGGGCCACAGTCAGCACATGGGCCACATGTGTGGAGCCCGCTAGAACATCAGCTCCCAACTGCAGAGGATTTCATGTCTTTTGTTAACTGCTTCATCTTTAAGAGGCAAGAACAGTACATGGTCCTTAATACATGCTTAATATTTGCTGAATTAACTAGTTTAATCCCCAGAACAGCATAGGAGTTAAACAGTATCATTTTATAAATGAGTATACCAAAATAAAATAATGTGCTATACCACCAATAAGTGACAGAGCGAGTATTTAAGCCTAGGTCTAATCCCAAAATTCTGTACACTTTCCACTACATTACACTGAGATGGCAAACGTATTACTGAGTAACTATAAAAGCATAATACCGCACATACATATTTTCTCTGCCATTTTCCTTACCTCCAGTTTATAGAACAAGACAAGTGTGTTAAATCCAGCTCTGTATCTATGTGTTACTATCTGTGCTTTAATTTTTATATTTCTGTATCTGTAACTGTTGATTTAATATTTAGACTATACTTTATGCAATTAAACCACGAGATTAAATACTTTTTGAATTTTCTAACTTTTTCCCAACTTTACTGAGATATCATTGACATCACATTGGTTAAATCTTGAACACAAACCTCCTTCGTTGTACAAACAGAAGACTAGAGTTAGCTTTATTTTAAAAAGACACAACTAGAATACCAAACCAATTTTGTGCACTCATACATCTAGCATACATGACTACACCCACTACTTGTATTTCTTCTTTTAAAATGTACAAAGAAATTTTTAAAATGTGAAGGAAAAACAAACAAAATACATCCTCTTTTCCTTTACCTTAAGACTCCCTTGTTTCAATTCTGCCCATGCAGAAGGGGCAAGCCCTTGGCTGTCATGTTGCTCACATACAGCAGCCATGGCCAGCCGGCCGCGGTTGCACGTTTTCTGTAGCTAGTTCCCATCACTGCTGACACACATCTGCTTCCCCTCACAAGTCAATAATCTATGGCAGCTGTTTTCCAAAAATAGGCATTAGGAAAGCCAGAGCAGTTCTGAATGCAGATTCAAAGGGCTACACATCTGTCCACATTTTCATAGCCTGCCTGGGGTTTTACCGTCATCACAATAATCAGGGAACTTGAAGGAGCCAATGACTATTTGGTCACATTCTCTCTCTTTGGATGTTCAGGGCAGAAATTTTAAAACTCTGTGTACAGGAGACAAACACCACATACTAAGAAGCTATCAAAGATGAGACAAAGAGAATCCATACCATTTGCCTGCCTTAAAAGCACAATGTTTACTGTAATCTGACATGGTGGTAATTGATGAAGATACCATGATGCAGAGAAACTCAAGGCTTTACAGCCACTGAAAGATTATTCAACTGACTAAAAAGATAAAAGTAAATGAAAAATGATATAATAAAGCTGAACTTTTCAGCTTAACTGCCAGATCTTGCAATAAAAATATATCTGAATTTTAATAATCAACATAAATCTTTGGGACAAAGAGAAATAGATTTCTCACTGAAACTTTATATAAAGAGGATAGGCTGTATCTTCTCCATAACCAGTAAGAGCAAGAAATATGCCCTCAAAGGGTTTAATTTTTGGTACTTGAATATGAACTCAGGATAAGCAGGTTGTACTAGCTACTGTAAAATAGTCTTGCTCAAGCCAGTGTACTTTAAGGCAAATTATTTCCTCTCTAATGTTAAGCAACAGATCACTGAAGAAGATAAAAATAGCCACTATTTATGGAGTGCTTTTGGCGGCCACTTTTCATTTTCTTCTCAATTAATCCTAACAAAAATATGTACTCTGGATTGTATGATCTGTTAGAAAGAGAAGTGAAATTCAAATTTATTACAAGCTAAAACCCATGGTCTTGATTCTTAACCTATTTTGCATTCGAAATAGTCAAAATATCCACTATGCATCACACATGAAGAATCCAAGGAGTGTTTATCAGTTATTAAAGGAACAAAAGAAAAGCTCATCAGAAATAACACTACCAGTGTGCCTGGGTGGCTCAGGTCCAAGGAAACCAAGCATCCAGCTCTTGGTTTTGGCTCAGGTCAAGATCTCGGGGTTATGAAATTGAGCCCAGTGTTGGGCTCCAAGCTAGCCATGGAGTCTGCTCAAGATTCTCTCTCTCCCTCTCCCTCTGCCCTTCCCCATACCCCCTTCTCGAGTTCTTTCTCTCTCTCAAAAAAAAGAAAAAAGAAAAAAAAAAAGAAAAAAAGAAATGACACTACCAACTTCCACTACCAAAAGAATAGAACCAGACACAAGAACACTTTTTATGTTTAGTTTTTGTTTCTTCAGAACTCCAGAGTTCTCCGTCACCGTCCTACTAGGTCCAATCATTTGGAAACACATGGGCTCTGAGAGTATTAAGAAAATTATAAAGTAACAAACACTGATATTTTAGTCACTCACAGGAATCCCCACAGGATATGTAAAAAAGTGATACATGTTGAAAAATCTTTCCTGCACAGGAATACAGAATATATACTCTGTAAGAGCTTCTAGCCTCCCTGTGCGCTGAACCATAATATAAACAAAACATAAACTGACTTTTTAAAAATGCCCACGTTCCCCGAAGGCAGAAATGTGTTGAACATGTTTCTGCTCCATACTAATGACCACTGTGCAAACTGATTTCAAAACTTGTTAACAGTCCAGAGAAACAGATGTATTTAAAACTAGATTATTTCTGTTCATAGTAACTAATTCTATTCCCTTCTCTGCCAGGTACCCCCAATTTTCATTCTTAAGTTGTCAAATAATAATAAGCCATTTATTTAGCTTGTACTCTTATGTCAAGCTCATATACATCATATGTAAAGTGATATGTACTTTGTATACATTGTATCATTTATTCCTTTATATAAATAAAGGAGTGTTTATTTAGGAAAGGAAAATTCCTTTATTTATATAAAGGAATAAATGATACAATGTAAGTATGGGAATAAGTATTCCCATAAACTTGTCAATCTGATTCACTGTACAACATTCAGGAGATCCTCCCTAATTCCTCTGAAGCCTTCAAAGGCTGCCAACTCTTATAACCATGGCTGATTTAGAATTATAAACATTTTAAAACTAAAATAACAACATATTCCATGATCTGCTAAGGGTTCTTACTATTAATGGTTCAGTGATATTTCTCCCTTATATATTTTTTTCATTATTATTATTTTAAGTAAACTCTATCCCTAATGTGAGGCTTGAACTCATGAATCCAAGATCAAGAGCAGCATGCTCTACTGACTAGCCAGCCAGTAGCCAGCTAGGCTATATCCCATACTAATTAAATTGGAAATTCTGGGAGTGGGACCCAGCTGTCAATATTTTTTAAAACTATCATGTGATTCTAATATGCAAGCAAGTTTGAGAACCAGGGCTTTAATAATTATTCAAATTTTAAAATAATAATATCTCATGGTATATTAGATCAAAAGAGCTCTCTGACACTGTCATCAACTATATTAATTCACCTTCCTCAAAAAATTACTAGAGGAAAAAATACCTAAGAGATTTCAGAAAAACTTTCAAATCCTAGAACATCGGCATCAGTTACTTAAACCCCTTTTAGCTGATGAAACAGAAAAATACACAGAAGCCATTAAGTATACACACAAAAAGAGTAACTTGAGCCACCAGCCAAAATGAGCTCATACTTATGGACATGCATTATTTCTTGTTTCCGTACGCATATCACAAAGCAACAACCTGGAATGTAACAAACCACAGTCATAAATTAAGTCAACTGATTACAGTCCTTTTTCCAAAGCTGATTCTAAGTGGTTTTTCCTTGATTTAAGCCATTAGTAAATGAAAACTGCATTTTACAAGCATGTTTAAACATCACAAGTTCTGTATTCCCTAACAGAAGACAATGTGATTGATTACTTATGAGGTCACATGACCAACCAACAAGAAAGGTCTTTAATCACCATGAATAAGAAAATAGAGCATCAACACAAAATTAATGAACTTGTTAATTGTTCTTTCTGGTTATAAAAACTTAGCTATAACAAATACTGGTATTCCTTATTTTTATCAGATTTAACCCATTTATTTTTCATCTTCCCCAGTTCTCTGTTCCTTATGAAAAATTATGTTTTGGCCATGATCCCACCTTTTTAGTTCCAACTACATAGTAAACAAGTAAAGCCAAATAGTTCTCAGTAGCTGCTTTACCAAAATTTGACTAAAATATTAAGTATTATTTTAAAATTTCCTTATTTTCATAATAATTATGCTGCGCTCTCATAGCAATTCAACAAGATTTTTCTTAAAAAATAATTATGGTGACCCATACTTAATTCAGAAGAAAAATGTCTACTTACAGGTATCATCCAGTTAGCCAGGTCACCGTATTTGGAAACCTGCATTGCTCCTAGCATTGTTAGATTGACATGTCCCCTGAGAGAGAAAAAGGAAATATAAAGCAAATTTCACAAGCTTTGTGTCCGATTTGCTTGAAATTGCCAGCAATTAAAGTAATTCTATACCCTCCAAAATAAATTTGCTTTCTCCCACCCAACCCCGGATCTTCCAAATCAATCAGCTCAAGCTGATGTAGAGAAATAACCATTAAGAGTTCTTTTAAAAAAATTATAGCCTATATTGTCTCCAAAAACAAATTAAAAACAGGTGTACACAGTGTGTTTGTTTCCTTTGGTGAGGGGTAATGTGGCTTGATTTGAAGGTAAAAGCTAGCTAGAAAATGAAAACACAGTTTTGTAGAAAATGTTAGGATCCTCAGAAAGAACTTTAAAAATGTTTACTTCAGTATTCTCAGCACATAGATAAATATTCCATTTGGGGGGTTCTTTTAATAACAGTGAGCTCAATGTTCCAATTCCCAATGCTCAATGTGAATAATTTCCTATCTTGGTGCAGCTGAATGAGCCCATGACCATTTTCTGGCTGGGAGACGTGGCTACGTTTCGAAGCCCTGCTAACACGTTCGGGGATGACTCAGTTCATTCCATGCCATTTGAAACATGGGGGCTCCGTTGTTACATACCCTCTAATCATCGCAAATGATTCATCGCTGGAGAAGTAAGAGGCTCCTGGAAGAACAGTAACTGTTTCCTTGCCTAAACACACATACACAAGAAAGGAAGCAAAGAGAAGAAAAAGCTATTAGATTTCTAAGAGTGGAAATCATGCAGAGAGAGGTCTGTACCTTCTCTGTTTCCTAAAGAACTGAGGTCCCTTTAACCAGACTGCTGTGGCAATGGGGCTGTGGGGTACAGTGGGAACTGTTGCCCTGTGAAGAGGAGTATTTAGTCAGTGGCATTGTTCAGATTTGACCCTGCATGGTGATGACAGAAAGCAGACCAACTTTTGATTTTATTATTGTTTTTGAAATTCTCTACAGACAAAGCACTCCCCCATCACCTCTAACCATTCCCACCTCTCCCCAGCCCCACTCCCTCCACAAGCCCCTGGTAAATGCTGATGAGAGTGAGGGAAAAGAAGTCCCTGGAAAGCACCTGTCAGAATTCAGCGCTACTGTGAGTCACTGGAGCAAGGAGACCGTGGAACAAGCAGGAAGAAATGCAACTTCCAAGGAATGACACAGAAGATGCTCCTCAGATGTTTCTTAAAAATCAAGAAATGATCTAGAAAGCAAGTTGCCCCCTAATTTCATAATATCACTAGGCCTGAACCTCTTCTTTTATTCTCTCTCTCTCTGCCTCATATTTCCTTTCTTGGTCCTGTTTGTTAAAATCATAGGACTTTGATGAGATCAAGGAATAACATCGTAATACTAGTTCACATATCTAATGGTAACTTCCAAGAGGTCCACTTGGAAAGACCTCTTCCACTTATACCTCATAATAAAAAGTTCAGAGCTGGAAAGATCTCCAAGATCACGCAGTCCCCACACAACCAATCCTACCACCTGACCTGTATATTTCAGCTGTTTTCTTTTTTTTTTTTTTTTTTTTTTTTTTTTAAAGATTTTATTTATTTATTTGACAGAGAGAGACCACAAGTAGGCAGAGAGGCAGGCAGAGAGAGAGAGGAGGAAGCAGGCTCCCTGCTGAGCAGAGAGCCCGATGCGGGGCTCGATCCCAGGACCCTGAGATCATGACCTGAGCCGAAGGCAGCGGCGTAACCCACTGAGCCACCCAGGCGCCCCTCAGCTGTTTTCTTTTTGTGATCCATTTCATGTGTGTACAGTGCCCAGGAGGAGGCTTCTAGTCTTAACCAGAAAAGTGCCCACATGCCACTCTGCCAAACAGAAGCCAACTGTATGAGAATACCCCGTGCATTATCCCAGTGTAATAAAGCAGTCAAACGGAAGGGGAAGAAAAGTTATGATTCCAGGGCTGGAACAATGAAAAGCCAAACCAGAGTGGTCAGATCATGCCCAGGTGTGCAACACAACTGTACCCTCAGCTTCTCAAGCCTTGCCTGCAAGCTAAATTCTCTATCAATATCCCTCTCCACTAGAGCTCAAGTAGAGAGAAAGAGGCTATTTATATCATGCTGAAATATTTATTCCCCAAAGGAGTTGAACTCTAAACAGGGGAAATATTTTCACATCCTCCAAAGTACTATAAAGATGAAAGGTCTGGAAAATACTTTCTGGTGTGGTCAGTAGGGGCTTTTAGGTAGCACATAAAATTTGGAGGAGTAAATGAAATATTGCATGCAAAATCCTTACTACAGCACCTGGCACAGAGAACAGACCCCATAGACAAGCTTTTACTATTGTCATTTTTTTAATCCCTCACTCCAAACCTACCTATAAAAGAGACAGTGCCATCACCCCTCTGGGGATAAATGCTACAGGACCCAGCCACTGTCTCATACAGCAGAGCTAAAAGCCAGCCTGGGAGCTCTAGGTTTCAGGACAGGCGTAATACAACTAAACGTGATTCTTTTTTTTCTTTAAGATTTTATTTATTTATTTGACAGAAAGAGATCGATCACAAGTAGGCAAAGAGTCAGGCAGAGAGAGAAGGGGAAGCAGGCTCCCCACTTAGAAGGGAGCCCAACATAGGGCTCCATCCCACGGCCCTGGGATGGAGGCACCTGAGCTGAAGGCAAATGCTTAACTGACTGAGCCACCCAGGTGCCCCTAAACTTGATCCTAACACTATTTTCATAACTAGCAAATCCGGTTCCTCACTGGTCCTGTGAGGTGGATAAGCAAGGACCAAGAATGTGTAGGGACAAAAAAGCAGAGAAACATAAAAATTTCAATTCTTTGTTCTCCATGGGCTAAATCACAATGGCTTCTAAAGGGCAATCTCCACCAGCTGACAGTACATAGAAGGCATTATTTACCAGACACAGGAAACTTGGAGATCAGTGCAAGACTCTGGCTCTCCCCATGTGATTTATGGAGCATAGCTTTAAGAGCCCAGAAAACAACTCTCATAAAAAATAGTTATTGTCAGGCACCTGCTAATACATTCTGGTGTGTTATAAATTACATTCTCTGGAAGCCAAGTTAGTTGTTAGTATTTTTAAATATCCAATATCTAAATAAAAATAGATATCCTAAAGTTGAATCCATGTTTTTCAAATATGATGCCCAAATCTGGTCAAGAAATAACTAATCAACATACAATCAATATCTTAAAGAAAAAGAACTTTCTTATTTGACTATTCCTGATTGATTTCTGTTTCCTCCAGTTTTTCTCTGCATGTGTCTAGATCCTTTCATGATATTTGGGCAAACATGGTTATTCAATTTCATAGCTACTGAGTCCTTTGGCTCTTGATTTAACACATGGTTTACTCAACATCAAATAAATGGCTACTATGTGCCTTAAACAGTGTTACAGACCAAACACAGATGCCCTACACTAATGGTTCTCAAATTTTAACACCCATCAGAATTACATGAAAGGCAGATCTCTGAACTAAATTCCCAGAGTTTGGAATTCAGTGAGCTTGTGATGGGGCCTGAGAATCTCTATTTGTAATAGGTCCCCGGTGATGGTGACACTGTTGCTGTCCCACACTTCAGAGAACCACTGCCCGAAGCCAAAGGAATATGCTGTTCAGCTAGAGAGAGAAATATAAATGAATAATTACAAGGCAAGATGAGAGACACTAGATGTGTTATAGGTTCAAAGGAGGGGGCATTTCTGAATCATGGAAGGATCAAATGAACTGGAGCTTTGAGGATGACACATTTCAAAACACATTTCAATAGGAAATTACTGATAAGGAGATGGGGATGCAAAAAGAAGGGGACAGAACAAAAACTCTGGTGATAGGCACAGGACTATTCAATAGGTCCCGAATGCTGTACTCTTTTGTGCCTTAGTCTGCAGGCCTGCGATTCTTCGGTTGTGGAACAACAGGCTCCAGACAAGGCATTATTGACATTTGGAGCTGGATAACTCTTTGAGGGGGGCTGTTTCGGTTATTGTAGGATAATTAACAGCAGCCCTGACCTCTACCGACTACTTGTTAATAACACTGGCTATCAAAAATGTCTCCGGCCATTGTCAAATATCCCCACTTGCTTACTAAGAACCACTGCCCTGGAGGCACATGGCAGGGGCCAGGGATATTTATGAGACATGAGATTAACATGGTGGTTCTTTCTAAGGCAGTTTTAATCAAAGGTAAGTCATTTAAAACACTGTATATTAAAAGAAAACAATTAAGAAATGAGAAGAAAGCAAAATGTACATTAATAGGAAAGCTAAAACGTGAGACCCATCGGAAATTTCATAATTGCATCAGAATAATGCAAAACTTAACAGAACCTCTGAAATGTTGCTATAAGCATGGCCCTCTCCACCTTTTTAAAACTTAGGGTAGCAGTGGGTATAGCTCCATGTGTAGAGAAAAAGGCCAGGAGACACTGTGTGAGTCCAGTCCCTGGCAATGGGATCCTGGGGACATCACATCACTACTCTGGGCTTCAGTTTCCCAATCTGTTCGGTAAGTTTTCACGTAAGACTCAAATGGTATCTAAGTATGAAAAAAATATGCTGAAAACAAAATGGTGCTGTAAGGTGAGGTCATTCATTTTTTCATAACCTTGAGGTTATTATTTAGAAGGGGGTGATCTTCCAGGTAACTTCCAAATTTGGGGAGTCGGGGAGACCACCAATATGTATTCTGGACTCTTTAGCTTAAAGTATTTCCTCCCTAATTCAGATAGCTCCAAAGTCAAAAGCAACATAAATCCTAAGCAGAACTTTGATGAAAGAGTTAAAATATTAATAAGCTCATCTGCAACTTGGCTTCCAAAAAGCAATGAATTATTGTTTTATAAAGTAGTCTAAGATTATACATGATATTTCAGAAGTTAAAATATAAAACTAGTGGCTTCAGGGGTGCCTGAGTGGCTCAGTGGGTTAAAGCCTCTGCCTTGGGCTCAGGTCATGATCCCAGGGTCCTGGGATGAAGTCCCACATCGGGCTCTCTGCTCAGCAGGGAGCCTGCTTCCTCTTTTCTCTCTCTGGCTGCCTCTCTGCCTCCTTGTGATCTCTGTCTGTCAAATAAATAAATTAAAAAACAAAACAAAACTAGTGGCTTCATTACGATTGAGCTACTTTTAAGCTCATGGAATAAAAAATAACTACTGTCCAATAATCATTGAAAAGGCTACTTTTCCAAGGAAAGTGGGTTTTATGAACTCAGGCCTAAACTGTGGAAAATGGAGTTATTCATTTTGCAAATAACTCACTAACATCATAAATTAATTAAACCAAGCAGCAAATATTTTCACAGATCAATGAGCTATTGCTAAAGGGTACAGTACAATTAAATTACAGCCTTAGTTAAATGTCATTGCTTTATCACAGTGGGCCTTTCAGGGTTGAGTCGTGTTAGCTAATTCAACTATTCAACCAGAAGCGTTTTTACTTCCAAAAATTCTAAGTATCAAACATCAATTCTGCTTGGCAGCTGGCCTTTATGTTCAGCTAATATTGCTGCTCTTCTGAGATTTACATGTACTATTTTTGAATATGAAGTAAGAATAATACTTTTGTGGGGGTAGATTGAATTCAAGAGTAAAAGAAGGGTAAAAAATAAATCACACTAGAGTATAAAAATCAGCTTCTTCTGAACAGCCCCATTGTAAGAATAACCTTCAGCCCCAAAGTGAGAATGTTGCCTCAAGCATGGGCAGTAACAATGGCCAAAGGGTCTGGCCTGTTTTTTTCTCCTCTAGGCTGCTACAAGCAACTATGTGTCACAGTCAAATAAAAGGCTTATAATAAAAGGCAAAGCATATAAATGTGGGAATAAGAGAAGACAGGCTAGAGTGCCAGTTCAAAAGTCCCTATTACTCATATCACTGGATTATACTTAGGGGCAGAGTACATCTCTAAATACCCCCAGAACCTCTAAAGGATGCTCTTCTTCTCCAGTGATGACTGGGGGACAGTAAGTATTGTTCAGAACAGAAACACCAGTGTGCCAATCTTTTCTTCTTGCCTCTACGGATCCACTTGTCATCCTTCTCATCACAAGAAGGCAGACATATTTCAGCCTGGAATTGGCCAATGGAAGGTGCAAGAAGATGATTGAGCAGAGAAGACCTCCACCCCTCATCCAGGTTTCTGCTAGATGGCTGCATTCCTCTACCAAAGGCCATAGATCTGATTAGGTGGCCCTCCCCCACTACTGCCCCTTAAGACCTCAGGGTGATAATAACTCCCTGTGGTACTTCACCATCCTTTTCTGGTTTCCCTCAATCTTGGTCATACCCTTGTAAATGGTCCTTTCCTTTAATTCTCCTCATTACCCCATTCTCAAATGTGCCCTTATGCCCATACATAAGTGCCCTTATGTATAGGCAGGCCCCTCACTGGTTGACCCATCAAAGCTCTTGCCATTATATGTAGCCCCACCTGCAATTTCTCTATTATCTTACTTTTCCCTAAGTAAGAGATGATCTTGAAGAACAAGCCGGCAAAGAAGAGACTAAGAAGTCTTCTCTCCCCTCCGCAGTGAAAAACACAATGGAGCACTCTCCGGGAAAAAACAATCAAGACAATTAAGCCCAACTCCTTTCTCTTATTTGGCAGAGAATTAAATTAATAGCCAAGGAAAAGAGTGGAAAAACACGTGAGGGAGTTTACCTGCATTGATTAGATCTGCATCAACTTCATTTTGTAGTGGATACGGACCCTGTCAAAGCACACTGAGTTAGTAAAAGAAATTTCTCACTGAATCACATACTAAAATCATAATATAAATAACTTCTCTAAAAACCCTGGGATAGTACTATCAAAAGACTTGAGGTGAACCTTCTAAAAATAATTCCAGTATGTTCATGGCTATTTCTCATATTGATTAGTCTTTCCCACACTAATAACTGTGATAAATAAAAAATCATTTCCTAGAAATGACCAAGTTTGAAAAGAAATGTTAATATTAGAAATACAGGTCACTAAAACCAACAGTAATTATTTACTGCCTACGATGCAGTCAGTGTTACTTGTAACTCTTCCTGGTAGCAGCCACAACCACAAACAAAATGGCTGCCTTATTTGACTAGAGGGTTGCAGAGAGGCAAATTTTCATTATTTTGATATGCAGCACCTAAAGGCTCAAATTTGGAGTCCTAACCTTACTTTTCACAACATCTAAGTTTTGAAGCCTTTATTTTCCCTTTGCCTGATTACTCTCAGTTTTGCTTTTTAATTTTGTATGCATTTTTATAAGGTATCTCTACATTACTTGAATGGGGTAAGTTGTTTCATAACATAACATATAGTAAGCAAAACAGGAGGAAATGGAAAAAGGGGGTGGGAGGCATAAGAGAGAACCAAGAGTGAGGAAATCTGAGCTAGGAAATTCCAACATGCTTTCAAAATGAGGGACCAAACATGTATCATTTAAATAAACTGAAGTGGCAACTAGTATTTTAGGACTAGGTAAATTTTCCCTTTAAACACTGACCATGGATAAGAGATATCAACTTATTTCCCTTGTCTTCTAAATGAGGGAATTGGTCCCTCTATGGCTGCAACATGAATCTTTTATCCAGACTCATGTCAGTTTTGCGCATCTGAAGATGGTCATGATTACCACCTCAATCAGGGCTCCTGATCATTATTTATGTTTTAAGACTAGATATACCGTTCCATATACACAATTTTTATTGCATGAACAGTTAAGGTCTACTCAGAACAACAGGAGATTAGAAATCCTATAAACTGGCCAAACTATAAATAATCTCTGCCATAGTTAACATTACATAAAAAATGTCATCCAGGAAGCAAAAATATTTCTTATTATTATAGTGCTGAGTAAAAAGTATATCCAAATTCTGTGAGAATGTTGAGCTCATCTAGAAGGCTAGTCTTGAGGAAGAGAAAAATTCTTTCCTTTTGAACAACATGGCCTCAAAATGAGAATTAGGTACGTAGAACTATTTTAATTAATCGTTTGTCAAAATATGTCCTTATTCCTCGAGTAAAAACCTTACTTTTCAGTTTCTCATTCAGAGTCTTACAGATCATTGTTTACTACAAAATTCTTTATGACCTTCACTACCTTGTCCAACCACACAAAAGTTAAGAAAGCTCATCTGAACAGGAGGACACTGTGAGGTCTCTCTGAAGCAGGTATACCAGGGGAGGAAGACACTGACATGATGGCACAGGAAGAAAAGTCAGAAAGCGCAGATAGTCAAGAAACTACCTTAAAAATAAGGCTAGGAACTTCAAGCTAACAACTCTCAGAAGATTTCACTGTATGGACTATCTCGTTTTCTATCGAGACTGAATAAATAAAACATTAATTTCTGTCTTACCAAACCCAGGATTCCATTTTCACTTTGCAGATGAACTGTGATATTTGGGCTGATAAAGTTGCTGGCCAGAAGTGGGATTCCTATGCCCAAATTAGCTGAGGAAAAAAGATGTTAAGGTCCACCGTATAAAAGGTAGAAAGATTATGCCATAAATCTGCCACATATAGAAGTCTGAACTTCTGACCTTTAAAGGCACTTGCTCTGAATGTAATCACTGAACACTCTCCCATCACTCTCCAGGCGCTCTTTTGTAATCTTTTTAAAAAACAAAATCCCTAATTTTCAATAACATTAATAGGCTTTCCTGTAAAGGTATCAAAGTGGTGGATTCAGAAGTCATTTTTATTGTAAGACATCTTATTTTCATTAATGTGCTCAGCAAATTTGAACTGGTATATTATGACTTATTATGACTGACACATTATTAAACAAGGCTTGACCTTTGTTTAAAAGTAATTTTCACTATTCAAAACTCCAACTAAAAATAACAGTGATTTAGTATTCTCAAAAAGGGGTATCATTTTTAAATTAAACTGAAAGTTTTCTGACAATACCAAAAGGTCTGTCTAAAACCGCAGTGATTCCTTTGGGTCACTGAGATAACGTTCATTGGTAACTAAATCTTCTCTAAGCTATAAAGAAGATGGAGGTGGTGGCTAAGTTTCAGTGAATATAACAGACCATATAAAAAGTAGCTGAGCTAAGGAATCAACAGAGCTGAGAGTTGTTGTTTTTTTTTTATTTTTTTCAGTGTTCCAAGATTCATTGTTTATGTACCACACCCAGTGCTCCGTGCAATATATGCCCTCCATAATACCCACCACCGGGCTCACCCAAACCCCACCCCTCTCCCCTCCAAAACCCTCAGTTTGTTTCTCAGAGCCCACAGTCTCTCATGCTTCATCTCCCCCTCCGATTTCCCCCAACTCACTTCTCTCCATCTCCCAATGTCCTCCGTGTTTATTCCTTATGCTCCACAAATAAGTGAAACCATATGATAGTTGACTCTCTCTGCTTGACTTATTTCACTCAGAACAATCTCGTCCAGTCCCATCCATGTTGATACAAAAGTTGGGTATTCATCCTTTCTGATGGAGGCACAATACTCCATTGTATATATGGACCATATCTTCTATATTCATTTGTCCACTGAAGGGCTGAGAGTTTGACTCTTATTCCTCAAATGATCAAAATTGGGTCCTGATTTGTATAATGGTGTAGATTTAAACTTGCCTCTCAACACTAACAGGCAGATCAGATCAGAGATACCCACACTGCCTGAAACTGCTATCAATACTGTCCACAACCAACACAGACTGCAGGACTGGCCTTAGAATTAGAACAAAGAATCATGGCACTCTGATATGAGATTCCAGGAACAGTGAGATCTTTGTGAATCAGAGCCAGAAAAAATAAGGTTTGTATGTGCTGCAATATTATAGACTATGAAGGCTGGCAAGATGTCAATGAACCAAGATACTGCTTGTAGACACAGTAATTCTAAGCAGCTCTGACAACAGCTCCTTGGTTCATTTCTTACCAGATCACAATCTAGTACAGTGTTGTTTGTACTTCATTTCTCACAGTGACATACAGATCACATTGAGATATTAATTTCATTATGAGTAAGTATTTTAGATAAGGGCAACCCCAATGACAAGCTTCTTACCTGAATTCTTCCATCATATCCTATAATTTTTTCAGTTATTCAATGCTTTTTAGTAGGTCAAATATGCCAGGGATAAAGAAGTCTGGGTACTCTGGGTTGAAAAAAAGTGGGTGGAATGGAAAGACCATTTATATGAACTAATTTGCAAATATTTTTCATAGGCAATATAATAACAGCAAATAAAGAACACCTAGAAGCCATTATTATCTAAAATTAGTGGTATCATACAGTCAGTGTTTAAATGTCAGTGGGAAAACAACTGAATGATGGTCATTAGAAAACCCAGGGCCTAGCTTTTACCTGCTCAGTTAACTTGGTTGATGCTCTATCTTGCTGATATCAGAGGTAAAGAGAGGCGCTATTATATTTTCCTCCCCCACGTGAATTCTCACTATAACATAAGGTATAAACTAGAAAAAGAAAAATGAGGTGTTAGAAGTAAAAATAAAGTAGAAACAGAGAGTTTCCCCAGTCAGGATCAGTCTGAAAGAGGATATTCATGGTTGGGGGAAGCTCGCAAAATGAAGACAGTTATCATGTTTCTAGATTCTCTTTTAGGAACTTTAAGTATGCCTTTAGGCCTTTAAGTATGGCTTTTGTGTATTTACTACTCAACAAGTATTTATTTTATCAAAAACCCTTTGTATTTTATGCAATATTTGTTACTGTATAGTTCAATGTTTGATGCATTGAAAATCAGCAAAATGGCAAAGAGACTCACTGTTAAACAAATTAAAAAACTGAATGGTAACTGTACTGAATTATTTCAACCTTTTTTTTTTTTTTTTACCAAAGTATCTAAAGCAGGATTTGATTCATTCATTGAATACCCTTACAAAGCGTTAGACATAGAAGTGTGCACTCATGGGACCCTTGCCAAAGGAAACAGGGGTTGTTAAGAAGTTGGATCTTATGTTTCAATGAATATGCAAATGTCAGAACATAGAGAAAGCAAATAGCACTGTTATAACTAGTACTTCTGAGATTTGAAACCTCATCTTGGGTAATCTCTTTTCCTAATAACCTTTAGCAAAATGCCAAATTGTACATTAGAAATCCATTGTATATTATAAAATAGCTAAGCAAATTTTGGTTGCCATTTTGTTTCAAGAAGGCAAACAGATTATAATTCCAATTTTATATACTTCAATATCTTTAGGTTATATGGCACAATTTGTAAAAATTGATTCATTGCTTTAAAAGTTACAGCAGACTAGAAAAGAATCACTATGCAGGAGGCCTAGTAGCCTGATGAATACAGAAAAAGTGAGGGCTATGTCTCCGCCCAGCCCCAGAAAGATAAAGGATACCATACATGCCGTCCTCAAATTCAAGAGCTGCCCGCTTGATGATACGTTCCCTTACATTATCTCCAGGTTTATCAGATTTGGTTTTTACATCCTTCTCTTTCCGGACTGATAGACGCTTTAAAATAAACAGAAATAAATTATTCATGGTTGAGGTATACCTTGTATTTTATCATTGCTGAAATACAGAATTTTACTGGAGAAAATTTAAGTCTTTCTCATTACTACTATTAGACAAATCTATAATATAATAGAGAGGGTTATATTTTTTAAAGAATAACATGGGTGGTATTTGATGACCGAAATAATTTTTTAGAAAGTGAAAGAGGTCGTATTTGTTTGAAGAAGATATACTTATTCTGTTCTGTTTTTTTGAAGCAAATAATCCCTCTATTACTGTCACACTGACTGCTACTGCTATGATTCTTAAGACTTCTGAAACTGAATTCTCAGGTGCTCAAGGATTGAGCCAGAACAAAGAAAATGAAGAGACCTTGGGACTCTGTTTTTGCAGGGCTGTCAGAATATTTTTACCAGGTGTTGCTACTGCCAAGTGCATATTTCTACTTGCAGAGTCTGGACTGGTTTTGCTACAAGTGCATCACGGGAATCATAAAAATATCCAGAAACCAGCCAGGAAACTACTTCCATTACTAAATCTTCTTGACATAGACTCTGGTTTCTATTTGCAAATATCCCACATCCTTTCTCCCTAGCCCCCTAACATTAGTATTAGATTACAAAATGTCTTTGTTTGACACACAGCTGAGGGTATCTCAGATTGCCCAGTATCTCCTACTGGATGTTGTCTATTCTGTTGCTGTTCCCGAGACAGCTGTGAATCTCGATATCAATTCTGGCCCAACTGAACATTCTTTATGTCCTCAGTAGCCTTAGAATACTTCCACTGCTCCTGTTACCTACTCCTTGCCATGATCTCATATCCACCAGCTGCCCAGAGCCTGATGCTAAAGGGAATGACATTCTGGACTTTATAAAGTGCAAAGCAATTCTAAGATAGATATTTCTGAATAATCAAACATTAAGTCCAGCAGGGCTAAAACCTTCTCTACCCTAGGAAGCCAGTCAAAACTATGCATTATAAATTAAGACAGTTACAGAAGCCTGAAAACAGCCTAGAGATGTCACATAACTTGGTGATATATTTGGTAAACACAAATCACTGTTGGACTGGACAATAACATAGATGATCATGTTCCCTTAGGATGGACACATGAGACTCCTACTAAGATCCAAAGCAAGACTTTCCATTCAGTTCTAATTCCTTATCATCTGAAATTGCTCCAGGGGCACATATCTCTGTTAATCGGATTTATAACTCCTAACGAAGAAGCTAAGTCAAGTACCTCAATTCTTTTCTCATATTTTTCTCCCTTTATAAGGCGATGTACATAGATCTTAGGAATATGGATGTCTTCTGGGGCAAATGATCCAATATCCACAATTTCTTCAACCTAGGCCAAAAAAAAAAAAAAAAATTAAATACTGCGAGCTTAATTCTTAGAAAAGTGAAGTATATTTATTGCTACCTCCAATTTAGATTATATATACAAAGTAAATATATATATGTGTGTGTGTGTGTGTATGTATACATATATCTATATCTATATATCTATATCTATATCTATATGCGTGCACCTGGGTGGTTCAGTTGCTTAAGCATCCAACTCTTGATTTCAACTCAGATTGTGATCTCCAGGTTGTGAGATGGAGCCCAGCGTCCAGCTCTACACTAGGCAGGGAATCTGCTCGGGATTCTCTCTCTTCTCTCCCTCTGCCCCCCTCCCCATGCTCACGCTCTCTCTCTCTCTCTACCTCTCTCCTCTCTCAAATCAATGGATCTTTGAAAAAATAATACACACACACACACACACACACACACACATATATCAAAGAGAGACAATATATTACACACACACTTCTCAACCCTCAAAAAAAGAAGAAATTCAAATACTTATGTCTGAACATGGCATACAGAACACAAAGCTCCATAACTTAGTCTTTGCCTAAAAGAGTCTCAGTTACAAATTTGTCAAATGGTTTCTCAGTACAGCTGCTTGAACTTTCACAAATTGCAGCTCAAAACTTGAAAGCACATCCCTTAAACCCAGATTTTCAAAATTAATGGGAGATTTATCATATCAAAGACAAAAATCTGTACCAACATCTGCTTGGTCAATTGAAGCTTTTTAAATATAGATACAAATGCCATTTGTAACAGTTTTTAATTATTTCTGTTATTAGCTTCCTAGGATCGTGATAGAACTGCAATTGCTGAAATAATTTTACTTAAAGACAAATCTTAATTTCAATATGGAAATCCAAAAAGGAAATACTAACTAATAACTAGACATACTCAATGTAATTAGAATTAAAGTCATTCATAGAGCAAAAGGGCATTTTACAACAGTATGAAAAGCTCCAAGTTAGTCTGCTATTTTATAATTCATTAAAAAAAGACAAAATAGTATTTTTACATAAATATAAAAAGAACCTCAGAATAACAATGATCAAGAAAAACTAAGGTTGGGGCGCCTGGGTGACTCAGTGGGTTAAAACCTTTGCCTTCAGCTCAGGTCATGGTCCTGGGGTCCTGGAGTCAGGCCCCACATTGGGCTCTCTGCTCGATGTGGAGCCTGCTTCTGCCTGTCTCTCTAGCTACTTGTGATATCTCTCTCTCTCTCTCTCTCTGTCGAATAAATTTTTAAAAAAATCTTAAAAACAAACAAACAAAAAACTAAGGTCAATGTTGCTGGGGTCAAAGAATTACCTTTCTGGGGCCAAGAAAAAATATTATATTGAAGAATGTTGGGTGCTCAGTTCAATATATGCCATATCCAAAGCAAAGAACTATTTGCTTAAATGAACTAACTTGTGCAAGCTGAGTTGTAGTAAACATGCCTCCCACACTAATAACCGAACTCTCTGGAAGTTTTGAGATCAAGTAGCACTTTTTATGCTATTTTACCCTGTACACTCAGACCATACTCCTCCTCCAATGAAATAATACCAGGGGATACAAGAGTCATTTTGTTACTATGCACTGCTCCCAGACAGCTGGAAAAATAAAATAGAATGTGGTAGATAAAAGCTACCTTCAATGATAATTAGAAGGATTGTAGCCAAAATAAAACAAAAATTACAAGTCGGAGTCAGTAAACATGCAGGCAACAAACTTGAAATAGTGGGTAGAGATGCATATCCCCATTTGTCTGAGAATCTAGCTCTAGAGAGGACAAAGGATTCCCCACCACTGGAATCCGTATCCTTCCCACAGGGACCTCTGTGCTCTGGTATTTCCAACTCAAGGTGGTGACCAGGTAAAGAGCAGATGGATATAGGAAATGCAGAGCCACAAGGCATTATCACTACTTCAAGGAGTTGGAACTTGTAGCCATTTGAGTTCATTCATATTTTTATACTTACTTAATTCAAAGCTTCAGAGAGGTCCAGACTTAAAAAAAATTTGTTTAGACATGAACCCATTATCTTGAGGATATATATGAAGACTCTATTCATGAAAACATTGGCCACAGCATTTGGTAAAATAATGTGCTGGAAACAACCCAAGTTATCCACAGTAGAGTAATGGTAAAATATATGTGGTACATTCACATGAAGGACTAAGACCTTGCTTTCATCATACTTAATTACACATCATAATTTATCATTTCATAAAAATGCAAGATTTTGTACAAGTAACTATTTACAGGATATGCCCTTTGGCACAATTATCTTTACATTTACAAAAACTGAAAGGAAACACAGAAATGCTAATAATTATTGCCTCTGGGTAACAGTACAAGTTATTTTTCTTTCACTTTACTTCTATAATGAAAACTTAGATTTTTTTTTTTTTAAGATGCAGCAGACAGTAAGGAGTTTCCCAAACTGAAAACTACATGAAATGGAGGACGTCATAAATTCCTTAATCAGTTATACATGTACCAAAAGGACATGTTAAAAAGAAAACAGGAACTCAAAGAAAAGCCGCGGTTTCTAAACTCTAAAAGCACTTACACCCTTATGAAATGAATTAAGGAAACTCTTTTGCCTATGCTTTTTAAAGATAATGCAAATTATTCTCCTGATACTGTTCCAAAAGTCAGGGCCCTCCTATCTCTTGCTTCAATTACTACTGCAGCTTCCTAATTGGTCTCCTTGCCCTTCAGCAAGGACAAGAAACATAATGGAAAAGAAAAAAAGATAGTAATCCTTCTTACTTAGACTAGAAATGCTGATGGTACCAATTGCTATTGTCTTCTGATTCCAGAAAAGGAAGTTTTATCCTAAAACACCAAATTAAGACAGTTTCTTTTGGGAACTTGGTTCAGCTCAGTCAGTTAAGCAGCTGCTTTCAGCTTGGATCACGATCCCGGAGTCTCAAGACAGAGCCCTGCATCGAGCTCCCTGCTCAGTAGGAAGTCTGTCTCTCCCTCTGCTTCTCACCCTGCTCCCATCCTCTCTCTCAAATAAATAAATAAAATCTTAACAAAAAAACCCCCAAAACCAGTTTTTTTGGTTTTTTTTGTTTGTTTGTTTTGTTTTGTTTTAAACAAGGACAATAAAAGAAATGGGGAATTTTTGAAAGGGACATTTTCATAAAAACAACATTGTGTGGTGTCATGGACATTAGCACTGTCTCTACAAAAAATTGAACAGGGAATTTTCAGTGGACCTTAATTGATGCTGTAAGCATAATACTAAAGCATAATTTAGTATTATTGCTTTTAAATAGGGTCAAAACAATGGGACCTAAGTCATTTTAAAATCTCTATGAATAGAGTATGATTTCTGTTTTTTAACTGAAGTGAAAAATAAATAAGTAGGATCTTACTCTACAACAGACAAACAAACAAACAAACAAACAAAAACAAGGACAATGACATCATGACTTTCACAACAAATAAGGTGACAGAATGTATCCTGACAAAAGAACTCTGACGGAAAGTAAGAATCTGGTTAAATATCATCAGTTCTACACTTTGTCATCCTGATAGAAGTGATTTTCCTATTGTAGAAAACGCATGTGCAGCATTTGTCCAAACATCAACACTCGACAGTATTGAAAACTTCTATACAAAAATCAGAGCTTTCTCAGAGTTGGTTAGCAGAGTTAATAGCAAAGGAAGAAAATATTTGAAGTACAAACCAAAAGAAGAAAACATATGTTTTCAGACAATCTGTGAAAAGGGTTTCAAAAAACTGGAAAGGCAGAACTATCTTAATGCAAGCTACCGAAGGGACCAAAACCTTCTCTACTGCTCTTGTGTGATTTGGAAAGAACCGTATGGGGGAATCAATGTGGGGGTGGGGGGGACAGTCTAGTGAGATCAGGCGATAACATTAAGAGCTAAAGGAAACCTGAAAAGAAAAAGAGGAGTAAAATGAGCTTGTTAGGAAAAAAGTAAAAATAAACGTTCATAAGAGCACTCACTAACCATGGCGCCTCCCGACATCAGAAATGGGCGAGACAGAAAATAAAGAACAAAGAAGCAGTCTCAGTGCAAAGCAATGAGCAGATTTAGGTATCCTCAGACAAGAGCAAGAGGGGGACAGGTAGCTAAGAACACCCAAGAGTTCTCCCCGGCACGAAGCATAGTTCTTATGCAGCACCATCTGGTTCATCTAGAAACCCAGACAACTTGAGGCTTCTCTAATTAGTACTTGTCTTCAGTCATTAGCAGGAAAACAGAGGCTAGGAAATGTTAATTATTATTGATTTGAACTTCGTTTTAAAAGGTTGCTTTCTCTGCCCTGTACCCCTTTTAGTTTATCATTCTGAAAAGTTTTATTTTAAAGCTCAGACAAGAATAAGAATTCATCCTTGGGCAACAATGTTTTTTTTTTTTTTTTCCTTTGGCAAACATTATTTATATCTCAGGTAAGGGAACAGAGGAGCTGCAAGGCAGTGACTTTTTTTTTTTTTTTTTTTTAATCTCATTTTTAGTGACAACCTGAATCCGTGATTGCCACAAAAAAATGGGCCCAACCCTGCAAACCTCAATGTGATACAAAGTGAGGGCTGTTTGGGGAAGAATCACACTGCAGGCTTTTTTCCTGAGTCTTTTTAACTCTCAAAACAGGTTAGGATGAACATTCTTCTTTTGCTAAGAAATAAAAAAGCCAACAACGACAAGCAATAATATCTACAATCATGAAAAATACTGACCCCAAATTAGGAAGAGCTGTGGAAGACCAGAAAAATGGAAGAGGGAAGCATGAGCAATAACAGAAAACGTTGCAAGTTAGAAGCCAGAGGCGCTCTGGATGGTAAGATGAGAAAATATAGAGTAAAAGGAGGTCAGTAGCATGCAGGGTATCCTTCCTAAGAATCCAAAAAAGGGAAAAAAATTTTCCAAAGGAGCAAGAAGATGCATATTGTATTAAGCTTCCTGCTAGGGATGATATGATTACTACAAAAACATAAGTTACAACGGCATGGAAGCTAAAAGGTCCTGGAACAAATTATGTATGGTCTTAGATATTCTATACATACAAGCACAAAGACTGAAAAGATGAGTTGCTATTAAGGAAATTTGGAACCTTAACAACACTGATAAATATAACTGCACAGTCATTACTGAAACTTCGTTGACTGGATCTCAGGTCCATAGATATTCTACAATGTTCAGTGAAAACCAGCTGACAGAAGAACAAGCTATCTCAAGAAAAATATGCATGCCCGGAAAGCCACAGACCTAGTGATGAAACATGGTGAAGTATATTCAACGTGAGTTTAAGAGGCGAAAGAACATCACAGCGGTGGCCACATAATCAGTGCTCACCAAACTAAAGATGCAGAGGACATATTTTTAATAGAATGTCAGCACTGCTCAGAAATACGACAGTCATATCATGAGAAGCCTAATTATCTGAACATCTTCTGTTCACCATATTCCTCTGATAAATTCTGTATTGCCTTCTGATAAGTTCTGTATTTCAGAAGGAAAACGTGAGAGAAATCCTGATTCTGGACTTTTAACCAATAAGGATAAAGTTGGTAAAGTAGAAATGATGGAAACCTTGAGAGAAAATGACAACGTGAAACTGAAATTTGTAAAAAAAAAACCAGGAACTGCATCCTGGACATTAACATAGAGATGTATCCTGGTCTTTGAAGAAAAGCAGATTTCAAAAAGTTGAGAAAAAAAGAAGCAGGATCAAGTGGTTAGGAACCCTAAATGACAAGCTTAAGAGACTTTTTCATTCTGAAGAGAGGAAAATGGACCACCTTGATGATGAAGAGAACAGCACACAAGAGTGTAAGAGGTATAACGTGATGGCTATGTGGTTCTGCATATCTCACAAGGGCTCCCACAGAAGAGAGACAAGTATGATCTAGGACAAATGGGAGTCACATGAAGCCTTCAGAGGTGTGTCATAAGGTATAAAACTGAAATGAGATGAGTCATAACCAAAAATGCTACAGATAAGGAGAGAGTGGTCTCTTGGGTGATTTTGCTGTTGCAGATGAAGAATTTAGAAATGGTAATCAGCATGCTTGAGACAGGACAGAAAGTTCAATTCCATTTTGCTCCTGACTCCCCCATCAGCAAGAAGGAAAGGGCAGTACTAATATGGCTAAGGAGGAACTGAATTCCAAGGAGAGATAGATTCTCTGAACTAATACTAGGCCCTAGACAAAATGATATCCCAGGATTTTTAAAGAGCCTGAAAATACGGTCATAGAATTACAGTCAAGTGAAAAATGGTAGCGGCGTTGAAAGACAGAGAGAAGGAAATAGACTCCTCTTTAAAATAGGGCTTGGTTCACAACAGTACTCTAAATGGGTTATTAAACAGAGAGCTTATAAAACATGAAACATGTCTCATGAAACAGAGAATAGAATATTGGGAGGTACTAGGACAAGCCTCCCCTAGACCACACCATGCAGAATGGACCGCATTAATCTGCAGATCAGGCTAGCACCTGGTAAGCCATCAGAAAAACAGTAATTTTCGCAAAGATCCTGACCAAGTTCCTCATGAACGCTGTACAGATTCAACAGGGAAATGTGCCTTGGATACATTTACTTATATTCAGCCAATACAGATTAAGCACCTACTAGATACAGCAATGAAGGAAACAGTCAGGAAGTCTGCTATGATGTGCAGATAGGTAGATAAGTACTTGAAGAAATCACAGAAGTACTTCATGGCTTGACAGACCCTTAGAAGTCTCTAATACTGTGCTTTTTAACCTAGGAGGAAATGTGTAGTTCTTCACAAATCCCATGAAAGCTACATCCAAAAGAATCTCCCAATATATAAAATCCTTCATGAGATTTCAGGGGTTTGGTCCATAACAAAACCTCCCTATTCTTCAGCCTCAGCCAGAACTCGGATTAGAAAAGCCCCCTCTGGTGGGTGAGATCTTTGGTCCTATCCTGTTAAACACCTTTATCAAGGCCTTAAATGAAGACAGAGAACACATTCTGAGTCCACTGTGGTTCAGAGGAAAGGGTCTGTGTGCAATGGGCAATTCTGAACAGATACATTTCCTTCTCTGTCAGAGAAGACAATTTCAGGCTCATGACCCCCCAAGTATTCATCAAAAGTTTGAGGGACAAAAATAGTATTCAAGGAGTCCAAATATCCTTTTAATGTTCCAAGATGAGTCTGCCCCTGGAGCAAGGCAATATCCTTATACCATTGTTACAAAGGGCCAGTTTCTTTCTCCTCAAAATCAAATAAGTTCTTTCGTGCAATAAAAAAGAGGTGCCAAGATCAAATTCTGCCTAATTTTAATACAAAGAATAGTTGTACTTCACCTGATCTGATCATTAGTTTCCTTTACATGATATGTACTACCAACTACATCAGTCTTCCACTTTTTCTTGACATCTTGTGCCCACTCATGTTTGCCAGGACAGTATGATTTTTTTAGTCAAATTCCAGCTCCATTTTAAAGCCCTGCCCTTGCTTTTCTTTCTTCTTACAGCCCTACTTTAAAATGATGTTGTTTTGTATATATTCCATGTCTTGTAAGCTACCTTACATCATCTCTGGAACAAAATAGGTAAAAATTAAACAGTGCATGTATCAGACTGGAGAATGATACAAGGCCAGAAAAAAAGAGCTGACACTGATAAGATAAATATACTGCCATTTGGGGATCCCATGGTGGCCCAGTCAGCTAAGTGTCTGCCTTTGGCTCAGGTCATGATCCCAGGGTCCTGGGACTGAGCCCCACACTAGACTCCTTGCTCAGCCGGGAGCCTGCTACTCTCTCTCCCTCAGCCTGCTGCTCCCCCTGCTTGTGCTCTCTCTGGCAAATAATATCTTAAAAAGAAAGAAAGGAAGGCAGGCAGGCAGGCAGGCAGGTTGGCTGGCTACCATCTGGTCTCTATTGGTTAGGAAAATAAAATGGGCGAATATTAACAGAATGAAATTCAACAGGAAACAAATATTGCAAAGTAATACCTGTCTAATAATTTTTTGAAGAGGAAATATAAAAGTGTTTGACTGAGCACCAGCACAAAGACTACATGTGACAGAAACATCCAAAAATTCCAGAAAAATCTTCCTTTCTCCCTTTGCTGTGCTGCCTTAGAATTCAGGATAAACACCTTAAACCTCATGTTCCTCGTTACAAAACAAAAACTATCCTTCCACTCTACAATGTCTCATCTCAAACACGGATGAGAAGGAAAACGGAAGAAGCCATTTGAGCTCATTAAAAGAAAAGCCTGGGGTACCTGAGTGGCTCAGTAAGTTAAGCATCTGCTTTCAGCTCGGGTCATGATTCCAGGGTCCTGGGATCGAGCCCGCATCAGGCTCCTTGCTCAGTGGGGCATCTGCCTCTCCCTTTGCTACTCTCTCCCCCAACTCTTGCTTTCTCCATGTCAAATAAATAAATAAAATCCTTTTAAAAAAAGAAAGAAAGAAAGAAAGCCTTACCTAAAAAATAGCTTAATTGCTTAATTTACTAAAACTATGATTAGCCACAAAATTAATAGACTGTATTCATCCAAAAAAAAAAAAAAAGTAGGAATAATATTACTTCATGGACTACCCCAGTAGTTTTTATAATAGAGAGACTGTATTTTAGAAACAAATTTTAAAGTGGGACACCTGCCTGGTGCAGTCAGTTAAGTGTCTGACTCTTGGTTTCAGCTTAGGTCATGATCTCGGAGTTGTGGGATTGGATCCCACGTTGGGCCCCATGCTCAGTGCACAGTTTGAGATTCTCTCTCCCTCTCCCTCTGTCCCTCCCACTCATGCTCTCTCTCCTCTCTCTAAAATGAGTACATCTTTAAAAAAAATAATAAAAACAAATTGAAAGCCGTCTAAGTATTATTTTCATTTCCATGTACTCTAATACTATATCCAAACAGTCTAGTCCATGCTGAGTTTTTTGCTAGCATTTTTTCAGTTTGACCAAAAAATGTCAATCTTCACTAAGTACGTGATTTAATAACATTCAGGCAGTATTATAAATATCCACATTTTATTTGTCATATCTTTTTCTAAAAGGAAATTTTATTAGGGCTATAGCTAATCCAGAGAAGTAATTAAAAGGAGCACATCCAAAGGAATTAAAACACTTCTAACACATTCATTCAAAGCACCAGTCTTATCTACAATACTAAGGGAAAAAACTACACCATTATCACATACCCCAAGGAAAACAGGGAGACATGATATAATTAAAAGAATTAAACTGGGAACATTTTTCACTGAAGAGAGTTATGGAGAAATAGGAAGTGGAAGAAAGTCTGTGTTCAGTTTTTACAGCCAGCAAAAAACTGCCTATTAGTAATGTCAACTAAAACTTTGAAAGGTTGGTTACTCTTTTTAAAACTGTTTCCTTCCATTTGGGGCTGCTAATCATCCTTGGAGCTTTTTGCAATGTAAGAACCCAGTATTTAACATGTAAACTGCAAAACAGAATTGGGTTAAACTAGCATTTCTGGAACACAGTTCATGATTGCTTAATCTAACAGAGACTGCAACTAGTGTTCCCCTTGTGAATGACTCGATAATTTAAATTTAAAATCCTTCACGATGTGGGAGAGAACAAGAGCTTTCGTTTTTCATTTCACCTTTTAAATGTTCTCTATATGTTTTTATTCTATAAAGCAGTAAGCAAAGTGGCATCCTATTTATTTCATTAAGAACATTAAATGCCGGGGCTGCCTGGGTGGCACAGTGGGTTAAGCCTCGGCCTTCAGCTCAGGTCATGATTTCAGGGTCCTGGGATCGAGTCCCACATTGGGCTCTCTGCTCAGCGGGGAGCCTGCCTCCCGCCCCCTCTCTCTGCCTGCCTCTCTGCCTACTTGTGATCTCTGTCAAATAAATAAAATCTTAAAAAAAAACCATTAAATGCCATGTTTCTTTTTCCCTGATTTAGTATAAGAAAGGTAGACATAAGAATCGCCTAGGTAGGGCACCTGGGTGGCTCAGATGGTTGAGCAACTGCCTTCAGCTTGGGTCCTGATCCCAGGGATCGAGTCCTACATTGGCTCCCTGCTCAATGGGGAGCTGCTTCTCCCTCTTTTTTTGTTTTTCTTTTTTAAAGAGGTGCCCGGGTGGCTCAGTTATGAGCCTTCAGCTGAACCTTCAGCTCAGGTCATCTCAGGGTCCTGGAATATAGCCGCACATCGGGCTCCCCGCTTGGCAGAGAGTCTGCTCCTTTGTCTCCCTCTGCTGCTCCCTCTGCTTGTTTTCTCCCTTGTTCTTGTCCTCCCTCTAATAAATAAATAAAACCTTAAAAAAAAAAAAAAGGTAGACAAATATGCAAAAATAAATAAACTTCAAGACAACATACCCTTCCCACCCTCAGAGTAGAATTCCCGAAACTAGATCTTTAAGTCCTAAGGAAATTCAAACATATTTATCACCTTCTCAGCCATGATGTTAACAGTAAGAACAAGCAAATGGCCATTCCCTCCATACAAACAGCAGGTACACAGAGTCGATTTTACAGC
This sequence comes from Mustela lutreola, assembly GCF_030435805.1. Classification (NCBI taxonomy): domain Eukaryota; kingdom Metazoa; phylum Chordata; class Mammalia; order Carnivora; family Mustelidae; genus Mustela; species Mustela lutreola. The sequence goes on from NC_081294.1 coordinate 33,206,744, forward strand.
TGGCATCACTTTGTTCCTTCTTTCCCCCCCCCACAAAGAATTTCAGCCTTTAGTTATCATCAGGGAAAGGAGAGCCAGTCCTGCCTCTGAGGCCATCGTTCACAGCAATCACTGAAAAACCTACGGTGAATAAAGCTGATGAACTCCCAAACCTAAAATGTCCTTTTGGCATATACAGCTCATCTCTGAAACTCAATGCCATATTTGAAAAGTTAAAATGATAATTAAAAGAAGCACCCTGATCTTTTAGACAGAATTTCCCCCAGTAAAGGTAAGTGGCTACGGTTGATGGTAAACAGTAATTTGTTGATGCCAATACTTGTAAGAGAGTGATTCTGACCATATGATTCTAATGGCATCTATTTTATCCACTTCTCCCACACTTAAAAAATGAGACAACAGAGGACAACTGAGTACTGGATTTGGGGTAATAAGATGAAGATTCTGGTTTTAATCCTAATGTCACCTAGCACTGTGTTCTTATGTGAACCACTTAAAGTCATTTCATCTCTGAACTGTGGAAGTTGAGGTTTTTCTTTTTTAATTTAATTTTATTCTTTCAGTGTTCCGAGATTCATTGTTCATGCACCATACCCTGTGCTCCATGCAATACGTGTCCTCCATAATACCCACCACCAGGCTCACCCAACCTGCCACCTCTCTCACCTCCAAAACCCTCAGTTTGTTTCTCAGAGTCCCAGTCTCTCACGGTTTGTCTCTCCCTCTGATTTACCCCAGTTCACTTTTCCTTTCCTCCTCCTAATGTCCTCCATGTTATTCCTTATGCTCCACAAGTAAGTGAAACCATATGATAATTGACTCTCTCTGCTTGACTTATTTCACTCAGCATAATCTCCTCCAGTCCCGTCCATGTTGATACAAAAGTTGGGTATTCCTCCTTTCTGATGGAGGCGTAATATTCCATTGTATATATGGACCATATCTTCTTTATCCATTCTTCTGTTGAAGGGCATCTCAGCTCTTTCCACAGTTTGGCGACTGCAGCCATTGCTGCTATACACATTGGGGTACAGATGGCCCTTCTTTTCACTCCATCTGTATCTCTGGGGTAAATACCCAGTAGTGCAATTGCAGGGTAACAGGAAGTTGAGTATTTCATTCCCAGGTTCTAGAGTCTCCCACTTAGATGAAGAATTGTATGAGGGAAGAATTCCAGTCCTTACATGCTGTAAGTCTATATTAGTTCTCAGATGTGCTAATAAAAAGACCTTAAAGTATGCAAATTAATGTATCTTTTTCATTACTCCAGGTTGTTGAATACTAAATCATTCCCCTCTTACTGGGTGTACTTTGTTAAATGCAACACATGATTTTAACTCTGCGCCACTTAGTTACCTTCGATACTCCTTTGGACTTCCATGTTTGCTAGGCCAACGCTCACCTGGGTAAACAGGCAGTTGCATTGACAAGGCCAGTTTATTTGCCACCAATGGATAACCCTCTACCTATGTAGTTAACTACCATTGTTTTTGTTCTACTTTAACTGCTAAGAAAAGCCTACCAAATGAGACACACTATCTATTCCAGCCAGCATTAAAAGGCACACCTTGAGATAAAATGATCCCAGGGAAGTCAGAGGAAGCTAGTCACAGTAAAAAGGAAAGGAATTACAGAACAGCTGGCAGCAGATTATCAAGTCTCTCAATTCAGGGCCTGACAAAGGCCTCAAATATAAAGCTGTCAGGAAGAACCACTGAGGATAAGGCATTTTTGCTTCCTTAGACCACAGCAGGATAATGATGCCAATCAAGTAGAATGGGTAGAACATTTCTAAGCCTGCAAAGCAATGCTTATATTTTAAAATCACTGGCTCAGTGATGCTAACCTCATTTAATGAGCCTCTATTATGTGCCAGGCATTGGGCGAGATGCTGAGGATACAAAGATGAGTAGGACAAGGTCCCACAAGGTGTTCCCCATCAAAAGAAGGAGAGAGGTAAACAGCAAATCCCAGTATGCCTGGTGATAAATGCTGTCACAGAGGGAAAGCTCCCCTGGGAAGGCAGAAATGAACCACAGAAAGAAGGGTGGGGAGGGCATTTCAGGCAGAAGAAATGCAAGAGCGAAGTCCTGGGATCAGGAAAGACTGTGATGTGGGGGAATGTGAAGAGACAGCATGCAGGAACAGGAGCAGCAGAAAGAAGTCTGAAAATTTTATTTTATGAAATGAAAAGCCTAATTTTGGAAAAGCTATCAGAAATGCGAACAGCTATGCTGAACAAAAAAGAAATGTGATTTCATTCATATTTCAAAAAACTTACATGAGAGTTCACCTGAACTTCTTATACTTCTAGGGCAGTTTCTTTTGATTACTGTGGCTTCTCTCCAGAAAAGAAATTTTTAACAACTTGGCAATTACATCCTCTCACTTTTATTAATTTTTGGTTGTGCAGCTGGATTTTCTAGGGGCCTAGTGAAAGGCCACTGGGAAATCTGGATATAGTCTAATTTTAGAAGGCTGCCATATGCTATGTGCTAAAATTATAATAATGATACATCCTGAAATGTGTTTATAAGAAATATAACCAGTAACACAAAAGGGGTCAATAAGTAATGCTGATCACTTTTCCTCTCACACATGTCTTACTTAAATCATTTATGTAAGCCATGACTTTAAAATGTCTTCTTTTTTAAGCTATACTCTTGAACAAGAAATATTTAGAGAGTAACTCCTTAAAAAAAAAAAAGCAGCTAATTTTTAAAATGAAACAATCTTGCATAAGCCCTAATTATCACTTCAGTATTTGTGGATGAGATCTATATTTGAAGTAGAAAAAATAACATTTTTTGACAAGGTCTCTGGAAGGAGTGAGGAAAGCCACTATTATTTTAATAGGAGTGACTTTAAAATCACACGCTAAATTCTCAACACCAACATGGAATAAATCAAGAAGTAGGTCAAAAGTTGTTAGGTAAACTAAAGGAGAAAAAATTAGTAAAAGGAATCTTTGTCCTTTTTTGCAATAAGACAGTTTTGTGAGAGAGTATCCCCTCAATTCATACCAGTCATGCTGTGCCTTACTACTCAATAACCTTTAGGAGAGAATATCACAGGTAAAGATTCCAAAATCATTGTATTATGTTAGAAATTCCCTCTGGCCTTTTCCTGCTCTCCCTTTCTCAATAGAATCTATGTCCTCATTTGCAGTGAGATGATTTTGTGGGAAATCATGACCATAAGTTTTAGAGAGCTGTCTCCAAACTGTGTATCAACAGAGCACCTGACTCATACCTTATTTTAGGAATGGGTTCGTTCTGTGGGTATAGCTGCCAGCCTCAGTTATGTCTCTCTGAGAGCCTTAGCCATTTTAGTTCCATAACTAAATTACTGCTATGGGTTCAAGATACTCTTCCTTTTCTAGTTTACTAGCCAGAGCCAATCCAGTTCTTTCCCAGGGTGGAGCAGCTAGGAAGATACCCCCAGGAAGTTGGGTTCAAACCCACAGAGCCTAGCTTCAGATCACACATGAACCACAATCCTGCACTTCCCTTTCGTCCCTCATACAATTCTTCATCTAAGTGGGAGACTCTAGAACCTGGGAATGAAATACTAAAGACATTCCCACTAAAAGAAGGATAGTGGGGCATCTGGGTGACTCAGCGGGTTAAGTCTCTGCCTTCGGTCATGGTCTCAGGGTCCAGGGATTGAGCCCTGCTCTGCCCAGCAGGAAGCCTGCTTCCCCACCCCCACTCGCCCTGCCTACCTGTGATCTGTCAAATAAATAAATAAAATCTTAAAAAAAAAAAAAGACAGTAATACCTATAACACCTAAAATCACAAAAGAAAAATAAATAACCAACAAATATTCAACTTCCCTTGTCATCAAAGATAAATAAACTAAAATCATAGGACAGCATTTTTTACACAGCAAATCATCAAAATAATTTTAAGTATAATATCCATGTTGTCAAGAATGGTTCAAAAGTGACACTTAAATATATCACTACAGGATAACTGAAATTACCTTCCTAGAGAATAATTTAGCAATATTTATCCAAAGTTTGTAAAATGTTGATACATGCACCCCAAAAAAATCCACTTCTAGGAATTTTGTTAAAGAAAATAATCAGACAGGCCCAGAAACAAGAATACTCACTAAAGCACTGTCAGTAAAAGGGAAAGATGGAAAATAACATCTAGCCTCATCTAACAAGTCCAACAACAGAGATTTGGTAATATAAATTTGTGTATCAGTTATTGAAATAGCCTTTTTTGAGGGAATATTTAATAACATGCAAAAACATTCTTAATGTTTTATGTAGTGAAATGTATATATTATGGTCATAATTTTATAATATATAGAAACAGGAATTAAAGAAATCAAGCCAAGAGATAATCAATTCTATTGTTCCTTCGAAGCCCTTGGTTCCAGGTAAAAAGTATCTCCACCCAAATGGAGGCCCATTTGGTGGCCCATCCCCACCCAAATATCCTTAGATCTGTGAGCCAAGAGGAAGGGTATCAAATGCCTGGAGTTCTGGCCCCCTTTCACAACATACCACTATAAATAGCTGCAGAAACAAGGCCAAGAAATAGATAGGGGTCCTGTGAGGTTAGAGGTACAAACCCACAGCCCACAACAGCAGGCAGGATCCCATAGCAATTGCTACCTTTACCATTAAATTTAGCACACATTGCTCTAAATACTTCTAATTTCTAGGTGAGCCCTATCTCATCAGCTAGATTCTGAGACTAAAATAATTTCTGTATTATACAGAGAAGATCCCTCTCATCTGTGAACTTAACAGTCATGTTTTTTACTATATTCCCAAACAACTCGGACTTGTTGTTTTGGTAAGCTTCAAACTTGACTCAACATGCACCTAGAATGGATTTCTAGCCGACTATCCACATCCCCTATTTAAGTGAAGTGTTTTTATCTCTACGTGGTCACATGTGCAGTAACCTCTTTTAAGAATAAAACTTTTATTTCCTTGTAAAAGTCTGCACACAATACCTGGAAAGTGGTACTTGGATATTGGAAGAAAAATTACAAGAAAGCAAATACCAAATTCAACTATGGCTCAGACTGAGAGCATGAAACAAGCTCACAATACAATCTATAGGGAAACAAACAAAAAACAAGCAATTTATTAATCTTTCAGAAAGGGTTACAAGCAGCAGAGTGGGTTAGTACCAAGCAGTGCAGTTGCTGAATTACACGTTAAGAGCATGTTTAGTTTTGCTAGAAAATGCCAACTTGTCTTTGAAAGCAGTTTTACATTTTGCATTCTTACCAGCAATGAAGGAACATTCCCATATTTTCATTCTCTCTAGAATTTGGTGTTGTCACTGTTTGGGATTTTAGCCACTTTAATAAGGGGATAGTTCTATCTCATTGTTTGAATCTGAAATTCTCTAAAGACATATGATGTTGCTTATTTGCCATATGTATACTGTCTTTGCTGAGGTGTTTATACAGATCTTTGGCCATGGATTGTTTTCGGTGTTGTATCTAAAAAGACACTGCCAAACCCAAGGTCACCTAGGTATTCTCTTAGTTATAGTCAAGGAGTTTTTTAATTTTGCATTTTATATTGAGGCCTGTGCTCCACTTTGAGTTAATTTTTGTCAGTTATTTTAATAAAGCGAATTTAAATAAGAAAGTAGAGATCTGAAAAGGCAAAAAAGCATGGAGGTGACACCAATTTAGTAAGTCCAAGAGGAAACAAAAGCAGTGACTAGAACTGGTGCTTGGGAAAGGGGCTTCACAGAGCCGGGGTCCAAAGAGCTAAAAGATGGCATGGGCAGCTAGTGCTGGTATCTCTAGACGTCAAGACGAGGCGAGTACTGGGAATATAGGGGGAAATATCAGGAACAAAAACCAACTGCCACTGCACGCTCACTGAGGATTGTTATGTTTTCATAAAGACTTGGTCCCTTTGTCATCATGGAATGTCTCTCTACTCCTGATAATATACCTAGCTCTGAAATCTGCTTGTCCAAGGGGAATACAGCTACTCCACGGTTATTGTGACTGATTAGTGTTAGCATGGAATTTCTTTCTCTACCCCTTCACTTTTAATCTCTCTGTCTTTATAGTAAAAGTGGGTTCTCCTCTTCAAACAGTGTTGTTTGCCTTTAGGATGCTTTAAAATTTTTGTTGAAAGCCAGATACGATGTACTGGGTAAATGAACCTGAGGTAAACAGGCCCTTATGGTGAGCCGGCGTTCAGGTTGTATTTACTGTTTGCTGTCGCTGTAGGTGTCAGAGGCTAAATTTTTCTGTGATGTCCTTGTTTTTTTGTGTCCTCTGTTGTCTCTAGATTTCCCTAGAGACTGCTTCTAAAATAAGGTCCGAGGTAGGAAGATCTTTCTGTTGTATTTCCCTATCATAATATAGGAACTCTACTGTGTGGGAGCTACTGTGAAGGTAGGGAAGCCAGGGAAGCATCCACAGTTTTGTGACTAGGTCTGCCTTCTAGTGAGACTTTGCCCCCAACTAGTGTGACCTTCACTAGTGACTCTCAATTTTGTGGTTTCTCTCTCCTTAAGAGAGACAGGAAGATGAAAGGGGGGTAGGGTTGGTCATTCCCCTTCCCATACCTGGAAGGCTAGAGAGAACTGGAGTTGGGTATTTCCTTTTCCCCAGGTCAGTTAGGCTCTAGTGAAAATGTTCCTCTTGAAAGCAGGCCTTGTCAAGAAGAAGATAATGAGAATACTCTAGGTCTATTTCAAAATGGCTACTTCCCCCTCCTCCTGCCAGAAGCATAAGATTTTTCTCCAATGTTTATTGCAAGAATCTGCTAGAAATCCTGGAGGTAAAACCCAGGCAAGTACGCCCTACCCCACCCAAGATGTGGCCACCTCAGAGTTTTTAACTCTCAGGCTTGTCCACACTGAGCCTCCAGCAATTCATCAGTTAGTTTAGGGTTTCCTACCCGAGTGTTGGTTCCCAGAGAGATTTTTGCTCCTCGGTTTCTCCTCCAGTATGCTATGATTCTCTGTATCAGCCTGTTTGTCCCCATTTTGGAGGCAATGGTTTTCCTTGCAACCTCAATTCCCTGATGAATCTATAAGAAACACTGCTGATTTTCAGTTTGTTCAGTTTTTTTTCTTATTGTAAGGACAGGCTTGGTGACTTCCAGGCTTCTCAGATGCCAGCCAAGAAACCGGAAGTGCCACAGTGGTGAGGGATGTGTTCCAAAATTCCAGTGGATGCCTGAACTACAGACAGTACCAAACCCTATATACATGTATATTTCTATACATGCTTACCATGATAAAGTTTAATTTCTAAATTAGGCATAGTAGGAGATTAATAACAATTAATAATCAAATAGAAGTATAATACTACGCTGTAATAAATGTTATGTATATATGGTCTCTCTCTCTCTCTCAAAATATTGTACTATAGTCACCCCCTGCATGATAGCATGAAGTGAGGTGAATGATGTAGGCATTTTGATGTAGCATTAGGCTACTACTGACCGTCAGAAGGTGGGTCACCTTCTTCTAGACGGCAACAAACCACAGGTAACCGAAGCTGTGCAGAGTAAAGCTATGGATGGGGAGGGGGGGCCGTCTGTAGTTTTCAAGTAAATAATCATTGCCAATAGTTATTATATAGAATCCTAAAATTTCTTAGAATCGGACCATTGTATAACACTAATCCACCTCATTCTCATTGGAGGAAAATCATTGTAGCTCCCCAAATGTGAAGGCTCTCATTTTATAGCTATTAGGGGACCATCTTATTTTAAAAGTTTTAAGAGGTTAATATACTGAATGATTTCTAATTTTGTGTTTATGGAAGCATTCACTTTGTCCTGAAGCTATATTTAGTTGACTAAAAAATTCAATTCACTAAAGATCTATGACCCTGCCAGTAAGGAGGTAGTAAACTAAAATAAAACGTTAATATTGCAAAGTATAAAACAAAATGTACCTTAAAATACATCTACCCTTTACTTTTGCTTAAGCACATCAGCTCTGGAGGCAGAAAGAAATATGTTTGGATAAAATTTTTCCCTATCCTCATTTCTCTGCTCTGTAAAGTAAGGTAATAAAACTTAACTCAATGGATAATTATAACGGATGATGTAAAGTGCTCTGCACTTAAGGGCATGGCATAAACAGTACTTGTTCCCTCTGTTGTTATTTGTATTATTACAAGTCTGTAACTCCTTCACCTGCTATTTTCAGTGCTGGAAATATTTCAGGGACAGAGTGTACTGCACTCTGTGTAAGGCATACCTTAGCTGTATTCATTCTACTTAGACCATTCTATGGCCCCTTCTACTTCCTAGGAATGAATTTCATGAAGAAAAGCTTTCCATTCTATTATTTTCCTACATTTTTATAAAACCTAGTTCTCATCAATCTGCATGTAAAATGCTACTCTGTATACTAAAAAATAGGAACCAAGAAAGAAGAAAAATAAAAACTTCTTGGATGCAAACATAATGCCAAAAGCACTGGGGGAAAAGTTAATAAGTTTTTGGCTAAAAACCCTTTTGTAGCAGGAATGAATTTATAGAACTGCTTTTAAAATTCTATTTAATACTTCCTTTATTTCTAAAGGTCTAATTCCACTTCTGAGATGCCAACTCTCAAAATGAATGACGAATAAATTCCTCAAACTGAGAGAAATTTAAATTATATAAAAACTTTCAAATTCAACAGCTTTAATCCCATAGCTTTTAATAGTCAACCTGTTATTTTTATGAGTTTGGTAATGATGAATTTTTCTTCCCCAAGTTTTGTCTATGCCAGCAAAGCTTTTCCAAAATCTAAAATGAAATTCGAAACTGAAAAGAACTTTTTCACAACACAAGGCAAAACCTGTATCCTTTCCCCCCAATTATTAAGGAAACTAAAATAGCTTCTTTAAGTGAATAACCCAGCTCCTTTTCACAGAAAGCATGAAAAAGATACCAGAGTTCTTCACATTCCTGTTTAAATTCCCTCCCATAGGATTTGGAACTAAAATTCTCTTCAAAGCAATTAAATGTGGACTTAGTTATTTAGTGACAGAAACTATGTCCTAATGTTAAGTTTCTGAATGGAAGAATTGACCTACATTCTTGGACCTGAGTGGTCTTGGTTTTGTCATGGAATGAACCACAGAGCAGAACAACATTACTTTCTAGCAGTTAAGTTATTCTAATAACTTGTTTTCTAATCTTTCATTATTTTTCCCAAATTAAGCAACTGTTTCAAACCTTTTCCTCTAAAAACAAACAAAATGAGACATACTTTTTTTTCACGAGTTTGTAAAAATTCAATAAGGCAAAGCTTTCATAAGGAAGCACTGAAAACACACCTGCAGTCTTACTTATTTCTATATAACCATGTGCTCCATCCTAAGGAATATGGAAAGTATCTATTTTTAAACACTTAGTCCCTCTGGTGTTTGTAGGCAGTGGTGTGCCCATGGGTGAACATAAATCATCCATGAATATCTGAGTCCCTCTGTATTCATTTTGTTTCTCCTGTTTCCAAAAGAATAATAAATGTTACTTTCATTCAAAAGAAGTCAAGCTGGATAGTCAGCACAAGCCAATTTCCTCAGGGAACAAACTTCAGTTTTCTTTTTTTTTTTTTTTTTTTTTTTTTTTTTTTTAATAAACATATATTTTTTATATACATATATTTTTATCCCCAGGTCTGTGAATCACCAGGTTTACACACTTCACAGCACTCACCAAATCACATACCCTCCCCAATGTCCATAATCCCACCCCCTTCTCCCCAACCCCCTCCCCCCGGCAACCCTCAGTTTGTTTTGTGAGATTAAGAGTCACTTATGGTTTGTCTCCCTCCCAATCCCATCTTGTTTCATTTATTCTTCTACCCACTTAAGCCTCCATGTTGCATCACCACTTCCTCATATCAGGGAGATCATATGATAGTTGTCTTTCTCTGCTTGACTTATTTCGCTAAGCATGATACGCTCTAGTTCCATCCATGTTGTTGCAAATGGCAAGATTTCATTTCTTTTGATGGCTGCATAGTATTCCATTGTGTATATATACCACATCTTCTTGATCCATTCATCTGTTGATGGACATCTAGGTTCTTTCCATAGTTTGGCTATTGTGGACATTGCTGCTATAAACATTCGGGTGCATGTGTCCCTTTGGATCACTACATTTGTATCTTTAGGGTAAATACCCAATAGTGCAATTGCTGGGTCATAGGGCAGTTCTATTTTCAACATTTTGAGGAACCTCCATGCTGTTTTCCAGAGTGGCTGCACCAGCTTGCATTCCCACCAACAGTGTAGGAGGGTTCCCCTTTCTCCGCATCCTCGCCAGCATCTGTCATTTCCTGACTTGTTGATTTTAGCCATTCTGACTGGTGTGAGGTGATATCTCATTGTGGTTTTGATTTGTATTTCCCTGATGCCAAGTGATATGGAGCACTTTTTCATGTGTCTGTTGGCCATCTGGATGTCTTCTTTGCAGAAATGTCTGTTCATGTCTTCTGCCCATTTCTTGATTGGATTATTTGTTCTTTGGGTGTTGAGTTTGCTAAGTTCTTTATAGATTCTGGACACTAGTCCTTTATCTGATATGTCGTTTGCAAATATCTTCTCCCATTCTGTCAGTTGTCTTTTGATTTTGTTAACTGTTTCCTTTGCTGTGCAAAAGCTTTTGATCTTGATGAAATCCCAGTAGTTCATTTTTTCCCTTGCTTCCCTTGCCTTTTGCGTTGTTCCTAGGAAGATGTTGCTGCGGCAGAGGTCGAAGAGGTTGCTGCCCGTGTTCTCCTCAAGGATTTTGATGGATTCCTTTCGTACATTGAGGTCCTTCATCCATTTTGAGTCTATTTTTGTGTGTGGTGTAAGGAAATGGTCCAATTTCATTTTTCTGCATGTGGCTGTCCAATTTTCCCAGCACCATTTATTGAAAAGGCTGTCTTTTTTCCATTGGACATTCTTTCCTGCTTTGTCGAAGATTAGTTGACCATAGAGTTGAGGGTCTATTTCTGGGCTCTCTATTCTGTTCCATTGATCTATGTGTCTGTTTTTGTGCCAGTACCATGCTGTCTTGATGATGACAGCTTTGTAATAGAGCTTGAAGTCCGGAATTGTGATGCCACCAACGTTGGCTTTCTTTTTCAATATCCCTTTGGCTATTCGAGGTCTTTTCTGGTTCCATATAAATTTTAGAATTATTTGTTCCATTTCTTTGAAAAAGATGGATGGTACTTTGATAGGAATTGCATTAAATGTGTAGATTGCTTTAGGTAGCATAGACATTTTCACAATATTTATTCTTCCAATCCAGGAGCATGGAACATTTTTCCATTTCTTTGTGTCTTCCTCAATTTCTTTAATGAGTACTTTATAGTTTTCTGAGTATAGATTCTGTGTCTCTTTGGTTAGGTTTATTCCTAGGTATCTTATGGTTTTGGATGCAATTGTAAATGGGATTGACTCCTTAATATCTCTTTCTTCTGTCTTGCTGTTGGTGTAGAGAAATGCAACTGATTTCTGTGCATTGATTTTATATCCTGACACTTTACTGAATTCCTGTATAAGTTCTAGCAGTTTTGGAGTGGAGTCTTTTGGGTTTTCCACATATAGTATCATATCATCTGCGAAGAGTGATAATTTGACTTCTTCTTTGCCGATTTGGATGCCTTTAATTTCCTTTTGTTGTCTGATTGCTGAGGCTAGGACCTCTAGTACGATGTTGAATAGCAGTGGTGATAATGGACATCCCTGCCGTGTTCCTGACCTTAGCGGAAAAGCTTTCAGTTTTTCTCCATTGAGAATGATATTTGCGGTGGGTTTTTCATAGATGGCTTTGATGATATTGAGGTATGTGCCCTCTATCCCTACACTTTGAAGAGTTTTGATCAGGAAGGGATGTTGTACTTTGTCAAATGCTTTTTCAGCATCTATTGAGAGTATCATATGGTTCTTGTTCTTACTTTTATTGATGTGTTGTATCACATTGACTGATTTGCGGATGTTGAACCAACCTTGCAGCCCTGGAATAAATCCCACTTGGTCGTGGTGAATAATCTTTTTAATGTACTGTTGAATCCGATTGGCTAGTATTTTGTTGAGTATTTTCGCATCTGTGTTCATCAAGGATATCGGTCTATAGCTCTCTTTTTTGGTGGGATCCTTGTCTGGTTTTGGGATCAAGGTGATGCTGGCCTCATAAAATGAGTTTGGAAGTTTTCCTTCCATTTCTATTTTTTGGAACAGTTTCAGGAGAATAGGAATTAGTTCTTCTTTAAATGTTTGGTAGAATTCCCCCGGGAAGCCGTCTGGCCCTGGGCTTTTGTTTGTTTGGAGATTTTTAATGACTGTTTCAATCTCCTTACTGGTTATGGGTCTGTTCAGGCTTTCTATTTCTTCATGGTTCAGTTGTGGTAGTTTATATGTTTCTAGGAATGCATCCATTTCTTCCAGATTGTCAAATTTATTGCCGTAGAGTTGCTCATAGTATGTTCTTATAATAGTTTGTATTTCCTTGGTGTTAGTTGTGATCTCTCCTCTTTCATTCATTATTTTATTTATTTGGGTCCTTTCTCTTTTCTTTTTGATAAGTCGGGCCAGGGGTTTATCAATTTTATTAATTCTTTCAAAGAACCAGCTCCTAGTTTCGTTGATTTGTTCTATTGTTTTTTTGGTTTCTATTTCATTGATTTCTGCTCTGATCTTTATGATTTCTCTTCTCCTGCTGGGCTTAGGGTTTCTTTCTTGTTCCTTCTCCAGCTCCTTTAGGTGTAGGGTTAGGTTGTGTACCTGAGACCTTTCTTGTTTCTTGAGAAAGGCTTGTACCGCTATATATTTTCCTCTCAGGACTGCCTTTGTTGTGTCCCACAGATTTTGAACCGTTGTATTTTCATTATCATTTGTTTCCATGATTTTTTTCAATTCTTCTTTAATTTCCCGGTTGACCCATTCATTCTTTAGAAGGATACTGTTTAGTCTCCATGTATTTGGGTTCTTTCCAAACTTCCTTTTGTGGTTGAGTTCTAGCTTTAGAGCATTGTGGTCTGAAAATATGCAGGGAATGATCCCAATCTTTTGATACCGGTTGAGTCCTGATTTAGGACCGAGGATGTGATCTATTCTGGAGAATGTACCATGTGCACTAGAGAAGAATGTGTATTCTGTTGCTTTGGGATGAAATATTCTGAATATATCTGTGATGTCCATCTGGTCCAGTGTGTCATTTAAGGCCTTTATTTCCTTGCTAATCTTTTGCTTGGATGACCTGTCCATTTCAGTGAGGGGAATATTAAAGTCCCCTACTATTATTGTATTGTTGTTTATGTGTTTCTTTGATTTTGTTATTAATTGGTTTATATAGTTGGCTGCTCCCACGTTGGGGGCATAGATATTTAAAATTGTTAAATCTTCTTGTTGGACAGACCCTTTGAGTATGATATAGTGTCCTTCCTCATCTCTTATTACAGTCTTTGGCTTAAAATCTAATTGATCTGATATAAGGATTGCCACTCCTGCTTTCTTCTGATGTCCATTAGCATGGTAAATTCTTTTCCACCCCCTCACTTTAAATCTGGAGGTGTCTTCGGGCTTAAAATGTGTTTCTTGGAGGCAACATATAGATGGGTTTTGTTTTTTTATCCATTCTGATACCCTGTGTCTTTTGACAGGGGCATTTAGCCCATTCACATTCAGGGTAACTATTGAGAGATATGAATTTAGTGCCATTGTATTGCCTGTAAGGTGACTGTTACTGTATATGGTCTCTGTTCCTTTCTGATCTACCACTTGTAGGCTCTCTCTTTGCTTAGAGGACCCCTTTCAATATTTCCTGTAGAGCTGGTTTGGTATTTGCAAATTCTTTCAGTTGTTGTTTGTCCTGGAAGCTTTTAATCTCTCCTTCTATTTTCAATGATAGCCTAGCTGGATATAGTATTCTTGGCTGCATGTTTTTCTCGTTTAGTGCTCTGAAAATATCATGCCAGCTCTTTCTGGCCTGCCAGGTCTCTGTGGATAAGTCAGCTGCCAATCTAATATTTTTACCATTGTATGTTACAGACTTCTTTTCCCGGGCTGCTTTCAGGATTTTCTCTTTGTCATTGAGACTTGTAAATTTTACTATTATGTGACGGGGTGTGGGCCTATTCTTATTTATTTTGAGGGGCATTCTCTGAACCTCCTGAATTTTGATGCTTGTTCCCTTTGCCATATTGGGGAAATTCTCCCCAATAATTCTCTCCAGTATACCTTCTGCTCCCCTCTCACTTTCTTCTTCTTCTGGAATCCCAATTATTCTAATGTTGTTTCGTCTTATGGTGTCACTTATTTCTCGAATTCTCCCCTCGTGGTCCAGTAGCTGTTTGTCCCTCTTTTGATCAGCTTCTTTATTCTCTGTCATTTGGTCTTCTATATCACTAATTCTTTCTTCTGCCTCATTTATCCTAGCAGTGAGAGCCTCCATTTTTGATTGCACCTCATTAATAGCTTTTTTGATTTCAACTTGGTTAGATTTTAGTTCTTTTATTTCTCCAGAAAGGGCTTTTATATCTCTCGAGAGGGTTTCTCTAATATCTTCCATGCCTTTTTCGAGCCCGGCTAGAACCTTGAGAATTGTCATTCTGAACTCTAGATCTGACATATTACCGATGTCTGTATTGATTAGGTCCCTAGCCTTCGGTACTGCCTCTTGTTCTTTTTTTTGTGGTGAATTTTTACGTCTTGTCATTTTGTCCAGATAAGAGTAAATGAAGGGGCAAGTAAAATACTAAAAGGGTGGCAACAACCCCAGGAAAATATGCTTTAGCCAAATTAGAAGAGATCCAAAATCGTGAGTGGGGAGAAAGGGGATAAAAAGAGGTTCAAAAAGGAAGAAAGAAAAAAGAAAAAAAAAAAAATAAAAAAGAAAAGAATTTTTTTTTTAAAAAAGAAAACACCTAAGAAAAATGTAAAAAAATATATATATATATTAGATAAACTAGTAAAAAATCGTTAAAAAAGAAAAAGGTAACAGTTAAAAAAAAAAAAAAATTTTACCCGAAGGCGAGAAAAAAAAAAAAAATGAAAAAGAAAAAATTAAATTAACTGCAAGACTAAAAAAAATCACAGGAAAAAAGCCATGAGTTCCGTGCTTGGCTTTCTCCTCCTCTGGAATTCTGCTGCTCTCCTTGGTATTGAAACCGCACTCCTTGGTAGGTGAGCTTGGTCTCGGCTGGATTTCTTGTTGATCTTCTGGGGGAGGGGCCTGTTGTAGTGATTTTCAAGTGTCTTTGCCCCAGGCGGAATTACACCGCCCTTACCCGGGGCCGGGGTGAGTAATCCGCTCGGGTTTGCTTTCAGGAGCTTTTGTTCCCTGAGCGCTTTCCGTAGAGTTCCAGAGGACAGGAATACAAATGGCGGCCTCCTGGTCTCCGGCCCGGAGGAGCCGAGAGCCCAGGGCCCCACTCCTCAGTGCGCCCTCAGAGAACAGCGCCCAGTTACTCCCGTCTGCCTGACCTCCGGCCGCGCTCCGAGCTCACCGAGCCTGCGACCGGTTCAAGGTAACACGGAGCTGCGAGCTTACTGTCGGCTCTGTCTCTGTAGCCGGCTTTCCCGTTCCAATACCCGCAAGCTCTGCGACACTCAGACACCCCCGATCCTTCTGTGACCCTGCGGGACCTGAGGCCACGCTGACCCCGCGTGGGCTTCGCCCCGGTTTAGCCTCTGGAGCGATGTCCCTCCGCGGAACAGACTTTTAAAAGTCCTGATTTTGTGCGCGGTTGCTCCGCCGCTTGCCGGGAGCCGGCCCCTCCCCCCGGGGTCTATCTTCCCGTCGCTTTGGATTCACTTCTCCGCCGGTCCTACCTTTCAGAAAGTGGTTGTTTTTCTGTTTCCAGAATTGCTGTTCTTCTTCTCTTCGATCTGCCGATGGATTTTCAGGTGTTTGCAATCTTTAGATAAGCTATCTAGCTGATCTCCGGCTAGCTGAAGCAGTCTCAGCTTGCTACTTCTCCGCCATCTTGACTCCTCCCCTCCCAAACTTCAGTTTTCAACCCAAGTCAAAGTATTTGAAATCTTCGGACCAAAGTACAAAAAGAGATAAGTAAGTCATTAACTAACGCTTCATTTAAAACCTGACAGCTAAGACAGGGCATCAGTTTTTGAGCATATGCAACTTATGCTATTGACAGATTTATAAGAACCTTCCTTTCTTCAAGGTGTCCATGACGTTCCCCTTAAAAGTCATCACAGTTTGAATGAAAAGATCAACATATTCAGGTTGATTTTTATAAGCCTTAAAGATTACATAATTTACTGAAGATTAAAGTTAACAATATATTTGAAGTATAATCTAGGCTAGTTTTTGATAACTAGGTTAAGATTTTAGAAATTGGAGATGTTATGGAATTTTCATTCCCTTGATCTCAAGAAATTTGGAAGACCTGGCAAGGATAAGGACGGTGAGCCTTGCCAGCTGCCACCCACTACACAGAGTTCCAAAGTCATCCTCACTGGGTCAATGAGAACACTGGCAGTCATCTGAGGTTTACTGACTAAAGCAGCAGGAGGGATCAAGGTGAGCACATAGCACTTGAGAGGTTTAGAAAATATATTCAAATGCCCTTTGCCACAAAGAAGCCCAAATTCTAAAGTAAGTTGTCCCAAGTCGCAATGCTAGTGAGAGACAAAGATACAATTCTGAATCTCAGATTCTGTTCATAAAAAGTAATAACAAAAACAAAGAGACTCTGAGACTGAGACTCCTAAGGGCTTAGTCCCAGGACTTCTTTCGCTATGGGGTCTTCCCCATTCCATGACTAATTATCAAATACATGTAGATCATTCCCAATAGCATAACCCCTTCCAGACCTCTTCACTGAGCACCGTACATACGTGTCCAGGGACACCTGTAAAGTTACCACCTGAATGCCTAAAAAAGCCAACTCACCCCTAGCAGAACCCTTGTTTCCCCTTCTGCCAGGTTTCCTATCTCGGGAAGTGGCACACCACTGCTCTAGTCAGGTCGAGGAGTTATTTTAATCTCTGCCTTTCCTCTACCCAGCACCCCATAACCAGTGAGTCAGCAAGTCTGATGGAGTCCTCTCCCATAATACTGTCTACCTCGATTCCGCCTCCCTTTCCCACCTGCACTCCACCATCACCTCTTGCCTGGACAGTGCAGTCATCTCCTCACTAGTCACCCTGCCTCCCTTCGCGCCATCGTAAAACCCATTCCACACACAGGACCCATGCTACAACCATGACCCTGTCATTTGTGCTGAAGTCCTACCTCCTGTAAAATCCCACATACCTACCTACCTACATTTTCAATTTTACAATTTTTACATCTCAAAAATAAAGCCTTGGTAGTCGTCATAGCCTGCCAATGGCAGATGGAGCTTGGAAAGTCAGGACTTCAACCAGTCTTCCAAGAGTCTTTTTCTTTAGATCATTCAATTTCCTAGTGATCTAGTCCTAGAAACCTACCCATATCTCAGTTTTCTCCTTTGTAATGTTGTAACAAAAGTGCCTCTCCTCCTATGTCATCTGGTGATAAGATGAAATGAGTGAATATATGTGAAAGTACTTTGAAAAACACACAGCATGGCACAAACAGTAAGTGATATAAAATGTATGCTACTGCAGAAATGCCGCCTAGGTATGGAATTTTCTGAGCTTCTGTTTACAGGAAAGAGGAGGTAAGTAAATCTATCTAACATAACTGACTTTTGCCTCTTGTCACCAGAATACATAAGGCTGGTTCCAGCCTTCTCTATCGCTTCTGAGGACCAGTGCTGTACAAGAAAGCACAGGGCTGCCCTGGTTTAGTCCCTGATCTCTCGATTTACCTTACCAACAAGTTAAGAAATAACCAGACAAATCCTAAGTGTGTTTCTGACTAAAAAGAAAACAGGAAGCTAAAAGCCAGACTTTGAAAGGCTGAAAAAACCAGCCTCACCATGCCCAAAGTCTCTCTACTTCTCTTCCTCCCGCTCTCCGGGAAGCAGAGGGTACAGCTCCAGAGAAGATGAAAGCCCAGGGCTGTAGGGTCCCTCCCAATGCCAGGAACCCAGGATGACTCCAACTCCAGCCAGACAGTGGGAGCTGCAGCTGCATGGCTCCGGCTAGAGAAGTCCTGAGGTACCGACATTCACCTGGCTGTGCTACAGACATAAGAAACTAGCCCTCAGGAATAAGACAAATCAAACAGGCAGGAAAAGGCAAGATGCTTCTTTTTTTTAAAAGATTTTATTTACTTATTTGACGGACGGAGATCACAAGCAGGCAAAGAAGTAGGCAGAGAGAGAGGAGAAAGCAGGCTCCCTACTGAGCAGAGAGCCCAATACAGGGCTCAACCCTAGGACTCGATCCCAAGACTCTGGGATCATGACCCAAGCTGAAGGCAGAGGCCCCAACCCACTAAGCCACCCAGGTGCCCCAAGGCGAGATGCTTCTAATAGGATCAGTCCGTTGATTCATGATAATACGAAAGTCAGATTTACGGACAAAGGCACTGAGATTTCAAAGAAATTGTAACAACTGTGGACAGATACACAAGTTGTTTTATCTGATATTCCTTTCATTATGGTTGCCCCAAGAAAGACCTGCCAAACTGCACATTCATTTCACTACCACACAAATTCTTATTATTCAATTTAATTTCCCATTGATTTTTTTTTTTTTTTTTTGCAGTTATTAGTCTATTTCAGTTCTACTTGAACCCCTTGGGTCTTTTTAGAAATAATACTGAGTGACACTTAAGATATTCAGACTACAAAAATGAAAACCATACTATACACTAAGAGTCTGCAAACTTGTTCATTGAAGTCCAGTTAATACATCAGGCTTTGTGGACTCTGCCACATAACCTTCTTTTTTTAATAACCCTTTGACAATATAAAAACATTCTCAACTCTGTGTGGTACAAAAAGAGGCCATGAGCTAAAGTTCTGCAACCCTTTTAAATAATAACAGTGAGCTAACAGTATATAGAACATACACAGTTACATAAAATATAAATCAGTCTTTCATTTAACATGAATTGTACTGGTTCCACAGGGTTTTTTTTTTTTTTTTTCCCTGAAGCAGGTACTAAACTAGGAATGTTTTGTATTATAGAAGGATGAGGAATATACCCTGATTATTTCTCATGAGGCAAAAAATTTTGCCCAGATATTTTTTCCCCTCCCTAGGTGGTCATGGATAAAAAATGTTCACTTAGAGTTAATGAAGCATCCTTTAGAATATACGTACTTATAGTAAAATGTAAAAGCCTAAGTTTATACAGCACAAGTTGGTAAAATGCAAATTTGTGAACCCTCAAAAATTATAAATAGACACAAAATCAAAAGGCCAAAAATAGAATAA
Organism: Mustela lutreola; assembly: GCF_030435805.1. Classification (NCBI taxonomy): domain Eukaryota; kingdom Metazoa; phylum Chordata; class Mammalia; order Carnivora; family Mustelidae; genus Mustela; species Mustela lutreola. The sequence continues at coordinate 33,226,026 of NC_081294.1, forward strand.
AATTCACCAATCCATCAAAATAAAATATCCATCCATGTGTTATTAAATGACTTTCAGGATCTCTGCACTAACATTAAAAAATAGCACCAAAATTTTGTAAGGATAATGGCATACGAATGACTTGCTGTAATTGGTATTTCTACCCCACAATGCAATGAAGTCCATTGTACCTGAGATAATGGAAATCTCTCACATGGCTGCTGCATTGTTACCAAGCAACAAGAAATAAAATGTCAGGATTAGCACTTGATTTAATATATTTTTATCATCAACAAACCATGTTTCTATTCTGCTATTCTTCTGGATGTAAATGGTCATTATTAGTCTAAGAATTATATTTAGTAATCTATAAGAGTATGCAAAAAAAAAAAAAGAAAGAAAGAAAGGAAGGAAGAAAGAAAGCAGTAAAGTTATCACCAGGCATTCATCAAGTCCATTTTTTAAAAAATATTTACTACTTCTTTGGTGGACAGAGTTAACATAATAGTAATTCTCCTACTGAGGTTATTTTTTGCCAAAACTACAATTTGTCTTCATTAAATATATCTTCATTAGCATTCATATATTTTCAAACCAATGTAGCATTTCATAAAAATTCAATAGTATTTAATAATCATAAATGATCTTTAAATACTTTATTACTTTGAAGTAAGCAGAGTTGATCAGTTCAGTCAGTTCAGCTGTGTAAGGAAATTATCATCTTATCTGTCAAAAGACTGCATACCTGGCTAAATTTGTAGCATAAGAAACTTAAAGGTATCTCTCTCAAGAGTAGTTCAGTAATAATTATAAACTGAAATGTAAAGCATGAATAAAATCTTACAACTAAAAAACTATGAGAGAAAGAAATATAAATTAAAAGATATTACATAGGGGCGCCTGGGTGGCTCAGTGGGTTAAAGCCTCTCCTTCAGTTCCAGTCATGATCCCAGGGTCCTGGGATTGAGCCCTGCATCAGGCTCTCTGCTCAGCAGGGAGCCTGCTTCCTCCTCTCTCTCTGCCTGCCTTCTGCCTACTTGTGATTTCTGTCAAATAAATAAATAAAATCTTTTTCTAAAAAAGATATTACATAATTTAACAGGTCTATAACCAAAAAGCAATGTAAACACCTGGGCAAGCCACTGCATTCTGCCAGGGTTCATGAGAGTTGGAGGAAAGAAGGTAATTTGTTCTTTCTATATTGAAACAAGTAGCTCTCTTACCTCTCCCTTCCCTTTTTATTTTTATAAGATTTTATTTATTTATTTATTTGGCAGACAGAGATCACAAGTAGGCAGAGAGGCAGGCAGAGAGACAGGGGAAGCAGGCTCTCTGCTGAGCAGAAAGCCTGATGTGGGCTCGATCCCAGGACCCTGAGATCATGACCTGAGCCGAAGGCAGAGGCTTTAACCCACTGAGCCACCCACCCAGGCACCCCACCCTGCCCTTTTTTTTTTTTTTTAAGATTTTATTTATTTATTTGACAGAGAGAAAGATCACAAGTAGGCAGAGAGGCAGGCAGAGAGAGGGGGAAGCAGGCTCCCTGCTGAGCAGAGAGCCTGATTCGGGGCTCCATCCCAGGATCCTGAGATCATGACTGAGCCCAAGGCAGAGGCTTAACCCACTGAGCCACCCAGGTGGCCTCCTCCCTGCCCTTTTGAAAGAAGAATTTGTGACATGTGTTCAATTCAACTGGCCCAGGTAGATAAAGTAATAGCTTCTTGCTGTCTTCATTCTAGTTATCTAACTGAAGTAGAGTTTTACCAGGTAAATACTTACGGGCAGTAGGAGATACTTAGCATCTTATGTCTCACACTGTCAATGTCCAACTTGACAGTCTACTCATGAGGTACCTCATGAGGTAAATATCATGTTTCCACATATCAATCAGAGATTTGTGTGTGTGAATGAATTCACAGGGGTGACCACTAGTAGCCTGCCTAAAGATACTGTGTGCTCCAAACTGAGTCTGTCTAATGAAGTCTCTTAACTGGTTAGAAGTGCTTGTCTTATGTGAGAGAAGCTTTAATTTTTTTCTGTTTATAACTGTTTTTTCTTTTTACAGTCTCTTGCAAAAGTTATGAGTTTCACTGCTTTAAAAGCCGTAATATCAAAAGGCATTAGCAATGTCAAGATTAAGAATAAAAGACACTTACGAGGAAAGAAATTATATTTATCCCTCAGGCATTTTTGTGTTCTCTAAAGCAGGAAGGAAGATAACTAAAGTCTCTAAAAACATGGATACATTAATTGGTCTGCTTGGTGGAGATTAAATGTTCACAGAATCCACTGAAGTGATTAAGTCATGTCACTAAAATCCACTGTGTTCCAACCTTCTAATTGTAAAGTGAAGTAACAACCAGTTTGATCACTTCTGCTAAGATAATTCACGAGGAGTTATCAATGCAAAGTTCTCCAAACAAGGCCAGAGAGTCACAAGAGCCAGGAGGATCCAATCTTAGAACCATTCTCCATTCATCTCAGAGTTTTAAAGCCAGACTTATGCCTAATCATCTCTTGGGCATTATTACAAAGTGAACTAAAAATACAAATCCTATTTCCCGTAGCCTCAGAAGGAGACATTGCTATTGCCCCTGGAGAAAGCTACCTTAATGGGAGGCTCCTCAGCCTACCACCCGGCAACGAACAAGGGAGAGTAGGTCCTCCCTCGTCCTCAAAGCCACCAGGAATACTCTCGCCACACGCCTTTCCACCGCTACTCCTACCACCTACACTGCTCCCACTCCGGGAGCTGCAGAGCTGGTGTCCTGACCTCCTACGGGTCTCTACTCAGAAGGCCTTTCACTGACCCTTATCTGAAACTTCAGTTTCTTCTCCTGACATTTCATGTGACTCTTCAGGCATTTTGTTTGTTTTCCTTCACACATATCAACATACGGCAAACTGTATACTTCCCTTACATACCGCACGTCTATCTTGAGCAGCACTGTAAGCTCTGTGAGAGCAGGTGTGTCTCTGGTCACTGCTGGACTTCCAGAAGCTAGAAAAGCGCCTCTCCTTAAAATGGGGTTGAGATATAATATCTGGTATTTCTTTACAGATGATAAAGGAGGAGAAACAGGGACAAGGGGATGTAGATGCGGCGGGCGTGACCATGGGCTGACAGTCATTGCCGCTGAGGGATGAGCTCCTGGGGCTTCACTATCCTCTTCTGTTTACTGTTGCACAGGTTCATCATTCTTCATAACAAACATCAAAAACAAAAAATTTTTAATACCATTTATACTGCAATTAATCTTCACCCTTCCTCACCCATCAATCAGAAATGACACATGTCTGCTCGGCAGACGGGCGCACATGCCATTTTTTCCTCCAGTTAATCTCCTAAGGAGAGATGGCATGTGCCAGGCATTAGCACAGAACCCAGAAGTCACAGTTCCCAAAGCTTGCCTCTTCTCACACAAGTCTTAGGAGAGCACTCTGGGAAGTAATTTCAATATGTCCGTACCTTACGACTTAGTACATTTTTTTTAAAGGGACTGATAAAACACCACATTCCTGATAATGGTGATGGCTACAGGAGACCCAGGCAGATGAGAAGGAATACGAGCAATCTTCTAATTCTCACCTGAGGTGGGTTCACAGGTGTTCAATGTGTTATTATGCTTCTTAACCCACATGGGCTATACCCACGCAATAGTTGCATGAAGCAAGTCTTTCATATGCAAATATGCAAATATACCATAATGTCAATAACATAAAAATAATTCTATTCAAGTTGTGATCATAAATATACTGTTTTAACTAAAAGCTGAAATCAGCTAAAAGAGAAGAGGCTCGGTATAAACCGTGCTGCCCTCTAACACCGGCCACGGCACAACCCTGATGAAACCAGCGGGGTTGTTTCCGGCTCAGGCAGCCTCTAGAGCCTTCCGTGGCTGAGTCAGACGACCTTTTCTGACAGAGCAGGCATGCCAGGCTGCTTGCAGGAGACAAAAGCTCAACAGTCTCCTGACTGAAGCACTCCAACCCTCCCCCTAGGTTTTCTATTATAAGGTGCTTTTTTAAAAAATGCAGAAACAGGTCACTTCCAAGGAAAATCCAAAGTGGTGGGATAGGCACCCAGGGACACTGGCAGAGGGGGCTCACGGGGAATTGAGGGATAAGAAGACCCCTCCAAAACCCAAATGAGTTCCCTTAGGAAGACAGGACAGTCCTCACTTCTCATTATACACACAGAATGCAATGCCAAGAGTCATTCCCTGGCTGGTTTTGCACTTAAACTTGTGAAGTTTATCAGGGAAGACGACTGCACCCACTCAAAGAGACGGAGGTCTAAAAATATCACTGTCTGGGCCGAAAAGAGAAACATCTTTCTGCCATGTGTGCCAACATGTGCACCCACTTGTATTGTTTTTCCCAGTAGCCACCCAGTTCCTTAAGGGGGTGATGGCAGGCAGGGCGGGCGGTACAGTGGGCACTCACCAGATCACAACTTTGAGGTGAAGCACGCAAGTGGCTGCAGGCTTTAAGAAACATGAATGCAATCTTCCTATCGATTTTATTAAAGGGGAAAATAGAAACACTCAGTCACCTTATTAGCTTTATACAACTGGAAAGGGAAAAGTGTTCTGGAAAGGAGGAATATTCCTCTCTTAGAGAAACTGGAAATAACTCATATTGAGAGCAAACTGGATACTCCCTTTAATTCAAGATATAAACATCCTGGTTTACTTCTTGACAGAAAACACTAACTGTAAATTAATTAGAGAAGAAACGATGAACGAAAGAGAAAAAAAAAAGCAAGAGGCGATTCTATGTTCCTTTGTCACTCTGCTTCTAAGGCCAAAAACAATTTTGGGATGCCTAAGGGAACTATCATTAGTATTATTGACATTTATAGTTCTACCCTCCTTAAAAATCAAATCACAGGACGTAAACGGGGCAAAAAGGCTGCAAAGACGCTGCACTACAGAGCAGCCCAGAGCTTCGGAAGACCAGGTGGAATCCAGGCTCTGCTTCAGAAAAGTCCTCTAGTTCCTCTTTGAGAAGAGAGAGGAGATGAGCTGAGAGTTCTCAAAAATATTTTTTGACTGTCTAAAAATACTAGAACAGACATTCACCATATTTAAGGGAAATATGTGAACCTCTGCAAGGTTCACAGAGGCTAAAAGATAGAATGAACTGAGGTGAAGACTGAATGGACCTAGAAAGCTACTGATCCCAGGACAAGCTTTTCTCAAAGCCAGCTCCAGGGTACATAGTCGTGGAGGAGAAAAAGACCATGATCAGGATGACTGGCAAGGAAGAATAGGAGAGAGGAATAAATTAGCCAAAGAGCTCTCTGCTTGATTCTAATAGTTATCATTGAAATGGATGACTTCCAGAGATTCAGTATCTTTCAAAAAGTTTGAAAAATCATCCATTTATGATGATTTGAGTGTATTTCATAAAATAATGGAAAAGAGAAGATACCTGGAATCAATCTCTCTGTAATTCTGGGTCTACCTAGCTGTGTTAACTGTGTGACATCAGGTCACATATTTAACCCTTTCTGTACATTAAATTTCTTTTCTGTAAAATAAGGATAATACTGGTTCCTACCTTATAAGATTATTATGAGGATTACAACAATAATAATGTACATAAAGAATATAGCAGTGACTAATACATAATAAATACTTGATTAACAGTAGCTATTATTATTGTTAATAACTAGAAGGCAGGAAAAAATGTGGGTAATTGATGATCTCTGAAGATTCCTGTTTGATACCACACTGCAGAAACCAGCTCACAATCATCCATCCCACTAAGATCAGCATCAAATAAAGCAGGACAGAACAGAAGAGAATTAGAGAATCCAGGAGGTCTATGCAGATAACACAGTGCACAGAACACAGCAAACAGGAGGAGCTGGAGGTCCAGAGAACTCACCAGTATCAGAATAATACAAAAGTCACAGTCAAAATGGACTCGTCATATCAGAAAATACTCCCATCCCCAATTCCAAATGATTTTCCTTTTTTGAGAACACAGTTTTTATAACTCAAGTTATGAGCATATAGACCTCTTCTACCATGGAGCTTAGGATAATCCATTACCTAAAAGCTGTTTTGCTTAGATTCCTAAGATAGAGTGACAAATTAGATTTCCTCTTGATCATCAAAACTAAGCTCTGTCCAATCAAATTTTCATAGTGATGATGTTCTATGTGTTGACACTATCACTGACAGTAGTCACTAGTCCTATGCAGCTACTGAAGAGAAAATTAATTTTATCTTAATTTTAATTAATTTAATTTTTAAATATCACATGTGCTAGTGGCCACCATGCTGGACATTGCAGATATAGTCAATTGGGAGTAGCTAACGGAAACACTGTATTGAAAAGGATCCCACAGTGAGTCTATGTTTAGCAGAAAAGAGTACAGCCACAGATAGCGATGTCTGTTCTCAGAGAAGGAGGGGGCTAGCCTTTACCATATTTACAGGCTCAGTTAAGGGAACTGACCTCCCCATCTCTTATGCAAAACAAAAACAAAAGAACAAAACAAAAAACAACTCCTCCCTTTTCTAGTTATCTACAGTGATTCTCAGACACTAGAGGGTCATTTTCTGTTCTTAGAAGAAATAAGATTGGCTGAAAAGAACCAGATTATAAAAGAAGAAGAAAAAAAGAACTTCAGCCAGGAACATGCATACTGCCCTTGGTATTCAGAGAAGGAATGTTAGTTCCAGGAAGAGTTACAGAAGCACGTAAAATCAACACGGTTAAACTACCAATTATTTTAAGCTAGGTTATAGGCTTTTTTTCAGTGGTAGTGTGTAGATGTGCCATGTACAGGTCATTAAGATGATTTAATAAATTAAAAAAAATAAATTACACAGTGAGAGTAAACCACATTGTCCATTTTGAATGCAGAAAATACACAAAAGCCAATTCAGAAGAAACCACCATGCCTGGGTTGGAAGTACCACATCCTCCAGAACTTTAAAAATAACATACTTCACTATTCAAGAGAGGAACAGAATTCTAACATTTGATTTTTCAAAAATACCACTATGCTGCCCCTATGAGATACTACCTTGGCCAAAAAGTATGCAAGGAGTCAGATGCCACATACAGTAACACTACCATCATGAGAAAAACCTCAAACATATCTTCTCATTTCCAGATCCCATAACAGGTTCCTATAAAGCTCTCCCAAAGACAAGCTATCTCAAACTTTCATGAAAATTTGGTTCCAGGGTGATTCTCAAAGCCTCAAGTTAAGAATCATTTTGAAGTCTCCTTTCAGGTTCAAATACATATAAACAAAATGGCATGTTTGGGTAGCAAGCCACCTATTTTTGTCCCAGAGCTGCAGCCCTAGAAAGGCTCTAGAATTAGTGAAGTATCTCCCACACCATGAGATGTCCAAAGAAGAGCCACTTAGTTCCTTAATTCAAATGCTCCAAACAGAACCACATCAAAGCAATTACTTGTACTACACTCCTTCTTCCTTAAAGAATTAATAGTATCAAACACAGTAAGATAATGATACAATTCAACTATTCTTCTGGGATTCTATATATAAAAATTCATCTTATAATTTTACCTAAGGAGTCCTATTTTATTCAAATACTAAAGGACTGTTATAAGCTAACCAGTCTCATGGCTTGATCCCAAAGAGAACATTCCAGTGAGCCCCTACCCAAGCAGAAAGCCAATGTTACAGTAAAATTTCAATTATCACAAATATTTATTTAAGATTTTATTTATTTATCTGCCAGAGAGACAGAGAGAGAGTGAGCAGCAGGGTAAGAGGAGAAGCAGGTTCCCCACTGAGCAGGGAGCCTGATGTGGGATTTGATCCATAATCCGGGGATCATGACTTGAGTTGAAAGTAGATGCTTAACCATGGAGTCACCTCATTGTGTCCCTCAACTAATACATATTTAAATAGAATCCTTAGATATCCAAAATTTAAAAGGAGTCATTGTTTGCCCTCCAGAAGACAAAAGAACTGTTATATATTTTCTGAACTAATACATAACAGCAAGCTTAAAAAGCAACCTCTGGAAAGCAGAAATAACCTCTTTTCTTACCTCTACCACTGTGGTCTCTGCAGCTTTGCACATTGGCAAATTGAAATTTCTTGCACTTTTCCTATATTAGGAGTCGGGGAAAGTGGGAAAAGAAGACCAAAAATAAGAAGAGTTTCTCTCAGCTTTATAGATTAAAAGAATTTCTATAAACTAAAAATCTATGGAACTTTTAAAAGAATGTATCATATTTTCCATAAGTGTTAAAATAATTTTATAAATAAAAGCAATGGCCACTTCACTCAATCACAGGTTCTATGGAGTTGAAGGAAAGAGGGACTGTTTTTCATATTCAACATATAGATCACATACAGAAAGATAAAATAGATTATTAATAATATTTAAAACTAATTTGCCTAAGTCTTTTAACTGGGATCTCACTTTGTTTCTACAGTTATATATTTCACCAAATATTAAAAAAGTACTTGTTAATATTAAAAAAGTACCCAGTACTTTATATGAGGGAAGGTATAGTAATTATATCTATTAAAGAGAAACCTATTGCTGAAATAAAATGAAACATTCATTGGTAATGTGTGAGTCATCTACAAAGATCATTCCGGGGGACCAAACTCTAATGAAATTTTTTGAAGTACAACACCCACATTAGACCCTGAGGTGTAAAAATTTCCAGAAAGTGCCAATTTTGCTGATGATTTTGCACTCAAGTTTTTAAATTAATGCATCACTCACTGCCATCTATAAAAATTTTAATGTTTTTTTTTGTTGTTTCTGAGAGTGTAAGCTGATAAAAATAATGCTTATTTGATAAAGGGAAATGAATTATATCTCTCTTTTACCGGTGTTTTTAGGCCACCAATGTTTATCTCACTTAGATTCAAGGATAAATATAAAGACAGGTGTGTCCCTGAGACAGAAGTCCTTGGGTACTGTCACAGGTTGCTAAGCTGGATTCATCCAGCATGTCCAGCATCGAAAGCTCTGGCAGTGTGGCCAGAGGCAAAGGTGTGCAGGGCTGCCCAAACAATGGCCTAGAAAGACCTTTTACCAATTGTTCCATTAACAGTGAAGGTCACCCTAGAAATCAGAATCTTAAGAATCTGAGTCACTTGACCATTGCTGAAGAGCAGTCTCATCTCCTATCAGTAACCACAGGCTCAGTCAATTCAGTCTTCAGATAACAGAGCCAGGCAACCAAACACATGATAAACTCATGGAAATAGTTTAGATAATTCATTTCCATTTGCTTCTATACAATTTCATTCATCTTTTTAAAAAATGCAACTGAACTAGGGCACCTGGGTGGCTCAGTGGGTTAAGCCTCAGTGGGTTAAGGTCATGGTCTCAGGGTCTTGGGATTTAGCCCAGCACTGGGCTCTCTGCTCAGTGGGGAGCCTGCTTCCCCCTCTTTCTCGGCCTGACTCTCTGCCTACTTATGATCTCTCGTTCTGTCAAATAAATAAATAAAATATTTTAAAAAATAAAATAAAATGCAACTAAACTTTGCAAACATTACACCAAGGTGTCAAGTAAGGCAGGCATGATGCAAAATGTGTAACTGCCAAGATCAGTTGTAATCAAAACCTGGTTGAATTAAAAAAAATCAAATACAGCATTATATCATATAAGAGCTTCAGAAATGAACAAAAACATGAGAATAGTCACTGAGAATTTAACTGTGATCTCACCAGAGATCACAGAGGTGGATTCAGTAAAGATAAAAATTATTACTAACAGTAAATGACCATATTATAAGAAAGAAAACTATTTCTGTAAGCTAACAGGCAAAGTCTTCAAGACTTGTACATGTATATTCAAAGATGGTACAATTTTCAAAACAACCATATAATGTATAAATCCAACATACTAAATATTTGGTATTTAGTATGCTCAGGGTAATCAAAAGACTTTGAAATCCATTAAGCCTATGGCTTAATATCTGTGGCTATCCAAGTAACAGAATGAAAGTTTAGCACCATCAAGATTAATCAACTTTTCAGATAAAACCTACTTAAGTATTTCCTAGTAGACCCCAACAGGACTGGAAAAGAACAGACCTAAATGGTTGTTAGCAACATCTTTCCGGAATATCAAAAAAATTTAGACATTTTAGGTAATGCATATTAATAACAATATAAAAAATTAAATGCAATTGTGTGCTTTTTCTCACATTTGCTAAGTACATCTCAACCCTGTAACTTGTCCTGGCAACTAAAATACACATGGAAAAAAATAATTTGTACGTGACTATACACAAGGGTAAATTGATTCAAAATAGCTACCAAGCAGTGCAATGTGGGCACCATCCAATCAGAACAGACTCCCCCAAGTACACCACATCATGCACACACTGACCTGTGGGCTTGATTGTAAGCTACTCTTCACGTGAATTTTTAAACAGCAAACACATCAAGATAACTGTTTTCTAATCATAATTTAGGAAATGTAAAGTTCCTGACATGCATTTGTTAATTTTTTTTTTTTTTAAACCATCATACTACCTGAAAATCACGTTTCCCGCTTGGTCTGCCTTCCACGCTTTCACCAAAGCAAAATCTCCTGTAATTGCTTCCTCCAAAATAAAATGCTGACCGTTAAACTCTCTCACCTGCAGGAGACAGAGAGGGCATTGTCAGGTGTGTGCTCTGACAGAAGCAGAGAATACGGATACGAGCCTGGTCGGGGAAGGTTTCTCCAAGAGAGAACAATAAACAGAGACTTCGAGGGTGAGTAGTGGGAAGCAACTAGGATTTAGTCAAAGAGGTGGAGGGGGAACCGAGGAACAGCGTGTGTGAAGACTCAGTAGCAAGTGAGCTTGGTAAACTTGAGGAACTGAAAGATCCGTATGTTTAAGGCATGGGCTATAGGTCAGCACTCTTTTTATTATTTGTTATTATTTATACATTTTTATTATTTGTTATTATTTATATTTTATATATTTATATATTATACATCATTTACATACTTTTATTATTTGCTATCATTCATATATTATATATATTACTATATATATTAAGTATATATAATATAGAAAATAGCCCATCTTTCCCTCCCCCTGGGGCAGGAGGGACAAAACGATATAAGCTGAGTAAAATGGGCAATGTATTTTGCACATAAAAGTTATAAAAATCCATTCATCTCTCCTATTTATAACTGTCTGTTGAAATTTTAATTGGAATACCTGGAATTTGCAGATGAAACTGGAGAACTGACATGCCATAGCTTTCCACCTGGGAGCATAATATATGCCTACATTTTCTAAAGTCTTCTTTTACCTCCTTGAATTGCTTTTAATTTCCCCCCCAAAAAAGCTTTGTATATGTTTTTTAGGCTTATTCATAGGTATTTCATTGGTTTTTGATGTCACTATGAGTATTCTGTGTTCTTCTGTTATACCTTCTCTCCGTCATCACTGGTCTAATGGAATGGTATTGATTTTTTACATGTATTGTCTTTCAATTCTACTACAGATGGAGTGGGGAGAGGGGAGAAGAAGCATAAAGTAAAACTAGGTCGTGGCATTTTGTTCCTTTTTTCTGCCTGGGCATTTAGCTCTGGGAATTGAAACAAAGAAGAGAGTCTGTGCGGGTGCTCCATCCCACACAGGAAGGCAGAACTCCATTCTCGTTCCGACACCACCCTCTAGTGGACAAAGCGCACGCAGAGTACAGAAAGCTGCGGGACAAAGTTTGCACTATTTATCTTACTTTAACCATGGTTTAAAGCAGAAATCCTTTCTTAAAGAACAGCTTCCTTAAAGACCTTTTCCCACGTTCCTGCTAGAGACTATTAATGAATCCAGGAGATTCCTGAAAAAGGAAGATCTCACTAAAGTGAAACTTAGATAAATCATATGAAAGATATTCATAAACTGCACATCAATACACAGCTTTTTAGAGTTTCATGCATTTCAAAGTCATTACGGAAAACACCAAGGATGACAGAGGAGTTATGTTGCATACAGATCTAGAAAATTACATACAGATCTAAATATATGCTAGTCCAAGGCAATGTGAAAAAATGGACTTTTTTTCCCCTATTCCAATTACACAATTTCCTGATGGATCTACAAACCCGCAGCTGCAGATGTTAGCCATTCTAAAATTTTAAAACAGGGAAGAGATTGGTTTTGCCATACTAGCTATTGCACTCACTGTTAAGAGCTGTGTGTTTCCCAGTTACCACTTTCTCTTTTTTCATCCCTTCCTTGAGTCCACTCCAATCAAATTCCCACCTTTCCAGAAAAATCCTCTCTTCCAGAAGAATCATTCTTTAAGGTCACCAATGACCTCCAAGTTTCTAAACCCAATGCTCAAAGCCCTGTCCTGTTAACTGATCACTCCCTCCTTTGAAAAACTGCCCTTGTCTTTCAAGTTATCAAACTCCCCTCGGTTTTCTCTACACTTTACTAGACACTTTCCCATTCTTCACTGCTCCTTTTCCTCTCCCCACCCTTTAAATACAAGAGGTATTTACTACCTGTACTCCAGCCCCAGGCACTCAGCTAGCCCCACAGATTTCAGTACTACACGCTGAAGACTCCCAAGTCTCCTATCCCAGGTCTAAACGCTCCCCAAGCTGGAAACGACTGAGCAACTTCTGCTGGAGCCTAAAGGATGTCTCAAATGCACACAGTCCCTGACAAGGCTCTTTGATTACCCCCATACTTTGTCCATCTCAGTAAGCAGTATGCTTGATTCTGGCCATTCCACACACGCCGCAGGCAATCCACTGGTAAATCCTGCTCGCTCTGCTATCAACACATGTCCTGATTCCAACCACCTCCCATAAGCTCTGCTGTTAACCACCTCACTTGCTCACTGCTTCTGTTCTTCAAATACCAAAAAACTCTCTACCAGGCAGCCACAGTGATCCTTCCAAAATGTAACTTGACCACATCACCCTCCGACCTCTGAACTCTCTGCTGTCCTCTCACCGCTCAGTAAAACCCAGACTCATGTGATCTGGTTCACACCTCCCTTCCGCCTCCCATCGTACTGTTCTCTGCCTCATTTCCTCTGTTCCAGTCTCACTGCCCTGCTGTTCCACAAACAGGGCTAGCCTCCCTAAGGACCATGTCCTTCCTCTTCCTTCTGACCAGAGCACAACCCAATAATCTTTGCCCACTCATTCTCCTGTTTTATTGTGATGTCTACCAACTGTCACTTCCTCAGAGAGGTTTCCCGTGACCCAATCTGGAACACCTTCCCTGGTCAGTGACCATTCTCCCTGCCCTTACACCCTCCTCGATTTTTCTTCACAGCACTTTCATTATTGACATTATGTGTCTATTAATTCAGTCCTCGTCAGTTCCTCCATTAGTCGGGGACTTGGTCTAGATCATCCTCTTTTCTACCATGCTTGGGCCAGTGCCTGGCAAATACCCCTGAATTAAGAAATTTACTCACCTCCTCTTCCTACCATAAGTAGGGGACGTAAAGAGCCAACAAGAATCATTTCAAGAAATTGTTTTGTCACATTCCTAGGTAATTCAGACAAAAGTAAAGAACTACTAGATTTGTGCACCTGACTCCAGGCAAAAATGAACCCAGGCCTTCAGGACAGACTCCACAGTCTATCCTAGGTTTTCCCAGGGCAAGTTAATGCTCTAACTTCTAGCAAACTCTTGAAGTATTAACCTACTTGTTTTGGGCATCATTATCTAATTACTAAGATCCATCTTAAAAATTAGGCTCCTGTCTTACTTTGTCGAAAACTTTTTAAACCTAATTAGGCAGTAAAGAAAGAAAGAAGATAGGATATAAAAAAATGTTAATCAAAGCTTTGAGTCAATATAGGTCATTCTAAACAGAAAGGCAAAGCTCCAGATGGAGGACGCTAGAGACAAACACTGAACAGCAAGGGGCATGTTCAATGACCTTTTATCTTTTCTCAAAACATGGGGGTTCAGAACTAACATCACTATAAGCAAAAAAAAAAAAAAAAAAAAAAAAAAATTATAAAAACCACAAAAAGCAAGTGGTTAGAGCTCCCTTGATTTACTAAGCTGTCATTTCCTTAGAGCTAAGCTCAGCATTTCTGCAGCCTGAACTAATGCTCTTGAACCACATGGCCGGGGCAGGGAGAAGGACTAAAAATACAGTAATGGGGTATTGGCATGTGTCATTATTACAACTGGCTCAAATCTAAGTATCTCAAATACCTGTATATCGAGTCATATTCTTCTCTAATATGTGAGTGAAGTTACTCAGTATAAAGGCACTCCATTCTATCCAGCACTTTAAATAAAACTAAATTATTCAGTCAGCTCAAGTATGTCCAGTATACAAAATGAAGGATAAAGGAGACAGGATGAATGCTCTATTTTACTATGTAATTACAACCGTCCCCTGCTTTTCAGAACTGTAGACAAACAAACCTGTGATGTCCTTGGCTTTTTTTTTTTTTTTCTTCTTCACCCACATCTAGAAGGGGCTTGAGAATGAAAAGTTTAATACAATATATATCATACACCCACTGTCTTTTCCACATGAACATGATCACAAGTTATAAATGCTCCTACATTTGTTAAAACTCACCATAAAACTAATCTTGACTCACACATACATAGTTTCTTTTCTTCTCATTTACTTATTCTGGTTTCTCTATGTGATTTTTAATTATTAGCAGATGCTCAGCTTTAGCTAGAAATTTTACGTGCCAAACACACATAAATGGAGAAAGTGTCTCTTCTCACACACAGCAGATTTTATCTTATCTACCCACTGAGTCCACCTGGAATCCTAAGCTTAAAAAGGGGGTATTCCAGTGTCACCTGGGTGAAGGGCCACGTCTTACCTCTCTCGGCTTACTGGCAATGGCAATGCTGCCATCCTTGTTGTATTTGATCGGTGCCCCTCCTTGTTGCACCAGGGTCCCGTACCCGGTGCTGGTGTAAAATGCGGGAACTCCAGCCCCACCAGCACGAATCCGCTCTGCAAGCGTGCCCTACAAGTGAGCAACCAACACACCATAAGAGGTTCATCAAGCACACTTCTGTGTGTGGATACAGAAACACTTAAACAGACACGATTCCTCTCTCTAGAGGTTTATCTTTCTAAACAGTACCTAGCACTGTGTTATCGGTGTATTTCGCTCCCACGGTATGCTGGATTAACGGGAAACAAGTATTGTCCCTCCAGACAACAATCTCTCAATTCTTACTCCACATTCAAATGCAACTGCTTCTTTGCATCATTGTGCTCTCAGCTTTCTGGTCTCCCACTGCTCTCTTGACATCATATTCTCTATCAGTTTATTTGTAAAATTTTAAAATCAATTTTCAAATCTGATCTATATCACTATATATATATATTTAAAAACACGTATGTAAATTTTGTGTTTTACTGTGTGCCCTATGCAGGTATAGCCTGAAGCTTATGATGCATAACAATGCCATTATTAAGATAATAATAATATATTCATTTACTTAAGAGTTATTCTAAAATATTCTTATAAGGGGTGCCTGGGTGGCTCAGTGGGTTAAGGCCTCTGCCTTCAGCTCAGGTTGTGATCCCAGGGTCCTGGGATGGAGTCCCGCATCGGGCTCTCTGCTCCGCGGGGAGCCTGCTTCCCTTCCCCTCTCTCTGCCTGCCTCTGCCTGCTTGTGATCTCTGTCTGTCAAATAAAGTAAATAAAATCTTTTTAAAAAAATAAAATAAAATAAAATATTCTTACAAGCATTTTATTAACTACATTATCTAAAGAAAAATCAAAAGTTAGGCAAAGAGTACCACATACAGGTAATTTGGCTTTTAAAAGCTAAGAATACTTCAAATTTTATCTCAGAGTAGAAACAACTGTATGCAAAGTTTCTTGGGATCTTCTTTTGATCATCTTTATTCCCTTCCTAGGTACCAGCGGTTCAGACCTGATTTCCCTAGCTCCCCCCTACCCCCAACTACTTTCCAACCCAGTTCTCCCACAGCGGAATAACTCCGGCCCTAAATATCTCCAATCTCCCACTCTAACCCTGAAACCCACTGTTACAGTCTAGCTATGTCATATTCATACTACATAACTGATCAATCAGTAGTAAGAACTGGTTTAGGTCTTAATAATATTATGTTGAAATTCTCTCAATCTGAAAAAATTTTTTACTTTAACTGGGTCCTTTAAGTACTAAACTCAAAGAAGGGACTGAAAGTTGGGACGTCAGATGCGGAGCGTCTGAAGTAGGTGGATAATCTGGGGTAGCAGGACCTGAGACATAACTGGCAGTCTTCCAGTTAACAGTTTCTCTATTCTATCTAATAGACAGAGATAACTCCGTTTTGTATTGTATTTTAGGTTAATAACAGTCACAGATTAAATCAGCAAATCAATCATAACAACACTCCCGACTATAAAATATTTTTTATGTCTACCCTCCCTGAATACTTTATTCCTGCTCTCTATCTACATGGGCAAGGACCTAAAAGTGGACAATTTCTACAGAAAAGTTCTCTGCAGGTACAACCAACCCCCTACATCCAAACCCCAAAGGAGTCCTAATCCCTACCACTTCATCAACACTTCTCTGGCTTACAGGCTACAAAACACGTTGCCAGAGCCAATGTTTATTTATCTGCCACTAAGCTGGGGAGAGAGACACTGATCTCTTTCAGTTTAAAGAAGGAACATAAAAGAAATACTAAGGAATTCCCATGTATACGCCCTCTGACAAAAGAACAGAAGTAATTGACGGGTTATTTTCAAGGTCTCCACAACCCAAGGGAAAGGTATCTCAATCTATAATGTGAAGAGGAAAAATATATGCAATGGACTGAACTGTGTCCCCATCACATTCACGTGGTGAAGCCCTTACCCCCAACATGACTGTATTTAGAGTCAGGGCTTTTATGGAAGTCACTGAGGCTAAATGAGGTCCTAAGGTAGGGCCCTGATCCAGTAGATTAGTGTCCTTACAGTAAGAAACCCCAGAGTCCTTACTTGCTCTTGCTCTCTCCCTCCCCCGCCTCCTCTCTACCAAGAATCACATCAGCTTGTACTTGACTTTGTACTTCCCAGTTGCCAGAACAATAAGAAATCACTTCCTCTTGTCCAAGCCACCGATTTTGTGGTATTTTTTAAAAGCCTTGCAAGCAGACTAAGACAGGATACCTTTCATTATTTTCAAGAAACTTTCAATAAAAACCAGATAAAGACCAGGCACAGTGCAAGGCTTAAAACAAACACAACAGCCAGCACTGCAGGATGATCGGCTGTGATGTGAATAATGCTGTGAAGCCTCAGGTAGAAACGTTCTCCGCTGTGTGCTCTTTCTGGACAAACGTATACTGGAGCCCATCATTGATTTTTTAAATGTTGCTATCTCACATTATCACCGATTTAGTGAAGTCAGTAGTAACAATAACTCTGTTGACAAAAATAAAGCAGAGTGGTGGGTTCAATTTCAGAGATGAAGGCAGATGATGTCAAATTAAGAAGACCAATGCAGATAACCTGTAGACCCAAATGGCTTTTAAAAAGTTTCCTCTATGTTATACCCAAACAGCTAGTTATACTCAAATGGCTACAAAAATTTCTTCTAGGGGCACCTGGGTGGCTCAGTGGGTTGAGCCTCTGCCTTCGGCTCAGGTCATGATCTCAGAGACCTGGGATCGAGTCCTGCAACAGGCTCTCTGCTCAGCAGGGAGCCTGCTTCCTCCTCTCTCTCTGCCTGCCTCTCTGCCTACTTGTGATCTCTGGCTTTCAAATAAATAAATAAAATCTTAAAAAAAAAAAAAAAAGAAAAAAGTTTCCTCTATGACAAACTCTTTAGCCAGTTAAGACACAGTTTCTGAAATGAATGGAAACTTGCTAGATTTAACTGTAGTAATTGCTTGCTTGGTAAGGCCTGTCAATTCCCTGGAGACCTGGGCTCTGATTCCAGCATATTCCATGACATGGCCAGTTTCACCCTCCAAGGACTTCACTTTCCTGATGCTCAGCAAGAACATATTCCTCACACATTTCTAATTGTATGATTCACAGGTACGGACTCTTGGGACAACCCCCAAGCATTTCATCAAGAACAATGCACACCGCAGTGCCAAAGTTAAAAATTTACCCTGTAGCCTAGATATAGTTCACTAGAAATACCTCCCTTGTTCAGTGCACAGCAACAGAGGCTACTGGGCTTCTAGCAATCCATAGGTGTGACCTACAAACAAATTTCCTTGGCCTGGCAAAATCACATCCTCTCTGCATTACCTCTTTGGCAAAAGAAAATTCCTGGAGGGAAATAGGGAAGTTTTAAACTAAGTTACTATTATAAAAGAGGAGCACAGAAGTATTCTTACCTGAGGTGTCAGCTCTACTTCTAATTCACCACTTAAGTACTGTCGTTCAAATTCTGCATTTTCTCCCACGTATGAAGAGACCATGCGTTTTATCTGCTTGGATCGAAGCAAAAGGCCCAGCCCAAAGTTGTCAACCCTAGAGGAAAAATGCAAGCAACTTGCAATCAAAGGAACAACAGACAGAACACTAATATTCCTGACTTCCGAAAACATGGAGTATTATTCATGCAAAGGAGTTCTCTCTGCTGGGCAGGGAGCCCATGTTCTCTTGTAGTCTCCTAACACCCAAAGAGCCTTGCAAGGTGGCTGTTCTTTTCTTATTTTACAGCTGAGGAAATTAAAACTCAAGACCTTTCAGTGATTTCTGCCAACAGATATCTTGGGTAGTAAGTGACATAGCTGGTATTCAAACCCACATTAGTCCTACAAGTCTGCCCTACACCTTTCACTCTCTCCACTGCCCCCAAGTGGTAACAGGGTAGAAGAAAGGCAGACTGGATCCTGCTCTATGCTCTGAAGGCGTACATAAATGCAAAGGCAATGCCATTTTCTTAACCTGCACTGGCTCCAAACAGAGAAATCCATTCTGTCCTAAAAAAATGAACATGCATTCTCATATTTAAAAGGGAGAAGAACAGGAGAACCTAGGCAGCTCAGTTGGTTAACCATCTGACTCTTGATTTCGGCTCATGTTGGGCTCCCTGCTGAGTGCAGGTCTGCTTCTCCCTCTGCCTGTTGCTCCCCCTGCTTGTGTGCTCTCTCTCTCTCTCACACACACACAGATAAATAAAATCTTTAAAAAAAAAAAAAAAAAAGTAAATTCCAAATGCTGGCAAGAATGTGGAACACCCAGAGCTCTCACATATGAAGAAAAGAATGTCAACTGATCCAACCACTTCCGAAACATTAACAGCAGTATCTATAGATGCTGAACATATGGACAAACCTTGTGTCAGTAATTCTCCTCCTCGGTCTACATCCAACAGGAATGCCTAAGTATGTTCCCCAGGAGACAAGGATACTTGGTCGCACTATCCTGGTCAAACATGGAGCCTCCCCAGTACTACTCCACAGCAGAGCAGACAAACTGAGCAGTGAGAAGGAATCAGCTACAACCCCTGCAACAATGGAGGGCTCTCACAGGGAAAACGTGAGCCAAAGAACCACAGGAGAGTACTTACTGAACTAATCCTTCTGTATGAAGTTCAAAGTCACACAAGACTAATGGATACGATCATAAGGGAAGATAATGCTCAAGTTCAGTGGTAGGAAAAAAGAACAAGGACTCGAAAGAGCACAAGGGGGGCTTTCTGGGGTACTGGTCATGTTCCACTGAAAGAATCTGGGGGCTGGTTACATGGGTCTGCAGCCTGTAAAGATCCCTCAAACTTCACACCTGTGATATTATTATTTTCCTGTGTTACTTATATAATACTATGATAAGGATTTTTTTAAAAGACAGAAATACACTGGTCAAGCCTCCCAGAACACCTCCCAGAAATAGAAGCCTTCTTTTATGATCTCTCCCTCCTAATTCCCAGAGTGCTCTGAGGGCCTCTCCTCTCTGGAACCTTGGTCACCTACATGGTTCACTTATCCCACAGTCCTTTACTAAGTTCTTACCGCTCCTCCACACCTTTCTGCCAGGGCTAGTATCCCAGGTCTTGGGCCATGGGGTCTCTGAGATATTAAGGGATAAACATGTAAAACTATAATGACAACAGAGGGAGAGATGTGCTAAGAGGTCTGCATCGAGGGCTATGAGAACATTGAAGTCGCACGACAGAGGACAAAGAGGTCCAGGAAAGGCTTATGGAAAATGACACTTGAACAGACTTGAAGAAAAAAGACTTTGAGAGCTGAGTAGAGGTGTGGAAGCAATGATCCAAAAAGGCAGGTGGACAGCTTTGCAAAGGTGCACAGTGGTGGGACAAGCTCCGTGTTGAGTGTGACTGCAGTATGGATGAAAGCAAAAGGGAGCAAGAGAGGTAGAAGGCAGACCAGCTTGTCACCTGTCACAGGTGTCACATACCATGAAATCAGGATTTCATCCTGATGGGAATGGGAGACCCTGTGAATAATTTTAAGTAGAAAGTAGTGGGGTATACAATTAGAGAGGTTCAGTGATAAAAGGCCGGAAGAATAGTTAAGAGGCTTGATATAATCCAAATAAGTAGACAACGGTCTGAACTAAGGCAGCCCCAACAGGAGGGGAGAAAAGGGGGACAAATCAAGGGATATTTGGGGGGAATGAATCACAGGCTTGTTGCCCATCCTGACGTAGACACAGACCCAGCCCAAAATTCTGGCTTTGGCAATGGAACAGCGTGGGAGAATGGACTGGTGACAAATCAGTCTATGGTCCCTAGTGTTTGACCTAAGGAGAGATAAGTACAGTACCTTTTGTGACAAACCACTGACATTTCTCCTAACAAGCTCCTTGTCTCCCACCTTCACTTTGCTCTCCGTCCTCACACTCCTCATGCCCGTAAGTGCCCATCCCAGCTCAACTGACTCCCGCTTCCCAGGATGTATCACTTCCAAGCCTCTAACCTAGACCAGGACTAGGTACACTGACAACCTCAAAGCAGTCCAGGTAACTATCAACCATTTGCTAAACTAGTTTATAGTTCTAGCCTTCCAGTACTGAGTGTGATAACATTTTCCTCTCACTGTGAGTATAAAAGGAATAGCTACATGATTTATTCTTACTTGTTTCAAAAGAAAACTACAACCCACACAACTATTTTCAAGAGTGTGCTTTTGAGATAGGGAGAGAATTCCCCGGAGATTAATAATATGCTTGGCCACTAGAGGGCGCCACATCACCACAGATTCTCTGTCTCTCCTGGAAAATCCGTTCACGCTCACACACAATGCCCTGTTTTTTGTCTGTTTTTTACCTATACTCCTAATTGATACCTAGCTGGGCCTTCAGTTCTTCTTAACAATTCCATTCTCCTAAATTCATACACCTGCAGCCTGCTTGCCCCATCCCCGCAGATCTTTAGTACAGAAGTAATGGCCGTGGATCTGTCACTTCTAAGTCTACATCACCTATATGGGAAAATCCTGACTCTACCTTCAGAATCTGTCTGGAATCTGAGCATGTCTCACTTTCTCCTGTGTGGTCTGCACCATCTCCTGCCTAAAGATGGCAACCTGCCCTGCTTCTATTCTTGCCCCCTGCAATCCACTCACAAAATGGCGGCCAAAACCGTAAGAATAAAACAAAATGTCAGATCACTCTGCCCATAATGCCACCCTGGCATTCATCCGTTCATGTAAAAGCCGAGGTCTCTAGAGTGGCCTGCACGGCCCCATAAGATGAGATGCCCTTGACATCTCAGACCTCATTCCTCCCACCTCCCTTTTGCTCACTTTTCTTGGGCTGACCTCCTCACTGTTCTGCAAACACACCAGGCATACTGCCAGGGCCGTTGCGCTGGCCTTTACCTGTCTCCGAAACTCTTCCCCCAGGTAATGCAAGGCTCACCCCTCATTTCTTTCAAATCTCTGGTCAACCATCACCTCAATGAGCCCCTCCCTGAGTGCCCAATTTTATACTGAAAATTGCCTGTCCATTTTCACATTCCCAGTTCCCCTCTCTTGCTCTTTTTCTTTTTTGTCCATAGACTATAACCTAACATACTGGAAAATTCAGTTGTTATATTTACTATTTATTGCCTGCCTCTCCTTACACTGGCACGTAAGGTCCACAAAGGCAGGGAACTTGGTCTGTTTTGTTCACTCTTGTGCCCCCCCAAGTATCCACAAGCTTACACAACACACAGAAGTCACTAAACATTTATGGAACATTCACTGAATGAATTTGTTGCTTTATTTCACTTCCCCTCTCCTCACTGGCTCAAAATGAAAATCGTGATGTTCTTATGCTGGATGTTTTCTATTTGCCCCTCCAGATCCATTTGTCTGTCTCCAGCTTGCTCTGTGCTGGGATGGCAGACTGTGTAGACTGACTCCGTTGCCCTCTGGCTTCTGACCAGGTGCAAAAAGAATGTCAAGATTCCTATTACCCTGACTCCCTCCCAAGCTACAGCACACTGGACAGCCCTCACCAGAAAGCTTTCTTAGAGGTCCTGGCAGCTCCCTCCCTTCATTCTTTAGGCCTGAGGCTGGTGGTAACAGCACTCCTCTGTTATTAACTCCAGGGCACTTCAATACTAATACTGCTTTCCCTCAACCCTGACCCTTCTTTTAAAGACAGTCCCTTTAGTAAACTCTCTTCAGTTACCCAATATGAAAGTACCATTGATATATCCTCTGGAGCCCTGTCTAAATAAAGTTGTAACAATAAAATAATCCATGAAAGTGAATATAGTCCTTTTGCTTTCTGTAGTCTTAAATACCTAAACCTCCCTCCAAGTATACAGGTCTATATGATAAACCGACCATAACGTACTTGTTCAGTTCCCTGACTTTGGAGATTTTTCCCATTACACACTCTTTCATGGATCTCTGTTTGACTTTTCAACACATTACACATTTGAACTTAGGTCTGTTTGGAGACGACCTCTCTGTATTTGTTGATCTTGGCTCTGGAAACTATGTATACTTGGCCTTTGCTTTCTTTTTGGATTAGCACCTGGCCTGGCAACCTAGCAGTGCTTAAGGTGCTCAGCCCAGGCTTCCCCCACCAGATGCAAAGTTAGTGTTCATGTCTCAAAAAATGCTGCTAGGTAGCTTATAATAAGAGTGTCTTGCTTGCCACATAACATTCAAGCTCACAAATTCAGCAAACATGTATCCCTTCTTTACTGTGTATCAGACACTGAGAATACAAAAATGAAAAAGGCAAACCCCTTACAATATAAAGAGAGAAGACAGACACAGGTCATCTTTTACAAATGAAAAACGTGTATTTCTAGTAGAGAAACATGCACATTAAGACATCTTGTAGCTCTCTGAAATTAAAGGTGATTTTGATGGACTTTCAAAGAGATTATCTTGCTTGCCTTTAGTAGCCAACATTTTCCTAGCACACCTAAGGAGAGAGAGATTTGACCATTCTCTTATGGTATAACAAACTCAGGTTTCAAACATTTTAGTGATAAAAGAAGTCTAAAGTCAAGAATTCAATAAAGAGATACATACATTCATGTAAAGCAAAACAGTATTTTATGGAAGACACAAGTGTTTCGCAAACATTTTTCATGTTCTGAATCTGACATTTCATTTTCTGAAATCTCATTAATTGGTAATTCTTGTCAAAACAAAACTCTAATAAAAATGAATTTGCAGCCATATATCAAACTGCATTTCTCTTATTTCCTCTCCTTTTAGGCATGCTTAAATCTCAGTAACAGTGTGTACTTACTATGATAATATCAAGAATATCAAAAGAAAGTGCTGTATTTGGACAGCACATTAACATAGGACACAGTTCATTGGAACAAATGAACACTCGTTTCCACGAGCTGAGCAGAGAAGTTCAAGTACACATCCCCAGAAGTGGTTAGCCCTTCTCAAAAAAAATAATGAAATCTTGGGGGAATGCTTATAATCAGACAAGATGGCCTAAGCTTTCCATTGAGCCCTTCAGACCTGCAGCTGCCTCATCAAATGTAAAGACAGCACAGCGAAGGAGCCACCGCCTTTATCTCCTGGCTCGAAACCACTGATGCAGAACAGAAATTTTATTTACAGTGAAAAACTGCTCACTGGGTCCTCACAGAATTCCTACAGCTGACTAGTATAAAGCACATATAAGTAACAGCACTGTCACACAGGCACAGGGCACGTATATTACCTCACGGTACTTACAGGCGTCCACAGGGAAGCTAAGCTGGGGGGTCCTTAGTTGTCTCAATTCCCACCTTCAAGAACTGCCATCTAAAATAATCTTGTCATGAGGAAATGAGCATGACTAATAAAACCCATCTCTTCTTGGGACGCCTGGGTGGCTCAGTTGGTTAAGCAGCTGCCTTCAGCTCAGGTCATGATCCCAGCGTCATGGAATCAAGTCCCACATCGGGCTCCTTGCTCCGCAGGGAGCCTGCTTCTCCCTCTGCCTCTGCCTGCCACTCTGCCTGCCTGTGCTCGCTCTCGCTCGCTCTCTCTCTGACAAATAAATAAATAAAATCTTTAAAAAAAAAAAACAAAAACATCTCTTCTTGCCTTACTTCTCCAATTTAATTGGTTGATATATAGTATACTGTAAAACTTTTAGTTCCTATGGGCTTGTAATTCATATGTCAAAGTCTTCTTTAAAAAATCAGTGAAAAGCATATTTTCTATTTTTTCTACTTTCCTAATCAATCTGTAGCAAAGTCCTAATTCATCTGAGTGATCCTAAAGGGGAAGGTTTATCTCATCAAGACTAATAGTTAATACTCCACACCAAGGTAAGTGGTACCTTATGGCAACAGGTCTCATGATAACTAAAAACAAAACAAAACAAACACAGACAATCAGAGCCCTGAGCTTTGGAAGGTCTTCTAATTCAGGTAGACCCTTCCATAAAAAGCCTTTTCTTAAATAAGAAAGCAGTTATTACTTTTTTAAAAAATATTTTATTTATTTATTTATTTATTTGATTTTATTCATTATAGGGAGGAAGGGGCAGAGGCAGGAGGGATAAGCAGACTCCTGAGCATGGAGCCAATGAGGGGCTTGATCCCAGGACCCTAGATCATGACCTGAGCCGAAATCAGAAGCTGGATGCTTAACTGACTGAGCCACCCAGGTACCCCAAGAAAGCAGTTATTACTTCTAATTCTAAGTTTTCTCCATTTATTCCATAATCCAAATCATCTTTGTTTCTCCAACAAAGCAATGCTAAGTTTTCCTCATTTATCTGATCTAATGGCCAGAACAAAGCTTTCATTCTTGTAGACCTCTAGGCCTTAAACCCACCTAATTAAGAGTATCAGCTGTCAGTGAGGGTGTGCAAAGAACTTTCTTTGTATTCTATGATGGTTATCAGTACTTACTCTATCAAGGATTTACATTGACTTACACCGCCCCTTGTGAGCACTGAGCTATCTAGAAAAGTACTGGTAGACAAAAGTATTTTTAATAAATACAAAGTAAGCTCAAAAAGCACGGGATATGTTTAAGAAATATCAAGTGATCATGAACAAGTTACTTCTCTATTTACAGATGAGTTTCCTCTGTTAAATGAGGGAAGTGGAACAGATGATCTCTACAATCCCATCCAGCTCCAGCCCTGATAGGGAAGAGAAAACTATTTTAAGCAAAAGGATCAGTCCATAATATATACTGGAGAAGGAATACGATTTGGTATACGAAGAAAGGCTAGAAGTGTCCAAAGGAACTCAGGAAGGGGCAAGACCAATGAAGGCTAGGGAAGTTCTATAATTAGATAAGGCTTCTTTGAGGATGTGTAACTGGATTTGGATCCTGAAAAATGGGAAAGATGTAGATATGCAGAGAAGAGGTAGGAAGGCCTTCCAGATGCAAAGTATGAGCACAAATGTAGGATTAGTTCATGTCCTGAATAACTAGCACTATTTACACTAATTGCATTTCTGGTACTTGGCTAAACTGCCAATTTAGTTGTTTTTTTTTCTAAGTAGGCTCCACACCCAGCATGGAGCCCAATGCACAACTTGCACCTACCCTGACCGAGATCAAGACCTGAGCTGAGATCAAGAGTTGGACACTTAACCGAATGAGCCACCCAAGCACCCTTAGTGTTTAAATTTTTTAAAGATCTTTAAAGTCTTTCATTATTGAAAGAGAGCTGATAACTTATCATCTTATATAAAAATAGAATTTTTTCTTCATAACAAAATATATCTTAATGTGCATGTCATTATTAAAGTGTTACAGCTATTGTTGACCATTTTGATGAGATCCTACTGTATTAGGTACTAGCTGCATATCCTCCTCCTACCCAGACCAGCAACATTTTTAATGGTAAATGACCTCCCTCTATATCATCTAGAATGTGGCATACCCGAAAGACTTGAAACAAATTAAAACTGAAATCTTCCTCTCTATATAATGACTTATAGTAACATAAGGGGACACCTCTAAATTATAAAATGCATGATTCAATCTGAAAATCTATATTTTAACTTTAACAGTGCATTTGGAATTTAGAAAAATAAAAGCACATCAGACTAAGATATAAATTTATGCAAGTTTGCTTTACTTATGATTATGAATGATGGGACCAAAAATATTTGAAGAAATGTAACTTCCAACTCTTGAGCTTGTTAAAAACTATCTTTTCATGCTTGAGCATACTGCTCATAAAATGAGGAAATTTTTCATTCATGAACTTTGTATAAATATAGAGAACTGTCATTTCTTTCAAGCCACTTGTTTTCTAAAGGCACACGTACCCGGCATTGTTGCTGACTGCAGTCAGGCCTTTCACTCCAGTCTTCAGCAAGGCTCCTATAAGATTCTCTGGAATTCCACATAACCCAAAACCTGTAAGTGAAAAAGACAATTTGTGAAAAGGGCTATGTTCTCTCAGAGAAATGTATGTTATTCTTTTACACACACACACACACACACAATGCAAAACACAAAATTAGATCTATTAAGCAAAACACACAGATGTATCTCAGCAACTCAGTAAATGGCTACATAGCTCTACTCAAATGTTTTGCACCGTTAAATAGCACCAGACATAACTGTAAAACCTTTGAATGCTAAGAATAAAGCCAGGTACAACCAGTTAACATAGCTTACACATCACACATCTTGCACTGAACTGCACATCCATTATCGTCCACCTTTAGAATTCAACCTTTATACAGTTACTTTTTCAAGCATGTTTGTTTTAAATGCCTGAGTAGATTTTGCAGAACTGGAAGCCTAGACCAATGACTTTTATTTCTTTATAAATTCTGCAATTTGTCAAATAGAATTGGGTTTAAAACGGACATCAATGACTGGTCAGATGAATGAATGAACAGCAGCCCTAAAACCCAGCCTAGATTCCTACAATCAAGCTCTATAAATTAAAAAAATAAAATAAAATAAAAAAATAAGGGCGCCTGGGTGGCTCAGTGGGTTAAGCTGCTGCCTTCGGCTCAGGTCATGATCTCAGGGTCCTAGGACTGAGTTCCAAATTGGGCTCTCTGCTCAGCAGGGAGCCTGCTTCCCTCTCTCACTCTCTCTCTGCCTGCCTCTCTGTCTACTTGTGATCTCTGTCTGTCAAATAAATAAATAAAATCTTTAAAAAAAAAAAACTTAAAAAAAAAATAAAGTTATATATACATACATACATACATATATATATATATATAAAATATATCTCAATCAGGCAGCAAGTTTAATGAGTGTGAGACAGTGGTTCTAAAAGACATTCTAAACAAGGTGCAGCAATAGAACCCAGAGGCCTCGACAACAGACAGATGAAATATGCTTTCTAGCTCCTAAAATGAGGAATGATAACAGGAGTGGCTAGGTAAGGGCTGATGAGATCAATGCCAATGTTATAGTTAAACAGAATTCCCACGTATCTAGGAATGTTTTCAAAGCTAACAAGACATCACTATTTAAAACTTGAGCTTTTCGGGGCGCCTGGATGGCTCAGTGGGTTGAAGCCGCTGCCTTCGGCTCAGGTCATGATCTCAGGGTCCTGGGATCAAGCCCTGCATCGGGCTCTCTGCTCAGAGGGAGCCCACTTCCCTCTCCCTCTCTCTGCCTGCCTCTCTGCCTACTGGTGATCTCTGTCTGTCAAATAAAAATTAAAAAATAAATAAATAAAACTTGAGCTTTTCAAAATAATGGAAAAACACAAAGGGAAAAAGTAAAACATCAAGTGCTAAACCCTGCTAAATTTTCAAGATGAGGATATTAATAATTACATAATAAAATAATTACGTAACATGCAATAAATGACTAAAAATAAACTAATAAAATAAGTAATAAAATAACTGGCATTTCTAATTCCACAGCTTTGCCACTGTGATTTCCTGCTCTGCTACAAACATAAGGATGTTACCATCATAAAAAGGAAAACAGTACTATTACTCACCACCAACCAGTATTGTTGCGCCATCAGGGATGTCTTTTACAGCTTCCACTGGATCTGTATAGAATTTGGTGTGGTGACGCGTGCTGGTTGAAAAGTAGCAAACACATCCCTAAAACATTTTTTAAAATTATAAGTGAATCATCATTTGGAGACATATCTTTATTTTGCATGTATACCAACATATTCATTTTTCATATATACAAGGATAATTTTATTATCTGCTCTTTGAAACAAAGAGTGGGGCTGCAAGTAATTCATCTTAGAAGTAGGAAGGACAGGGATGCCTGGGTGGCTCAGTGGGTTAAAGCCTCTGCCTTCGGCTCAGGTCATGATCCCAGGGTCCTGGGATGGAGCCTCACATCAGGCTCTCTCAGTGAGAAGCCGGCTTCCTCCTCTCTCTCTGCCTGCCGCTCTGCCTACTTGTGATATCTGCCTGTCAAATAAATAAATAAAATCTTTAAAAAATAAAAAAAAAGAAGAAGAAGTAGTAGTAGGAAGGACATCTCTATCCATAGATTATCACCAGAATTCCCTTGTGATCGTGATGAATGTCTTCCATTGTATAAAGGAAAACTCTGTGGCCAACATTTGTGGCCACCCAAAAGACTGAAAGTAGATAGCTCATACACTGGGACTCAGATTCACAATAATAATGCCATCAAGCATCAGTTTCTGATAGTGAGCTAACCTTGCATTCAGTCAACAAATATTCACTGAAAATGTACTATGTGTCAACTATTCTGCTGTTTATTCCCATCTAGTAAATATTAAGACATGACTGCTGCTTTGTGGGAAATCAGGTACAGTGCGACCAACATACAAATACACAGTTTGACCCTGACCCATTCTTTAATCAATGAATGCCTCCTAAGGGAGCAAGTAAGGAACAGTACACAAGAATACCCCTGCCCGGGGCGCCTGGGTGGCTCAGTGGCTTAAGCCGCTGCCTTCGGCTCGGGTCATGATCTTAGGGTCCTGGGATCGAGTCCCGCATCGGGCTCTCTGCTCAGCAGGGAGCCTGCTTCCTCCTCTCTCTCTCTTTCTCTCTGCCTGCCTCTCTGCCTACTTGTGATCTCTCTCTGTCAAATAAATAAATAAAATCTTAAAAAAAAAAAAAGAATACCCCTACCCATAAGGCTTGGAGTTTATAGATGCTGAGAAAAACAGCAACTATTATCTGCAAGGAAGGCATGGCTAGTCTTACCACAGTGACCTGTTTAGGCACATAACAGGTTATCTAGTGAACATTTATCAACAGTTTGTTTTTAAACAGTTTCCCTCCCTATGCTTCATCCACAACATGGATAGGAGATAATTAGAGATGACTATGTTGTAATCATTCATAATAATTATCACCTCTCCTTTACTCTTATTATATATTCAACCTAAAAAGGGAGAGAGCAAAGAGAAAGGCTCCTGACTCCCCATATGCCGCCACCACAAGAAGTTCATAAATGTAGGCTCACACACACTGCCTTATTGGTCTTTGACAGACATCCTGTGGGGTCAAGGTAAATCCATTAAGGAGTTTCTAGCATTCTTTTCTTCCTCTATAAACTTCTTTCATAAAAAGTATCCAATAGTACAAAAGCCTATTTCCTTTAAGAGAACAATACTGAAGGTCAAATGAGAGCTGCCAAAGTAGAGGTTACCTAGATGACTTTTGTCCCTTTAAATTCAACCCTGGTTCAGGTGTGGTGTAGAGAGTTGTCTATTCCCAGTTGTCTCTTCCTGGTGGGAAATACATGGCGGCAGAGCTAGCAAGGAACGAGCTTGAGCTCCAGAGAGCTTAGTTCTCTGTCCTATCCTCAGTAGCAAAGGTTTACTGGATTCTGTTTAAACACACAGGTACACATGCAAATATATATATTTTTTTTAAATCTTGGAAATAAAAAGTTCAATAGTCTCAATAAAGAGGTCAAAAGATGAATCATAAAGTCGAGGGTATCTGCTCAAAAATAGAAAAAGAAAGATACAGATATTCTAATCCTACCAATTAATTTCACAGGTCAAGTTTTTGCAACTGAGCAAGTTCTCGAAATGTACCCAACAGTGTGTTAAAGCAAGACCAGATCCCGGATTTTAGCCTTCATCACAGCATCTTTCTACCACAATCTGCTACTCACCATGATTTTCAAAAGCCCTCAATCTTATCCTACTTCAATTTCATTATTTACAGCAACAAATCTTTATGAATGCCCTATTTTTTCATGAAAAACTCTATTGTCTTCTTTTCTAAAGAGTGAAGTCATTGCTCTGTACACCTTAAACTGATACACTATTGTTTTGCCAAATACATCTCAATAAAATTGGAAAAAGTCAAAGATACAATAAATAAACAAATCTTAATCTGTATCTCTTACCAAATAAAAAGGGGTGAAAAGTCAGGGCCTGAGCAGGAGGAAGAAAATAAAAGAACTCTTCTACACCTAAGTAGTCAGGGGTTAAAATCACACTGAACTACTTATCCGTAAACCGAGAAACACGAATCCTACAGAGAGGAAGTTAAGAGAAAACTCATTTCTCCTACAGATCCAGGAAACTTTTCAGATTCACAAAGGGAAACAAAAGTATATAAGCACAGACTTGTCAGGAATTCTGTTCCTCTGTTCCAGCTGATAATTAGTGTCCTCATTACAAACAGAAATTATTAAAATGCTTGCTCCACACCTTAAAAAAATACCTCAGAACGGGGAGCCTGGGTGGCTCAGTGGGTTGAGCATCTGACTCCTGATTTCAGTTCAGGTGATGATCTCAGGGTCCTGAGATCCAGGCCCACGTCTGGCTCTGCACTCAGCAGAGTCTCCTTGTCCCTCTCCCTCTACTCTTCCCCTGACTCACTCTCTCTCTCTTTCTGTCTCAAATAAATAAAATCTTTTAAAAAAATACTTCAGAAGTATTTTTAAAAAGATTCAAGTGTTTCACACTCATCCAGATCATCAAAAGCTTAAAGAAATAAAAATGTTTGCAGGCAATGTGAGAATGGCTCAAGATTATGAAGAATTTACACCCAACGTTGGTGGGTTTTTTTTCATTTTTCACACATTCAGTTAATATTTGTTGACATTTGTTATCTATTAGTTATACTGACATTTGCTATCTATTTGCTAAGAAATCAATAGTGTGACATAATGGGCCACTCTCCAGTAATCTCGGGGTCAAAATACCTTTGTTTCAAATTCCAGTTCAGCCACAATTGCGAGAAACTGGGAAAATTGCAAAATCTGAGTGTAAGGGGTGCCGACTTTAAGTAATGGATTAAGTAATGGTGCATCAGAACCACACCACTTCAACTGCAGAAGTTGCCCTGGGGTTGTTAGCTTCCTTTAAGCCATGCAACCCTCTCCATTCCCCACCAGGGCAGTACAATTAACTTGCCTTTCACTGGGCTTTAGTTTTCACATTTAACCCCCGGCCCCCCACACTCACCTTACCTATATACACAAGCATGCATTACTAATTCTACTAAGAGTTTTTTTTTTTTTTTACCATGACCTATGCTATAGCAAATTAATCCATGCCATCCTTGCTGAGGGTTTTGAAAACTTTAAGATTACTTTAACATGTTTGTCTGTAGTTAAGTATGCCATTCTAAGTATTGAGAAATGACTGGGCAACCTGGCCATACAAACACGGGTAGTGAGGCAAAGAGGAAGGAGAATGTCTGAAACACCAGAGTGTTTCCTGTGGATCTTTAAGGCTTGGAGCCTTGGCGGCAGCCCAGAAAAAGCCTCTAGGTTTGTTTTCTGAACAGGCTTCGTCTCTGCCCACATTCTCTCCCATTCTCCCAGCCTCTGGGAGTTAAGGAGTAACACTGCTGACACCCCCTAAGACTGAGCAGAGGTGGTGTCCTGTTTTCATAAATAACTGAATTCAAAGTGAGGCTCTAAACTGCTTTAATTGACCTTTACTTTCTAAAATGCTACAACAGTGAGGTGAGAAGATTCAAGCAACATCTACTACATAAATAAATAAACAAATAGCCTTCAAGTCGGCAGAGGTCACTAAAAAAATGAAGAGTAATAAATTATACGGCTTCAGCATCTAATGTATTCTGGGGATGATTTTTCTCACCAAGGTCTTCCTTTACATTTGGGTAACATTTCATTTTGTTTTTTCACTCTCCCACCTTCAGCAAAATTACGTTTTATGGCACCCCTAGCTTCTGCTTTACTATTGGAGGAAGAAAATAATAATGACTATACTGCAAAAGAACAGTTAAGGTCCTGAAAGATAAAAAATAATCAAAATTCTTACATTGCCTTTTTTTTTTCTATTTAATCTATTTCTCCTTTTAAAATTCTCTCCATCTTCACCCTTTGTCCTCTAGTTCAAATCTTACATTTAGAATTTGAGGACTGAGTGCACTGTTGAGCCTAAATTTTATCTCATGATTTCCCAATTCAAAATCTCCTTCTTGTCTAACCACTCCTACCGTTCTTTCTTTTGCCTAAATTTATTTTTTTTTTTTTGTCATTCAATACTCCACAACTTTAAGAAAATATATACTTCCTTCTGAAGGTCTTTCAGGGAAAATCCATACAGCATACTGCTTTATTTTTAAATGAATCTTATCTTAATGATACAGAACTGTACACCCAGGTGTTATTTACCTTGTTACCTTGCAGTTAAAAAAATCAGGACACAGGGAGACTGATACTGCCCACTTCAGTATCAAAGTTTGATAAACAGAAGTGGGGAGAAGCCATACGGAGAGAGATGAAGACAACCCTGTTGGAAGGTAAAGGCAATAACATGCAGGTGGATACACGCACTTGGCAAGAATATGGCATCAGTGCCAAGTGGAGGTGGTAATATGTGTTGTAACGCTTACCAATGTCAAGAGTGAATTGACAGTACCAGTATCTGTTAAAGGTGGATGTTTACCTTACACTAAACACTACCAGTTATGCAATTACGACACGAATAAATAAATCACAAAGACCCTACAGGGAGTTACTGACTTAAGGCCAATTCTCTAAAGTTGTAGCATACTGTTTTTGAGGGAACATACATGTTCTTTTTATTCTAACAATAGAGTGATGCCCAGCACTTGAAAGGAGCAGAGGTGAAGTCATGATGCATTCTTCCCGGTGTATCAGAAAGCTTGAGTTTGCCAGGAGTTAAAATACTAATGAGGATGGGGAACTCAGAAAGAGGAGAAGCTCTCTGAGAGCTGAGAGGAGCCAAGCCCAGGGACATGTGGGATCAGGCCCCATGGAGAGAAGCTTGTGAAGATCAGGCTGGAAAGGAAGACTGGGGAAGGCCTTAAGGACCTCACTCGAGATTTGACTTCTTCCTTCAATGAGGAAGGGACACCAAAGCTTTTGAAACAGAGATGTCAAAACTCATATGAAAGCCTGAAACAGGAAGAGGCAGAGGAAATCATTCTTTCATTCACTCCTCCATTTGTTCAAAAATCTTCATTCTGTATAAAATATATGAAATACTGGAATACAGCGTTGAGACAAACAAAAAACCACTCAGGCATAGTCCCTGCGCTGATGAAAGTTGCAAACTAGCAAAGGTAACAGTCATTAAGTAATTACAAAAATTTAAATACAAATGTTAATATCTCATCAGGGAGCTAAAAGGAAGAATCAGATAGTTGCTGGGAAAGAGCGCTAAGGACATCCCCAAGGAAATTTCAGCTCAAGGTAAATACAGGACACTGGTTATCCACTGGAGGCGGAGGCAAGAGGGGAGGAAAGAAGGGGTCCAAGATTTCCCTGGATGGATATGGATGCTATTGGCCATAATGGAAACAGAACAAAACAAGGGGGGAAACAATCACTTTATGACTGGTTCACTTTGGGTCAGAAAGAGCTTGAAGGACTAAGTGTCATCCAGGTGGAATGGATTGATAAGTTGTACCAGGGGAGAATGTAATTGATGAGAAATCTGGGGAAAAAAAACAGGTTCAAAGAAGAAAGGCAGGTAAGTGTTAATGGTATTTTTAGGAACTTCTTCCAGTAATAATTTTCCAAAGTGAATAGAGAATAGTATTAAATGCTCCTTCTGAAACAGTAATGGAGGAAGAAAGAGAACTTCGGATGTTGTACTCAAATCTAAGTCCATGCCAATGACTCTGAAATGTAGTTCTCAGACTAACTGCATTAACATCATCTGGGAACTCATTTATGTAAAGTGTGGGACCCCACACGGGACCTACTAAATCAGAAACTCTAGAGTTGGACCCAGAATCTGGTTTGCTAAAACCTCCGAGTAATCCTGGTTCATTAAAGCTTGACAGACTTGCCTAACACACACACACACACACACACACACACACACCCATCTCATCTGTCTCCTAAGAGTTTTGCTGGGCTTCTGAAGTGGTTTAACGCCATAGGAAAGTGAATAAATAACACTTAGGTAAATAAGTAACTACCAAAAGAGGGAATGTTTTTGACCTAGATCCAAGGGTATGGCAGTGTCCTGGTCTGCATATTTCAGCACCCGCAGCAGTGTCACTGAAGGTCAGTCAAGTGCCCTTTTAATAATGCTTTATATACCCAAAGCTACCAGCAATCACCAAAATGCTTCCTAAAATGCATTTATGAATAAAAGGTCCCAGTTCTAAATCATCCCATATCATTTACCTAAGGGGCTTACTGGCCCCTCTGCGTTCACTGTTCTCAGAGACTGGATGCGGGCAAGACAGAGCAACTGGGGCGCGACAGTTCCCTGTGAGCACGCACCTTATGCAAGATACGCTTTCAAGCTCAAAACTATTTAATGCGCTACTAAATAAAAACGCCACTTTTCGTTTTCCCCTAGGAAGGAAGACGCTCCCGCGATTACGCTGATAGCCAAGGTAAACCACCCTCCGGGACCTAGCACTCTCGGCCTGTACTGGCCTCTTAGGGCTCGGGACAGGGACCGCACCTGGGCGTAGGCGTACAGGTAGGGAGAGTCCAGCGGGCGTGCGGGGGGTGGGGGTGCTTATCAACCAACAATCTCAGTGAAAAGTGTCTCAGGATACCACTTGGTGGAGAGCTGGCACTAAGGGCGGCACAATGTTTG
Source organism: Mustela lutreola (assembly GCF_030435805.1). Classification (NCBI taxonomy): domain Eukaryota; kingdom Metazoa; phylum Chordata; class Mammalia; order Carnivora; family Mustelidae; genus Mustela; species Mustela lutreola. The sequence goes on from NC_081294.1 coordinate 33,261,302, forward strand.
CTAAGAGTTTGAAAATGGAAATCCTCCAACCCGGATGCCTGCGCCACAAGAGCGCGCGCGACGGGGAAGATGCCCAGACGAGCGCTCCCGGCGGGTTCCCCTTCTCCTCCGCACCGTGCGGCGCAGCCAAATGAGGGAGGACAGGGAGGGCACGACCTTCCACCCCGGCGACCCCGAGCATCCGCCCCCTCCGCGGCGAACCTGCGCGGACCCGTAGCTAACCTGCTCCAAAACCCCCAACGCGAGGCGCAAACCTGTCCCCTGCTGCCGTCACCCTTGCCTCTCCCTCGACCGGGGCACCCTCCCAGGAGGCTGCCCGCGGGGCGGAGATGCGAGCCGAGAGGACGCATGCCCCAGAGGACGCGAGCGAGCCCTGAAGGGCGCCGCGCCGCTGCCAGACGCCCTCCGGCCCCCTTTCCGCCCCTCCGCGTGCTCCCACGCCTGGTCGCGCCCGCCCCGGGGCAGCGGCTGCAGAACCGCGCAGAGGCAGACACGCGAAGGGGCAGCGAGGCAAGGCAGAGCGTGGTGTGTCTCGGTGCCCCCGGAGACGGCGCCACGGATGCTAAGGGGAGGGGTGGAGCGGGTGGGTGTAGTCAGGGGAGAACGCGGGCACCACGCGGGGTTTCGTCTGCGTCCTGCCGGCGCGTGGCCTTCTTCGCTGCCACTTTACCTTGGACCAGACGCCCCCGGTGAGGCGGGCGGAGGCGCAGAGCGGGGACCAGGCGGAGAGGAGTTTGAGGGCCGCCATGTTCCAGGCCGGGCGTGGAGCAGGCGACGGGTTGGGGCGCGCGCGTGAGGGTGTGGGAGCGCTGCCGGGCCCGGCCGCGTCGACGCGGAGGGAGGGAAGGGAAGACGCTCGAGGGGCGGGCTGGAGGCTCGACCGCGCGTCGATGACGTCCTCCTCTCCCTCGCCCACTGAGGCTGCAGGTTTAGAGAGACGCGGGGCTGGGAGGGGCCCGGCGGGGAGCGGGAGCCGGGTGCCGCCGGGGCGGTCGGCGGGGGAAGCGCCGCCGCCCTTGGGCGACAGTGTCCGTTGCCCGCGCGTTCCAGGCAGCCGCGTCGGCGCGCACTTGCTGCTGCAACCCCTCATCAGTCCGTTAGCTTTGAGGGGCTGCGGGGGCTTGCTTTCCCCAAGGTCTGCGGTGAGGGTTGGCCTAGCCTTCGGGCGCCCCAGGGTCTGTCTCGGAGTCTGTTGCTTTTCGGAGACAGTGCCTGGCACCTGTGTGGGCTGCAAAGGGGATACCCCCTGGAGGTCCCCTACTTCGCTTACCCATCCGGGCAGCGTTCCCATTTCTTCCATTTCTCAGTCCCCTCTCCCCACACTTGACCCTGGCTTGTGTAAAGTTAAGTTTGCCTTAAGAACCTGCCACAAGCCAAGTCATTAGGTGTGGCCAGGGAAGCCTAGGCAACACTGTACCTGGACTAGAGAGACTAGGTTAGGGCTGGGCCTCTGGGACCGTCTCTTCCTTCCTTCCTTTCTTCCCCATCATCCAAGTCTGTATTTTTCAGGATTTTTCTGGCACCTGAGTCCCAAAACCTCCAGAGATTACTCAGCAGCTGTAAACATGCAGGTGTGTATACCCCTTTGACTGTCCCTGGGCAAATTACAATAACTTTCCTGTTTCAGTGCTCTTATCTGAACATTTTATTTTATTTTAAAAAAAAAATTTTTTTTTTTTTTTAATTTATTTGACGGAGACATACACAGCAAGAGAGCGAACACAGTAGGGGGAGTGGGAAAAGGAGAAGTAGGCTTCCTGCTGAGCAGGGAGCCTGATGTGGGGCTCCATCTGAAGGCCCCAGGATCTTGACCCAAGCTAGGCAGACACTTAAGGACTGAGCCACCCAGGCGCCTCCTCATCTGAAAACTTTAAATCTCAGAACTATCTAAGATCTACATGAGATAGTTCATGGGAAGCTTCTGGCTCTGTTATAAACAATAAATGTTAGGCATCATTCAAGTTGCAGTCCTGAACTGGTATGGCAAATATATGCTCTCAAAGCATTATCTTTTGAACAACCCCTTGAGGACATGAGCGAAATCTGATTTCTTCAGAAGTATCCTCTTAGCAGATTAGAAGGACCAAGGGGAAACTCAGTAAAGGCTTTATTTTATTAAATGCTAACCAAGTCCTGGGAATATGGGTGTTAGTTTTGAAACAAAGCAAAGCACACAAGGAAATTAAATGATACCTTAGCTTCCTCAGCAAGTACACCTAATGCAATGAACAATCATGGTCCAGCTTCAAGTCTCTCCATAAAAGCATTTGCCCTTTTATTGTATTCTTTTAGCTCCTTTTCCCTCATGGATATTATCATTTTAATCAACATCAATGAGGGAATAAGATACCAAGTTAGACTATCCAATTACATTAAGAGAAATTAACTTAGTAATGCTCTATATTTTCAACACATCTTAAGAAGTTGGATAGAGGGGTGCCTGGGTGGCTCAGTGGGTTAAAGCCTCTGCCTTCGGCTCAGGTCATGATCCCAGGGTCCTAGGATCAAGCCCCACATTGGGCTCTCTGCTCAGCAGGGAGCCTGCTTCCTCCTCCTCTCTCTCTGCCTGCCTCTCTGCCTACTTGTGATCTCTGTCTGTCAAATAAATAAATAAAATCTTTAAAAAAAAAAAAAAAGTTGGATAGAGGTGAAACTTGGGTATTAGAACTTAAATCCCATTACTAGTCCTAATACAGCATACAGCAGTTATTGTACTGTAGCTTACAGAATGTGAAAAAGCTGACATTCACGGTTGGGTCTGCTTTCCCACTTTCGCCCTTCCAGAGGGCATACGAAATGGAAAACGACTTTGGCAACTTCATCTAACTGTGGTCATATGACTCACTCTTCTTGGCTGGTCTCTGTTGCTCTGGCTAAATTAAAACACACATTTCCAGTCTTGTACTCTGTGTGACTCTAATTCTTGTGGGGGGAAAAATCACCCTTACTATGGTCAAGACACTGTACTATTTTTTAATGGCTCAATGGCTGTGTTTTATACATTTTATCTAACATAGGAGTAACTTGAACAAATTACAGAAGAGTTCTTCTGTACACATTTCCCTCCTGGTTCCACAAAGCCATTTCAATTTTAGTCTGTGAAAAAACCGATTTTTTTTTGAATATCTGAATTTTTCTGAACTAATAAGAATGGTTCCCCCTTGCTTTAAAGGAAAGCTTTTGGCAAATATATTCTGGAAACTTTGTGTAATCTTGCACAGCTTAATTTACACATTCTCAAAAATTGGAAGAATTTAATTGAAATCAAAGCTTTTAAACAAAAGGCCTGATTCCAGAGACACAATAAGGAAAGTTTATTTTGTATGATGTCATTTTATATATGTGTATTTATATATGTATATCTTATGTTGTTTTTATATACATATACACATTCATTTATATATATGTATGTGTATATATGTGTATGTGTGTGTGTATATATATATTTTCCCTCTCTGTCGAATGAATATAGACAATTTGTCAAAGTTAGATTGTAAATTGTCATTCTCTGCTTGAGAGATTTTTGTTTAAATTATCCTAAGATGCTATTTATTAGCATCATCTCTCATTACTGAAAGATAAGACATCCTGCCCTCACATTTGATGGAATATTTACTCCTCCACACTGATAAACAGGGGCATTTGAAGACTTGTTTTTCAAAGGTTGTTTGACAGGCTTAACTAGTAATGGGAATTTTTACTAAGTCATTTGAGTCAATTAAAAAAAAGAATGTGTGCTTCATTGTATACAATGGTTTGTTAACATAAAAACAAATCCCTTCAGAGAAATAATTTTCCTCTAGTGGATTTGAAAGACAGAAGTTTGAAATTTTACATAAATCTGTAAATGTATTGTTTTATGATGCAAATCATCATCTCCTAATTTACTTCTTTTGTGTGTTTTCATAGATTCTTTGAAGCAGTGCCTTGTATTAACTAATGTGCATTTAATATTCAGTGGATAAAAGTAAGTTAAATTTTACTTTCAATGTAGGGGGAGAAAAGGTAAAATAAGTACATGAGATGTTTGTAGAGGGTTCAACTCCAAGAATGAAAATGAAACTTATGTTAAGGTGCTAAAGAAACTTAAAGGAGCAAAACACACCAAAGCCATTTTGTACGCATTCACATCTGATTGTTACTTCTGCTTAAAACCCCTCAGTGGTTTTCCCCACTGCCTTTAAGATCCAAAATTCAAGGGCACCCAGGTGGCTCAGTTGGTTAAGCCTCTGCCTCCCTGGATTGGACTCTGCTCAGCAGGGAGACAGCTTCTCTCTCTCTCCCTCCCTCCTGTTCCTTCTGCTTGTGTGCTTGCTCTCTCTCTTTCTCTCTCTCTCTGTGAAATAAATAAATAAAATATTTTTTTAAAAAAGATTCAAAGTTCAGGCTTCCTACCCTGGCATAGAAGGGGATCATCTCTTCTGGTTCTCCTTCCCCCTGCATTATTTCCTTTATATATCAAGCTATTCAGCATTTGCCTCTTGACTTCCTCAGGATGAATTCACACAACAAATATTGGTAGCAAAAGGTAAAGCACATGGACTCTTTTAGCCTGCCTGGGTTCAGATATCGGTTCTGCTAAGAATTCTCTAACTCTGGGGATCACCGTGGATAAGAGTTTAAAAAGAGCCACAGAATGGAAGATGTAAGCTCATGTCCAGACCAGCATCTGTTTGCAGTATTCAGGTGCTAGAAGGTTATACCTTGTGAACTTAACTATTTTTCAGATGCTTTCTGATCTGGAAAATATCAGGCAGGATTCAAACCCTGGACTATACAGCATTAAAGATTACTTTTATCTTTATACCTCTCTCTTTTATGAGATGCCTTTGAAGCCAACCCTCAGACCTACGTTTCCCTCATTCCGCCCAAGCGCCCAACTTCAGTTTCAGTTTCTCTTATCTGTTTGATTGCAGTCCCTTCCTAGATAAACTTCCTTTCCCTCTCAGAGTTAACCACCTCTTAAATGATCACTTCCAATACAACTCTGGTCTTCTCACACACTCTCCTGAACTTTTCAGGAATCCTCATAGGCTACAAATTAAAGTTCAACATTCATTTGTAGCCATCTCTCTAATCCAGGCTCAGCAAACCATATAACCTTAATGATTTTATAGAAGTACTTCAGAGTTCCACACACATTATATTTTGAAATGAAATCTTAAATTATATTCGAGCTACTCTGTCAGTTCTAACAAATCAGTAGCATGTGCACTCAATTGTGAATTATCTCTGATTTCAACATACTAAAGGTTACCAGATTGCAGTTAGGAGGCAGATCTTTTTTTTTTTTTTTTTTAAAGATTTTATTTATTTGTCAGAGAGCGAGAGGAGCGAGAGTGAGCACAAGCAGACAGAGTGGTAGGCAGAGGCAGAGGGAGAAGCCGGCTCCCGGCTGAGCAAGGAGCCCGATGTGGGACTCAATCCCAGGAGGCTGGGATCATGACCTGAGCCGAAGGCAGCTGCTCAACCAGCTGAGCCACCCAGGCGTCCCTAGGAGGCAGATCTTAACAAAGTTTCTCTGTCCTCTCAATGCCTATGCTAGAACTTAAAAAATAAATAAGTGTTAACAAAGGTAGATGCTCTGTACTTAGCTTTTTATCATTTTCACTTTTGCATGTTGACTCACATAATTTTATATAGATGTATAATACTTGGATGCTCTGCTCAGACAGGTCTACTGCCTAGCATTATTTCTACAGCATACTAGTTTTTCAACAAGAGCACCTAAAGCACTTCATGATAATGTCATATTATGGATAGGATTAGAAGTTGTCTTCAATTTTGGTCACTTAATATACATTTGTATATGCAAACAAGAAGTAACCAATATGATTAATGATTGACTATTGAAGCAAACACTTTCTGCTACTTTTAAGCTTCTGATCGGCTTTAATTGAAACAGATTTTAAGGATTTTAGGGGAAGCTGTAGTATAAATCAGAATTTTCTTAGTATTGTGCACCCAAAAGAAAAACAAAAACAAGAAAACCATCAGGCATAACTCCATGGTTGTGAAGTTTTTGTTCATCAAAAGAGTTTTGTTATCTTGACTTCATTTATAACAGAAAAAATATTTCACAATTTAAATGAAAAAATCATTTAAATTATAAAGTACCACTTTTATGATATTTTTATTATATATACATATTATTATGTATTATATGTATTATATATACATATTATATATGTATCTTTATTATATATTATAATAATATAATATTTTGTATTTGTTTTATAATATTTGGGTTATAAATACATTTTTACTTTAAAGTAAATGTTTACTAATTATTTGGTTTATAAGTGCAATTTTATTTAAAAGTAAACTATGGCAGCCCACATTCTGCTCCCTGTACATACTAAGGGCCTTTTGACATGGAGTCTTTGCTCATGCCTTCTTTCCTATTATTAAAATAAAATGCAAAGAGGAGACCCAACTTGAAAATTCCCTAAGCAAACAAAATCATTTAAGCCATGTAAGCAAGACTAAATCCTGTTTAATTAATGTAAGTGAAACTTAGGACATTTCTTATAAATGCCTCTGATAATCATAAAATAAACAAGCCATCTTCCTAAAATGGTATAAGATAGTCACTTAAAATTTTTATTAAAGTATAATTGACATATAACATTATTTTAGTTTCAGTTAAACAACATAATGATCTAGTTAACAGCCACCACCACATACAAACAGCATGTATTTTCTTGTAATGAGATCTTAAAAATTACATACAATATAGTATTATTAGTTACAGTCACCATGCTATACCTTACACCCCATGATTTATTTATTTTATAATTGGATGTCTGTAATTTTTGACTCCCTTAACCCATTTTCCCTATTCCCTACCCCTTCTGGCAACCAGCATTCTGTTTTCTATGACTTTGGGGATTTTTGTTTGTTTTTCATTTTTTAGATTCCACATGCAAGTGAGATGGTATTTGTTCTTCTCTGTCTGACTTATTTTACTTAGCATAATGCCCTCAAGTTCCCTTGTGTTGTTGTAAATGGCAACAATTTCTTTTTTATGACTGAATTTTGTATATATCCATATACAGAAGATGTATATATATATACATATGTATAAAACAATATATCACATTTTCTTTATCCATTCATCCATTGATGAACACATAGATACAGGTTGCTTCCTTGCCTTGGCTATTATGAATTATGCTGTGTGAACATGGAGATGCTTGTAACTTTTGAGTTAGTGTTTTCTTTTCCTTTGAATACCCAGAAGTAGAATTGTGGGACCATATGATATTTCTATTTTAAATTTCTTGAGAAAACTTCATCCTATTTTCCACGGTGGCTGTATGAATTCATATTCCCACCAGCAATACACAAGGTTTCCCTTTTATCCACATCCTTGCCAACACTTATTACTTTTTACATTATTTTAATAACAGCTGTTCTGACTGGCATGACTCAATGTCGTTTTGATTTTTGCATTTTCCTGATGGTTAGTGATGTTGAGCACCTTTTCATGTACCCTGTTGACTGGATGATTGATTATTTATTTATTTATTTATTTTTGTGGCCCCATCCACTAGTTGTGCTCTAAGAAAACTACTAATGCCTGCAATAATATATTTCAAAAAAATGCTGCCAAAACATTGTGATACCCTTTATTTCTGTATTATGTTCCATGTTTATTATTTTAGCTGCTCAGTAGAGCAGAATTCAGGGTCACTTATCCAGGCATAAGGAACCAATCCATTATATTATAGTACATCCTTTTTGAAAGTTTTATTTTGCCACCACTAAAAAGGTAAAAATATCAAAAGACTTATCAACTGATTTTCAACAAAGGTGCCAGGACTAGTCAATGGGCAAGAAATAGTCTTTCCAAGAACTGGATATCCACAAGCAGAATTAAGTTAGACCCTTTATTCATACCAGAAGCAAAAATTAATGCAAAATGGATCAAAGACCTAAATGTAAAATGAGCTAAACTATAAAATCCCCAGAAGACACAGATGAATTTCATGACCTCAGATTTGGTGATGGGTTCTTAGAAAAGTAAGAAAAACAAAAAAACATGAGCAGCAAAAGAAAAAGGACACCATTAAGAAAGTGAAAAATCACCTATGGACTAGGAAAATATAGGAGAAAATCATACATCTCACAAACGATTTCTATTTGGAATATATAAAGAGCTCTTACAAGTCAATAATAAAAAATTTAATGGCCCATTTAAAAATGTACAAAGGCTCTGGATAGACATTTCTTCAAAGATACACAAATGGCCAATAAGCACATGAAAAGATACTCAACACAATTATTCCTTAGGGAAATCCACATCAAAAGCACGATACCAGTTACACCAGTAACATCCCAGTAGGATGACTAAAATCAAAAAGTGAAGTAATAGGAAATGTTGGTGAGAATGTTAGGAAAATAGAACCCTAACATAGTGGTGGGAAAGTAAAATGGAAAACAGTCTGGCAGTCTGTCAAACAAACATAGAGTTACCATATGACACAGCAGTTCATTTCTTACCCTAAAAAAGTGAAAACATAGGGCCCCACAAAACTTATACAGAAATGTTTATAGCAATATTAACTGCCAGAGGTGAAAACAACCCAAGGTCCAATCAACTGATGAATAAATAAAATGTGGTATATCCAAACAGCAGAATCTTATTTGGTAAGAAAAAGGAAGGAAGTACTAATGCATGCTACAAAAATGGATGAATCTTGAAGACGTTGTATAAGCAAAAGCAGCTAGTCATAAAAGACCATATGTGATTCAATTTTTATGAAATACAGCACAAGTATAGGTCACATCCATTATCACAGAATGTTCTATTGGACAGCAGCATTCTGCTGGCTGTCCTTTAGACATGAATAATTTCTAACAAGTCTTTTAAGTCTTTAAGTCTTATAAGAATCGGGAATGTAAGCAGATTTGATGTCAGAAAGGAGAAGGTGATAGGATAAAAGCACAAAAAGTTTTTTTTTTTTTCCACAAAAAGATTTGAATCTGCCACATGGCTAGCTCTGAAGACAGATGAAAGGGCTACGAGTTAGGGAACGTAAAAAATGCAGCTCTAGGAGCTGGAGAAAAACAGGAAACAGATTCTTCCCTGGAACTGCGAGAGGCAGTGTGCCCTGTTGGCACATGTTGAAACCGATTTTGGAATTCTGACCTCCAGAGCCATAAGGAAATAAATGTGTGTTGTTTTAAGCCACTGATTTTGTGGCAATCTGTGACAAATATAAACCCAGTGGAGGCCTTAGCCAAGTTTCTTTGCCTTTTCTAGGTTCTGGATTTTTTCTAGGCTACTCACATTCCTTGGTTCATCACCCCCTTTCTCCATCTCCAAAGTTGGCAAAGGTGAGTCCAGTTTTCCTCTGGCATCACTCTAACGTCTGCCTCCCTCTTCCACTTTTCACCCTTGTGATTATAATGGGTTCACCCAGATAATCCAGGGTAGCATCCCTATTTTAAGATCAGCTGATTAGCAGTCTCAATTCCATCTGCAACCTTACTCTTCCTTTGCCATGTAAGGTAACTTTCACAGATTCTAGAAATTAGGATGTGGATGTGTTTGTGGGACTATTGCTGTATCTATATCTACCACAATGGGTCAATTATCCTTTTAATAAAATCGAATATATTGGGGGCGCCTGGGTGGCTCAGTGGGTTAAAGCCTCTGCCTTCCACTCAGGGTCCTGGGTCCCAGGGTCCTGCTTCCCCCACCCTCTTCTCTGCCTGCTTCTCTGCCTACTTGTTATCTCTCTCTCTGCCAAGTAGATAAATAAAATCTTTAAAAAAATAAAATAAAATCGAATATATTAATCAAGACTTTGGGTGGATAGTTGCTTACCTCTCCTTGGAAAGGAAAGGAGGTAAAATATTCAGAACTTTGTGTCTGTTTGGGTGGAACTGGAATGGGGCTGAGTGAATAGGATTCAAGAATGATTCCAAGATAGGAGCTGGGGTATCACAGATGGGGTAGGAAATGATAATCCCTGGATTGGACATTTTAAATTTGAAATACCTATGGCATTTACAGCTGAAATGCCCAGTAAGTGATTTCATATAACAGTATATGGAAGTATGAAGCTCAATGAAGAGGTTTAGGTTGGAGATAGGATAGATTTGGGTGTCATTGTATACATTGTATACATGATGGCCAAATCATGAGAGTGAGAAATGTTAAACAGAGCAGAAACGATGTGAGAAGTAAGAAGAGGAGATGGTGTTCGAACCCAGGTCTCTCATAGTCTGAGGGCACAGTTGGTAACTAGTGTGATATAAAGCATCCCCAAAGGGCCAGTGGTTTTGGAAAGTGGAGAGATGGGCAAGAAGGTGAGAGTGGTGGAATGATCAGAGATCTAGGAACCAAGAGAAAGGAGGTTCTAATTTCTACTCTGCCACTCGCTACTTGTGGGAAATTAAACAAGTCATGTAACTTTTTCTGAGTTTCAGGTTTTTACCTATGAAGTATGGAAAATATATCTACCTGCTTCACTGAGTTGTTGAGACTTAGAGATAAGGTGCAAGAATTTTCTGGGAATTTAAAAGTGCTATACAAATATAATTTATTTGAAGAGTAAAATAATTCCTTTTGTTCTTTTTTTTAAAGATTTTTATTTATTCTTTTGATAGCAAGAGAGATAAAGGACAAGCTGGGAGGGGGGCAGAGGTCGAGAGAGAAGGAGGCCTTCTCAGGGCAGGGAGACTAGTGTGGGCTTTATCCAAGGACCGTGAGATCCTGACCTGAGCCATAAGCAGACACTTAACTGATTGAGCCACCCAGGCACCCCAAGTAATTCTTTTCTGATACCACTACCACTCTGATTTACTATGTGAGCTCTAAGTCATGCTGTATGGACCAAAATGTGTTTTTGCCTCAAAATCTGAATTAGAAAAAAATCACATATGTTATATTAACACATACACACACAAGATATATTATGCAGGATATATGTACTGGTATGGTGGAGGGGGTTTGGTAGGACTGAAAAAAACAATAGAAAACTATCTGCACAATACCACTGGTGTTAAACCATAAATTGTGCTCAGATTAACTGAGCAAGGGTGTATTGGCCTTTTAGATAATTTTCTGTTAGGGACTTGAAGAATCTGAAGTTTTTAATCTTCTGTATCCATTTAGGAAAACTGGTTATAACTCACTGGGAATAGGAATAAAGGATTGATTAAGACCATGAAGGCCAGGTGGGACAGGAATGAGGAAGGAAAAGCCAGACAGAAGAGGCTGCTTAAAACCATGTTAGAGCATCACCTAGACCTCCTGTGTATCTGTCGTTATGGGAGAGCAAGATTTTCTTTCTGGAAGTGATCTCAATCTCTCTGCTTTTCAGACATCGTAGGCATGGCAAAGGGATCAGGGATCATACAATAGTGAACATTTGTGATTTTGCTGCTCAGTAGCCTCTGATCCACCCTTTTCTGTGTACCAACAGTTTTAAAAATAAAACTTCCTTTCTTTGCTTTCAGGTCTAACAGTTTGGCAGGGAGGGGTGAACCCACCTGCTCCAAGGGACAGTGATCCCCTGGGGACAGTAATGGCCTTAGGGATGAGCAGCTGATCACATTCAGGCATGTGAGGACCAGGCTCTTAGATTTTGTTCTGGTTGTTAGATTAAGGCTCTTCTTTTTTTTTTTTTTTTTTTTTAAGATTTTATTTATCCATTTGATAGAGAGAGATCACAAGCAGGCAGAGAGGCAGGCAGAGAGAGAGGAGGAAGCAGGCTCCCTGCTGAGCAGAGAGCCTGATGCCGGCCTCGATCCCAGGACTCTGAGATCATGACCTGAGCAGAAGGCAGCAGCCCAACCCACTGAGCCACCCAGGCGCCCAAGGCTCTTCTTTTTGACTGGCTTATAATTTGAAGAATGGGAGCCCAATGCTGCTGGCAGCCTTTTGCCACCATTGGTACCACCTTGAAAATGGCGCCAACAGAGAACCAAAGGCAATAGGCAGTTCAAGAGAGACCTGGTTCTAATGCCTTTATTTGGGCCTCTGTTTTTCAGTTACATCATTCAGCAAATTTTTTTTTTTTCTGTTTTTAGCTTATGCCATTTTATGTCTAATTTCTTATCAGTTACAACAAAAAAGCTCCCAGTTGATTGTGGCTGTGTTGGAAAATATCCATTCTCGTCTCTTTCCAGAGTAATGGAACTATGGTGACCAACTGTCTAACATTGAAAATCCTGTGTCTCGTGGAAGCCCTAAATTCCAGACAAACTAGGATCACTGGTCACACTAGAAGGCTCATGGGTTGCTGGGAATAAAGCCTACATTTTTCTAGCTTATTATATCCTGGTATGGCCTAGCTAGTTGGATATAAGTGGAAATGGTCAATGCAGCTTCCAGGAAATGCCCTTAGGAGGAGGGAACATGATCTGCCTTTCTTCCTTTCTACTGGCTGGAATATGAATATAAAACCTAGACTTCCACAGACCACCTTAGATCAAGAGCTGATTTCCTTCCTTAGGAAGGAAACACTTGTGGCAGAACAGCAAGATGGAAGAAATCTAGCACCCTGACACCATGGAGTGCTTATACAACTCTGGACTGAAAACTTACAGATTTCTGGACTCTGAGAGAGCAATGAGCATCTGTCTTAAGCCTCTGTGGTTTTGTCTATAACTTACAACTAATTCTAATTCACTGATAGAATGTCGAATTGAAAAAAGCCCTTTCTGGTGTGCCTGGGTGGCTCAGTCAGTTAAGCATCTGCCTTCAGCTCGGGTCATCATCTCAGGTTCCTGGGATGGAGCCCCACATTGGGCTCTCCATGAGTGGTGAGTCTGTTTCTCCCTCTCCCTCTGTGAGCTTTCAGTCACAAATCACAAAGTTGCGCACTGCCGTTCTCTTCCTCTAATGGTAGTTTTCTTAGATATGAGGCCTTTAATGGCTGCAGCCTTTTTACAATCAGGCTGTGGGTAAAGCCAACATACAAAAAATGCAGAGCCAAAAGACTTGCAGAGAAATGGAGCTAGGGCTGCTGATTTAAGTCAGCATTGAAGCCTGTCCTATGTCTGGGATTCATTTTCCAATTCATTTATTTCCTCATTGTTTAGCTTGTAGTTGATTTTTCTGAGAACTGCAGTCAAAATTATTCTACCTAATAGCGCCTGGGTGGCTCAGTGGGTTAAACATTCCACTTGTGATTCCAGCTCAGGTCATGACCTCATGGTTGTGAGAATGACCTCCACATCTGGCTCTTTGGTGAGTGTGGAGCCTACTTAAGATGCTCTCTATCTCTCCCCCTCTGCCCCTCCCCTTCTACAGTGTCCCTCTCTCTTTCTCTCTGCCCCAAAAAGATAAAGTCCACAATATTTAACATGGCATCAGAAGCCTTGCCTGATATGCCCCTACTAACATATACCCATTCTGTATTTTTTTTTTTTTGTGGGCAACAGAAACTGACTCTAATTAGTTTCAGGATAAAGATATGGGAAATTATCAAGAAAAAGTTATCAAGAAAAAGTTGAGATATGGGAAATTATCAAGAAATGATCAAGAAAAAATTATCAAGAAAAAGTTGAGTAACCAAGATTTAGGGAGCCAAAGAAACCCAAGTCCTCCCCTAGGAACCTCTGTAGCAGCAGATGGGTTTCTCCCTGGAGCACTGACATTAGTATGATTAGTCCTATCTCTGTGCTTCTCTCTTCAGTGTTTCAAATTACCTGTAGAAAGAATCTGATTGACTTGGTTTCTGTCCTATTTTTACCTCTGGATCTATTATCTACCATTCGATCTATCTCCACAAAGGCCATTCTGTCTTGTTTATTACCATACACCTGTGCCTGGTATTGAGTAGGTGCTCATTAAACATTGAATTAATGAGCAACTAGGGATGCCTGGGTGGCTCAGTTGGTTGAATTAATGAGCAACTAATTGAATAAATGAATTGGCCATGGCCAGAAGACGGGGTCAATTAATATAGATATTGCCAACAGAAGCTCACTCCAGGGTTTGAAGTTTATTTCCATGGTTATGAGTGGGGCATCCACCTTAAGAGATAGCCTTAAAGCTCACCTTGTTCCACTTTCCCCCCTCACACTAGGACCATTTGGCTTCCTTCCATTCCTCCAAACTGCCAAGCAATTTCCAAACTTAGAGCCATTGCATATGCTGTTACTGTTCTGGTTATAGATTTATTGACTATGAGCTCTAAATTTATCCTGTTTTGCCTCTTCTATGAGTAAAATCAATGAATGGGCCCTTTAAGTATTTTTTGGTAAGCTGATATGATGTTAAACATTGTCAGTAGAGGGAACTAGAGAGACACTGCAAGAGACAAAAAGTCTTCCTGGTCCAAAATTTGATTAAACTTAATTAATTTCCTTTTAGCTAATTGGATTTTATCCAATTATATATTAGCAATGAGGATAATGGTACAAATAGATCAATCATTTATTTTAGAAGATAATTTGGTAGATTCATAATGAGTTAATTTCTTTGAGAAGTTTCTAAAATCTAGCATATTTTTACAGGTTTTTTTAAAAAAATAAATATAACTTATAAAGTTGGAAAAAATTACTCATATTTTCTTTTTTAGGACAGGGTTTCTTTGGCTTCAAGTATTTTCTTCAGTGCCTTTCGTGGTGGGGCTGGCTGTTACCTGTCTATATCTATGGTGAGACACTCTTCTTCAGATGCTTACTTTGGTATGGTCTTGCACAAATCACAATATTGTGTACTGTAGGGTTTGGAGAAGTTCACAGTCAAATTCTGCCCAATTTCTTCATCTGGAAATGAAGGGCTGTACTATATGCTCTCACATCCCTTTCAGCTCTCTGAAAACAAGCACATACTTGATTTATTGGTTGAGCAATAATTCCCAGTGCCAAGTATGCTTTCTACTTAAAGTCCATGGTTGTTGAATGAATTATTGGAATCATAAATTTATTTAAAATGAACACCGAGGTGCCAAATGCTTATTAGAGTTTTGATTCTTTAGCCATACTGATCATAAAATGCAAACTTCCTGGCCTTTACATGCATGACAAGAGAGTAATTTACTGACAAGATAACGTAGAATCTTAAACTAATAAACATCTGAATACTTACGATTCCTCTCCATCCACTATGTTTAGAGTGAACTGGAGAAAGAAACTGTTATAAAGATCAACTAAGAAGCCACTGTGATTAATTGATTAATCATTTATAAATCACAACACTATCACATTCCCTATTTTTAGTATTGCCTATTAAAGAAAAACTATCTTTCATAAAAAGTAAGATAGAATAGAAATTTTTCAAGATGTACTTTGTCCAAATAAAAAACTAAACACGAGTTAAGGTTTGGAAAGAGACAAGAATATAGAGAATGAAAAGTAGACATTAGACTCGTAGACTAAGTGCTTTAAAATTCATTCTTGAGAGGATGAACTTCACACATAATGAGCACATTGAGGGTTGAGGTGTGTGGCAATGGAACTTTTTGTAAATGCAAAATTTTGGTGCTACTGGACGCGAGACGGTTAAAGTACATTAATACAAGCCAGCCAACGCAGTTCAGAAATACAACAAACCCAGGTGCTAAAATTAAAGATTTGGAAAAGCGACACTCAACAAGCAGACTAGGAACGCCCACTAGTATTTGGAGCGCCCCACCCAGACACACAATAACCCCTTGAAGACTTTTATGTGCCGCAAAGGGGCTGTCAGGCTTTCCATTTCTGACCAGGAAGTTATAATCATTTTATTTTAGGCAACGCCTTCACTACAAGGCCAAATGAGGACACCCAACTTCCAAAGCTTCCCGTCTGCCCTACAGACTACAGCTGCCTGGGGCCAGAGACCCAACGGCGAGATCCGCCAGCCAACCACCTCCAGCCAGTCGCATCCACCCTCTCCTCCCAGTGCCCGCAGAGAAAGCTGGCTTCCCATTGGGCCAACGTGAGGGCGTGGACAGCTCCCCGATTGGTTTGGAGGAGGGGGCGGGAGAGAGGCGTACTCTGACGTCATGCTCGCCGCTAAAGTATACCTCTTGCTCCGGGTTATGGGAGGGAGGGGAAGTCAGAAAGGGAGAAAATAAACGGTAGTTTATTTACCCGCCAGTGTAAGCCCTCTTACGGAGCGTGGGTTCCGTCCCAGCAACCAGGCGAGCTCCGCCCTCACGCCCCGCCTGCGCCGGGAAATCAGGTGACCGCGGGCTGGCGCAGTCACGTGGCTGGGGCGCGCCCGCCCGTTGTGGCCATGGCGGCCGCTGGTTCCAGTGTGGTGAGGCGAGTGGAAGAGCTCGGGGACCTGGCTCAGGCCCACATACAGCAGCTCAGCGAAGCCGCCGGCGAAGATGGTGAGGGAGCCGAGGAGAGGGGGGCGGGCGGGCCGGCCGGCCATAGTTCAAAGATGGCACTCTATGGCGGTAGAGGCTGGAGGCTTCGGCCTGTGGTCAGTATAGTTCCCAGACCAGAGCTCCCCAGGGTGCTGGGCTTCTGAGCCTCGCTGCAGGGTCGGTTGTCCCCCTCCAGGAACTCACGTTCCCTTATGCTAGGGCATTTGCGTCGAAACGGCATCTTTTCATAACCCATGACAACCGCTTACATCTCAAATCTGTGCTGCTTGTCTTTATCTTGCTAGCGACTGGGAAAAGGTTAAGATCTGGATAAAAGTATAGAAGTTTAAATGAGTGTTTGAAGGTGTCTAGTAGTACACAAATCAGCAGTGGTTGTTTTGGATGCAGTGAAGATAGCTAGACGCGCCTACCAGTTCCACTTTTTCATTGCTACGTTACACATTTCTTCTGATTTGGATTCTGAATCCAACTGTAAATGGTATTCTACGGAAGAGCTTTACATTGGTATAGTTTAGATGATTCTTTCATATACATCATCTCAATTCTCATAAGGGCTCTGTTAGCATTAGAACACTTGTTTGGAAGTGTCTAAATGGTTTTCTTCGGACAGACTGGCTTAGAGAATTACCTGGACTGTTATTTATTATTATTATTATTATTTATTTATTTATTTATAAATTTATTTTTTTCGACTTTTAGTTTTCTTAAGTCCAATTCTCTTTTATTACATTTCAGCTTCCTATAGGTTCTATATTATTTCTTTTTGAGTTTTGAGCCATTATGCAGGTAGGTTTTAAAATTTTTGTGGACTCATTGTCATTGGACTCACAGGAAAATAGTAGTGAAACATTTTGCCAGATGGTTGATTGTTGGTGAATTTATTGAGGAGGGCCCACGATGAAATGGCTCAAGTTCCAGAGAAGATTATTTGCTGGATTATCTTTTCTCAGGAGTATGTTCTTAAAAACCCGACAGATCACCCTGAAGCTGATTTCTTTTTTGGTACCTGGTAAGGGTATCCCAGGGTTCATCTGAATAGTTTTGGACTGTAGTGGCTATTACCGGAAAGTGTATCCAGATTACCTCTAAATAAACTATACAGTGATCTCCACCTCACCCCCGCTAAAGAGATCGAAGAGTGTTTTTATTCATTTATCACTGAACCCGAAAGCCGTTTTCATTTTCCCGTGGAAGAGTTCTTTAATCCAGACTAGAATGAGCAGTGGAAGTAAAAGTAAAGTGCTTTATATTTTTGTAAAGTTTTTAAAATTTTTTTTATTTTTTTAAGATTTTATTTATTTATTTGACAGAAATCACAAGTAGACGGAGAAGCAGGCAGAGAGAGAGAGAGAGAGAGAGAGGGAAGCAGGCTCCCTGCTGAGCAGAGAGCCCGACACAGGACTCGATCCCAGAACCCTGAGATCATGACCCGAGCCGAAGGCAGCGGCTTAACCCACTGAACCACCCAGGCGCCCAGAGATTTTATTTTTAAAGATTTTATTTTATTTTATTTTATTTTTAAGATTTTATTTATTTGGCAGAGATCACAAGTAGGCAAAGAGGCAGGCAGGAAGAGAGGGAAGCAGGCTCCCTGCTAAGGAGAGAGCCTCATGTGGGGCTCGATCTCAGGATCCTAGAATCATGACCTGAGCTGAAGGCAGAGGCTTTAACCCACTGAGCCAACCAGGCACCAAATGATTTTATTTTTAAGTAATCTCTACATACAACATGGGGCTCGAACCTATAACCATAGGATCAAGAGTTGCATGCTCTACCGACTGAGCCAGTCAGGTGCTCCTTGTTGGGACACTTTAAAGTTGTGAAAATTTACTAAAATTAAAATGATAGTGATCCATGTTATGAGCCATTAATCAGTATTAATAGCAAGATATTTTTATTTTATGAAGTTTAAAACGTGATTTCATGTTTGAACTGAAGTTGGCATTCTTTTAAGATTTTATTTATTCAAGAGAGAGAAATCAAGAGACAAAGCAGGAACAGAGGGGGAGAGGCAGAGGAAGAAAGAGAAGCAGACTCCCCACTGAGCAGGGAACCCAGTGGGCTTGACCCCAGAACCCTGGGATCATGACCTGCATGGAAGGCAGATGCTTAAGGGACTGAGCCACTCAGCTGCCCCTGAACTTGACATTCTTTTCCACACAACAAAAATAATATTCACTCAAAATGTGCCCTTTAATGTAACAACTATGTATTTTTATTAAGTTATAGGGATTGATAGTTCCTGTTTTCTACCTCAGATCAGATTAGCTGGACTGTGGCTACATATTCCATCTAAGAATGCTCTTTTTATTAATGAGTCAATTTTTGTTTTTTATTTCACATTGTACAAACATGCTGTGTTTACTATATGGAGGTATGCCATGAGGTGGACTTTTTTTCAGGATTATGTAATAATCACTTGTCTGTCCCTTGCCAAGTGTTTCTTTCACTGAATGGTTCTGGTGAAAGTATTGCATTTTATCAAAGTTTGCTACAATATGAGCCATTATCCCCCCTCCACTGTACTTAGAGTTTATGTGAACTACTCCTTCAGCAGTGGCTTACTGAATTCAGTGCAAGTCTTTACATTTAAAATAATCTTGCAATTTAAAAAGAAAATACCAACTCAGTTTCTTTTTTTTTTTAAAGATTTTATTTATTTATTTGACAGAGAGAGATCATAAGTAGGCAGAGAGGCAGGCAGAGAGAGAGAGGAGGAAGCAGGCTCCCTGCTGAGCAGAGAGCCTGATGCGGGACTCGATCCGAGGACCCTGAGATCATGACCTGAGCCGAAGGCAGCGGCTTAACCCACTGAGCCACCCAGGCGCCCACCAACTCCGTTTCTAAGGAGTGCCATGTTCCGTATAATTTCACTTCACAGTAGTCTTTGTTTTTCTTTTTTGGGGTTGTATAGATGCTAATTCTGGGCTCTGGAGAGAGGGCAGTACTAACAAAGTACTTTTCAGTTCATGTGAATAGTGGACTTTAAAAGCAATCAGAGGGGCACCTGGGTGGCTCAGTTTAGTGTCTGCCTCGGGCTCGGGTCATGATCCCAGGATGAGCCCCACTACGGGCTCCTGCTTGGCAGGGAGTCTGCTGCTCCCTCTCCTTCTGCCCCTGTTCAGTTTCTCTCTCTCTCTCTCTTTCTCTCTCTCTTCTCTCCCTCTTTCTCTCGCACTCTTTCTCTCAAATAGATAAATAAAATCTTAAAAAAAAAAAAAAAGCAATCAGAATCTGATTTAGATACAGATTAGGCCTCTTCTAGGAAAACTTGAGGTCATTGTATGATTACCAGCAGACTTCACTAAAGCTGGTAGTGCCTTTACTTCAACAGTGAACAGCTTAGCTATTTGTATAAGTGCTAAAGCTGAATCAGATGGGCCTGGACCAAGTATTACATTTTCTGTCCATTGGCTAGTGTTGGAAAGGGTTCATATTTCATGAAGGAAGCACAGAGGGGCAAACCCAAGGACTTTAATATCATGATAGTGGCCATGTCTAAATTTGACATGAGATGGTACAGAGGGTAGACACCTAGCACCTTGGTATGGACACTTTATAGGTTAGGGAGGAAAAATCCATAAGAAAAAGTGAAACCGTAGAAGCAAAGGGAATATGACATTAAAGAAGAGGGAGAAGGTGGACAATGTAGAGGAGAGAGAGGGTGAATTGTTTTTAGAGGACATAATAGAATACTCAATTGCTTCTTTGAAAGAATTAGGTAATTTTTTTCCATTTCGAGGTTTTTAAAGGAATAAAATATGCAGATAGATTATGTAATTTTAATTAATTGTAACAGCTATTTACATATATAAATACATAGACACGGGATAAAGTTATAATTGCTCAGCTTACATTTTGTGAGGCATTTGATTTAATCCTGTTGTAGAAAATTCATTTATGAAATTACAAGTTCAGTGGAAGCCCTTTGTGTAGATTTATGTATATTGCTTGTACTATTCCAATAAAAGTTACATTTATTACTTAAACATTGTGTGTGAGCATCATAAAAGAAGCATCATGAAAATGAAAATACAAATTGCATTTAAGAAATGACAACTGAATCTAGAAGTCCATTCTAGCTCTCCAAAATAAATTACCATGATAAATTTGTTATGAAGGATTAGGCATTATGATATTTCATGTTTTTTGGGGTTTTTAAAGATTTTTTTCCATTTATTTGAAGAGAGAGACAGTGAGAGAGGGAACACAAGCAAGGGGAGTGGAAGAGGGAGAAGCAGGCTTCCCGCCAAGGAGGGAGCCCAATTTGGGGCTCAGTCCCAGAAACCTGGGATCATGACCAGAGCTAAAGACAGATATTTAAGGACTAAGCCACCCAGGCGCCCCAGTACTTAGGTTTTACAAAGATATTATTAATACCATGCTGCTTCAATGCTATAACACAGTATCATTTCAGGTACACTTTTTTTCTCTTTAACATTTTGAAACTATATGAACTAATCTTCACGTTTTTATCTCTTAATAGATCACTTTCTAATTCGGGCCTCTGCGGCTCTAGAAAAATTGAAACTTCTGTGTGGAGAAGACAAAGAATGTTCAAATCCATCAAATCTTCTAGAACTTTACACACAGGTACTGAAACAGATGTGATTTCTGACATATTATGGAGAAGATTGCCTATATGAGATGACTGACTCTGAAGTTTACATGTGGCGAAACTAGTTTATTCTCTATTTAACGTGTTTGACTTGGGGGGCACCTGGCGGACTCAGTTGGTAGACCATGCAGCTTTTCATCTGGAGGTTGTAAGTTAGAGCACCCTGTTGGGTGTAGAGATTACTTCTAAATAATAACTTTAAAATAAAAACAAAGTGTTTAATTTTTCTCAAAAAGACCTATATATATATATAAAACATATGGACTTGAAACTTTGAGGCGATATACAAAAAAGTAAGATTTATTATCTAATGTATTAAGGGAAAAAAATCTTGGAGATCACAGAATTTCTTCTCTTTATATATAATTAAGCCAACTCAAATACATGCAATTTCCAAGTTCATGAAGGTTATTAGGAAAGAATGAAGATCTCTGTCAAATCCCTGATTATTTTTTTCCTCCTGAAATTCATCTTTTCTTAGGATTTTCGACATAACTCTCCTGCAAGTGTCATGTAGGTCTATAAGATTTTTCTGTACCCCACCCCCATTTTTTACTTTAAAATTCCAGTCACTTTATGGACAAGACCTATTTTCTTGGTTTTTTCAAACACTGCTGAGGCAAGCTGACATTAAGAAACATAATTCCAGGGGCACCTGGGTGGCTCAGTGGGTTAAAGCCTCTGCCTTTGGCTCGGGTCATGTTCCCAGGGTCCTGGGCTCTCTGCTCAGCAGGGAGCCTGCTTTCCTCTCTCTCTCTTTGCCTGCCTCTCTGCCTACTTGTGATCTCTGTCTGTCAAATAGATAAATAAAATCTTTATGGGACGCCTGGGTGGCTCAGTTGGTTAAGCAGCTGCCTTCGGCTCAGGTCATGATCCCAGCGTCCTGGAATTGAGTTCCACATCAGGCTCCTTGCTCGGCGGGGAGCCTGCTTCTCCCTCTGCCTCTGCCTGCCATTCTTTCTGCCTGTGCTTGCTCTCTCCCCTCTCTCTCTCTCTGATAAATAAATAAAATCCTTAAAAAAAAAAAAAAGAAAAAAAAGAAAAATCAGCTAAAAAAAAATAGATAAATAAAATCTTTAAAAAAAAAAAAAGAAACATAATTCCATTATGTAACTAACATTCCTGTAGCACTTTATAGTTGACCGAGTGTTTCCCAGGCTCTTACATGATTGCGAAGATATAATAAAGATGAAGTGGTTATAGGAACTAAATTTGGATAAGCTTCCCAAGTACACACGTGTAGCACTTAGGTGCCTGGCACTCTGTTTTCTATTAGGAAGCTGGGTTCTGCCTTCAGATATCATGGTTCAATGAGCCTGTAAAAACTGGACTCAAAAACCTCAAAGGCCCGCTGTTATTTGTCAGAGCTTTGCCTGGCTTACTTTCCCTTTGGAAGACTCAGTGCTTGTTTCATGTCTTTCACGTGGGAGAGTTCTCAACATTTTATTTATTATTTATTTTTTTTTGTAGGCTCCATGCCCAACATGGGGCTTTAAACTCATGACCCTGAGACAAGTGTCACATGTTCTACTGACTGAGCCAGCCAAGTGACCCTAAATGTTTTAATTTACTCCTAAAGATAAGATGAAAGGCCTAGAGATATAGATTTAAATTCTCTAGGCTTCCTTGGACCCTAATTTTGGTTCTGAATCAACAGGTAATTATCCATAAGATAATGATCTTGCCCTTTGTGGATTAAGCCTTCCAAACAAGAACATTTAGCAATTAAGTAATCCTGTGTGCTAGTTCTATGTGCTTTACAGATGTTAATTTATTTTATCCTCAAAGCAAGGAGCTTTGAAAAGCAATTTCTTCATTTTAACAACAAAAGAAAATAGTCTTGTCCTGGGTTAGTTAGGTGATTAGTGGTAGAACTCAGTTTCCTTAGTCTTGGTCTAATAAATTAAAAAAAGAGAAAGGGTTGGTTAGTTTTTAAGGTACTTGAACAGAGCATCCCTGTATTTAGGAATGCTAGGGATTTGGTGTTTAAATTGCATAATGTTGGTGATAATGCTGCCTTTATTGGGTGGTAGGATACATATCACCCAAATGCTGGTTCCGCACTTGAGGAAGCAAATCCTTTGAAGATTAAATATGTAAAACTAGAGCTATTGACCTTAAATTGATATAGCAAGCATTAAGAAAATGTTCAAGAAGTATTATGTGTAAATTGCAAAGAGCATAATAATTTTATTTTTCATAATTATATGTGATTAGCTTATCCAAAGTGTCCATTTTATTTACTTATTTTTTTGAGAGAAGCAAGATCATTAATTCAGTATTTTAGTAAAATACCTATGAAGTTTCCTATAAAGTGCATCTCAGATTATATTGTTCTATATATTTATAGATTCTTTACATACACAGATAATATTTTTTAGACATTTTTTCCAACTTTTCAAATTTAAATATTGTGCTGAAGATTTAACTGTCTAATAAAGCATCTGTATATGTAAGGTTAAACTGTACGAATTACTCATTTTTTATGAATATTCTTTTTTTTCCCTTTTATTTCAGGCAATCTTGGACATGACATATTTTGAGGAGAACAAACTAGTAGATGAAGATTTTCCTGAAGATTCTTCACAGAAAGTAAAAGAGCTGATCAGTTTTCTTTCAGAACCAGAAATTTTAGTTAAAGAAAATAATATGCATCCAAAAGTAAGTTTTGCAGTCCTATAAATTATACTGAAATGGTGCTGATTCTTGCTGTATTGCTCTTCAGAATCTGTAGTTTTTCCTCTGGAATGTGTGTTTGTCTCTATTTTAAATTAAGATTAAAGGAGTGATATATGAGAGTTTAACACTTCAGACCAGCGTCATAACAAAGTATCACATATATGTTTCAGAATATTTGCATGATGGAATTGTGTTGTAATTGATGGTGCCTGATGATTTTCCAAACACAGATATTTGCTGTTTCTGTTCCCTTTACTTTTGCAGGTACTGTTTTCCCTAAAGTCCCCAGTGATCTAATTACCACATCTCTTATGTCCTTTTTACAGTTCTCATCCCCCTGGACATTTGCTGCTTTCCTTCCCTTTGATTACACCATCCGTTTGAGGTCCTGCAGGCTCCTCTTCATGTCTCAGGGCCTTGCTCTTATTCTTTCCCAGGCATCGCCCCTCTCTGCCATCCTGGAAGGATAGGCCCTTGCCAAGGATATCTTCCTCATCTCTGATCCTCTCTGTTCTGTCTTTGCTTCATAACTTGTTCACATGCTTTTTAGTGTCCTGTTTAGATGATTCCAAGATTTTTATCTCTAGACCCTGCTACTCTTTTAAGCAAATAATTCTTTAACTGCCTGCTGGCTCTCTTTACCTAGGATATTTTTTTTTTTCCTCTATGTGTTTATTGGGGGATGCTAACTGTGGAAAAACATAATCCCAAATTTTAAATGATACATCATAGTAAAAGTTTGGTTGATTTATTTTTTTTTAATAGGAATAAAGAATGAAATCACAACAACCTCATTTTAGAAATCTTAACTCAGGAAATAGCCTTGCTTATGTATTTGTTTAAGATTTTATTTATTTGAGGGCACCTGGATGGCTCAGTGGGTTAAGCCGCTGTCTTCGGCTCAGGTCATGATCTCAGGGTTCTGGGACCGAGTCCCGCATTGGGCTCTCTCTCTGCTCAGCAGGGAGCCTGCTTCTCTCTCTCTCTCTCTTTCTCTCTCTGCCTACTTGTGGTCTCTGTCAAATAAATAAATAAAATCTTAAAAAAAAAAAAAAGATTTTATTTATTTGAGAGAGAGAGAAAGAGTGTGTGCACATGTGAGAGAGCAAGAGTGGAGAGAGGAGGGGCAGAGGCAGAGGGACAAGCAGGCTCCTGGCTAAGCGGGATGTGGAACTCCATCCCAGGACGCAGGGATCGTGACCTGAGCAGGAGGCAGATGCTTAATGCACTGAGCCACCCAGGCATCACTAAAAGGTTCAATTTATTAAAACTGTTTTTTTATATATCTTCATTATTTTATTCTAGCAGTTGTACAGATAAGTGAGATCTTGTTTCAGCTAACATATTTCTGAAAAGTTACCCTTTTTTAAAATTATTTTTTATTGAGATCTTGTTGACATACAATGTCACATTAGTTTCAAGTGTACAAGATAGTGATTCGACAGCTCTGTATGTTATGCTATGCTCATAAGTGTAGCTACATCTTACAAGGCTATTTCAGTACCATTGTACCTTTTTCCCCTGTGACTTAACTCATTCCATAACTGGAAGCCTGTACTCACCTTCACCCATTTTGCCCATCCCTCTGGCAACCATCATTTTGTTCTCTGTAGTTGAGTCTGATTCTGCTTTTTGTTTGTTTTTTCATTTGTTTTGTTTTGTTTTAGATTTCACATGTTAGTGAAATCATATGGTATTTGTCTTTCTCTGTCTGACTTATTTCACTTAGCATGATACTGAGTCTGCCCATGTTGTCAAAAATGGCAAGATCTCATTCTTTTTTATGGTTGAATAATAATCCTTTGTATATATACACCACATCTTTACCCATTTATCTATAGATGGACATTTGGATTGCTTCCATATCTTGGCTATTGTAAATCATGCTATAATAAACATAGGAGTTTGTGTATTTTTTTTTTCAAATTAGTCTTTGCTTTGGGTAAATACGCACTAATGGAATTACATACTAGTGGATCCATCAGTGGATCAGATGGTAGTTCTGTTTTTATTTTGAGGAACCTCCATATGTTTTCTACAGTGGCTGCACTGATTTATATTGCCACCTACAGTGTATGATGATTCCTTTTTCTCCACATCCTTACCAACACTTGTTATTTTTCTTTTCTTTTTTTAAAGATTTTATTTATTTATTTGACAGAAATCACAAGTAGGCAGAGAGAGAGGAGGAGGCAGGCTCCCTCTCGAGCAGAAAGCCCAGTAGCCCAGTGCAGAGCTGGATCCCAGGACCCTGGGATCATGACCTGAGCCAAAGTCAGAGGCTTTAACCCACTGAGCCACCCAGGCGCCCCCACTTGTTATTTCTTGTCTTTTTGATTCTAGCCATTCTGATAGGTACAAGGTGATATCTCGTTGTTTTGATTTGCATTTCCCTGATGGTTAGTGATGTTGAGCATCTTCATGTGCCCTTTCGCCGTCTCTGTATGTCTTCTTTTGAAAAATATCTGCTCAGGTCCTCTCTTCACTCTTTGGTCAGATGATTTGTTTTGTGTGTGTGTGTGTGTGTGTGTTAAGTTGTATATGTTCTTTTTTTTTTTTTTTAAAGATTTTATTTATTTATTTGACAGGCACAGATCACAAGTAGGCAGAGAAGCAGGCAGAGAGAGAGGAGGAAGCAAGCTCCCTGCTGAGCAGAGAGCCCCATGTGGGACTCGATCCCAGGACCCTGGGATCATGACCTGAGCCTAAGGCAGAGGCTTTAACCCACTCAGCCAGCCAGGCGCCCCAGTTATATACATTCTTTAATGTTTTGGATATTAACACCTTACTGGATATATCATTTGTACATTATCTTCTCCCATTCAGTAGGTTACATTTTAATTTTGCTCATGGTTTCCTTTGCTATGCAGAAGCTTTTTATTTTGGTGTTTTCTCTTTCTTTCTTTCTTCCTTTATTCTTTCTTTTATGTTTAATTTTGCTTTTGTTTCCCTTGCCCCTGGAGACATACCTAGAAAAGTTTGCTAAGGCCAATATCAAAGAAATTACTGCCTGTGTTTTCTTCTAGGAGTTTTATGGTTTCAGGTCTTACATTGAGATTTGTGACCCATATTTTTGCTTATCATGTAAGAAAGTAGCCCATTTTCATTCTTTTGCATGTAGCTATCCAGTTTTCCCACACCACTTATTGAGTGAAAGTTACCTTTTTAATTAGATTATGAAAAATTTTTATTTTAGATATATTAGAATTAGCTACTAACATACTGAAACATTTATTTTGTAAAAAAAAATGTAAATAGGAATAGTTATTTTAATTTTCATGTAGCAATAGATTTCTATACTTCTAATTCAAAGTAAGGCATTCATATATAAGTAACTAAGTAAAGGGCAAATTTTGTGAAATGATAGTTGTCTGAATTGCTCAATATTTTGAAATTAATTTTGATTTTTACAATGCAAGGTTTCTTTTTTTAGCTATGTCTTTGTTGTTTCAGCCCTGTGATTTGCTTGGGGATGAACTCCTGGAATGTCTCTCTTGGAGACGGGGAGCCCTACTCTATATGTATTGTCATTCTCTGACCAAAAGGAGGGAGTGGCTCACAAGAAAATCCAATTTGCTTAAAAAGGTAAAAGGGCATTTCTTATACATTTTTGATCATTAACATTTATAGGTTTCAAAAGCTGTCCTTGATGTATTAAGAAAAGTGGTTGGAGTCAGTAGTCTGGGTTTATATTCCAGCTCTTTTACTTGCTAGCTATGTATTCTTAAACAAATTGGAGTTACTGTGAAGATTAAATAAGATAATGTGAAAGCCTTGCAAACTGGGAAATTCTATGTGCTTTTTTAAAGTTTTGAATTTTTATTTTTTAAAATACAAGCTAGACAGTCTGTATTAATTTCTAAGCATATTTTTGGCCTGAAGGAAACAAACTTGGTTGTGAACCTCTCTGTCAGCAGATCACTCCTAAAGAACCACCGTGACCCTGCTGCTAGAACACTGTAGCCCTCTGATTCATCTTGGCTTTTCTGACTGAATCAGTAAATCTTAGTGTTAAGTATCACTAGGAAGACTAACTTGAGTTAATTGTACACATGGTTTATGTGGGCCTGGAAGTGAGAGGTCACACTTGATACAAAAGTTTGATTATAATCTTTCTAAATTATAAGTGCATACATATTTTAATAAATTGTTATTGAACTCATCTTTATTATCTTTATCCTTTTTTTCCCCTGATAACATTTTGGCAAGAATATTACTGAATCATGTGTTCTTAGTTAATTTTTTTTTCTCCGTGGTTTTTTGCTAATTGGAGCATTTGGAAGGTTACATTTATAAAAGTGTTTGGGGTAGTGGGTCCTTCTACCATTGTAATACAATAACCATAAGATAGGTCTACATCTTAGCCAATTTTCTCTTGAGTAAAGAATGGGGAAAATTAGCATTTGAAGTTTCTACAGTTCTACATGTAATACTTGTAATTCTTTGACTTTGACTTTCATTTAGTACCTTATTGATGGAATCAGTTACTTGCTACAGATGTTAAATTATCGGTGTCCTGTCCAGTTAAATGAAGGAGTTTCTTTCCAAGACTTAGACACAGCTAAATTACTGAGTGAAGGTAATGTGCTCTCTTTTTGAAGTTTTCTGTTTTGAAGGTTTTTAAAAAATCTTAAGAAATTTATTAGACTTAACTCTGATTTAAATGAATTTCAGGTTACATTATACACCAAAAAATAATAAAAGGGCCTTTAAAAAACTTAAATATCTTCTCCTATAATACAGAAAACTACTGCTAATCTCTTTCTAGCAATTCTGGGAGGATTATATATCATGTTGCCCTGTCACATAAAAATGGTCTGGAGCTGGTTATGGCATCATCAGGTTCCTACCTTTTTCCTCCATCATCTTCAGAACTACAGCTTATGGCCTCAGAGGGAGACACTGTATGTAGATAGACTACCATGTAAACGCTTCCCAGAGTTGTGCAGCAAGACTTCCCATTGAGGATACTGCATTTTCAGTGTCTCAGGGTGCTCTTGGGGCTCCTTTCTTTCTCTTTTTCTTTATTTTTAAAGATTTTATTTATTTGAGATAAAGAGTGAGAACAACAGCCAGGAGACAGAAAGGGAGAAGCGGGCTCCCCAGTGAGCAAGGAGCCAGACACAGGACTCAATCCCAGGACCCTGGGATCATGACCTGAGCTGAAGGCAGATGCTTAACTGACTGAGCCACTCAGATGCCATGCTAGAGCTCCTTTCACCTCACCTATGTTTCAGTCTATAGAATGGCAAAAGGATGTTTCTTTCAGCGAAGACTAAAAGAGCATCCTTCTTAGAAGTTTCTGACACTTAAACTTCCACCTGCATTTCACTGGCAAGAATTTAATCACATGACTTCATACACGTACAAGGGAACCTGGGATGTGCTGGATAGCCCTTTACCTGATACACTGCCATCCCAAATAAAATTATCTCTTAACTGAGAAAGAAGGGAGGAATGAGTATAGGGTGGCAACTGTTAATTCCTGTCATAAATATCTATGCACTTAAAAATGTTAAGGTTTATATTCCAGCTCTTTTCCTTGCTATGTATTCTTAAACAAATTCAAAGTACTGTGAAGATTAAATAAGATAACGTGAAAGCCTTGCAAAAGTGATGCTCTCATTCATCACTTGGGTTTTAGACTGAGGTGTGAGAGGGAAGAACCACTTATTTTTACCATCTTTTTATAAATGGAGGAACTGAGGTCCTAATAAGCCAGATGATATGCTAAAGGTCACATACCTGGTGAATAACATTCCATTATATGCGTAAATTGTCTTTTATACTTCCCTCTGAAATCATGATGGGGAAATATCAAATAGGGGGAAGAAGAAGAAAACTTAGGGAAAATTCTATAGTTTAATTTTATAAGTATATTTTTAAATATTTTTCTTTGTTAGCTTGTATAGGCTTTTCCATTGAAAACATAGTTTAGAAAAAACAGCATGATTTAAGTATCATTAACATACGACTGGCTACTGAAAGTTATTTCACTTAATTCAGGCAAGTAATTTGTCCTAAAAATTGTTAATACCAAGTGCCATTCCAGTGGGCATGCTATTTTGACAAACATGGGGGTTTTGACATATTTGTAGGAAGTACTTCTTTCAGATAACTAGTACAATGATTAGCTGCATTGGCAATGGCCTTCTAAAATCTTACCCACCCACATGGATTGATAGAAGAGAAACAGCAGAATTGGCACCAAAGCCTATTTAAAATGAAAGAAAGTAAGAAGATCACCAATTTCCCTTATTC
Organism: Mustela lutreola; assembly: GCF_030435805.1. Taxonomy (NCBI): domain Eukaryota; kingdom Metazoa; phylum Chordata; class Mammalia; order Carnivora; family Mustelidae; genus Mustela; species Mustela lutreola. The sequence continues at coordinate 33,291,146 of NC_081294.1, forward strand.
TCCCATTTCTAGTCATAGGGTAGGATACTCTTATGGCCTGGAATTTTCTCTAGGATATTTTTGGTACTGGTGTCTTCTCTGTTTTATTTTTTTTTTTTAAACATTTTTATTTATTTATTGAGAGAGAGGCAGTAAGAGAGAGCATGAGCGAGGAGAAGGTCAGAGGGAGAAGCAGACTCTCCGTGGAGCTGGGAGCCCGATGCGGGACTCCATCTCGGGACCCCGAGATCATGACCTGAGCCAAAGGCAGTCGTCCAACCAACTGAGCCACCCAGGCGTCCCACTGGTGTTTTCTCTTAACTCGTAATTGGATTGCACTAGCCCCTAGCTTCCACTGATTCTTCAACAGAAGAATCAAGAGTCTTTCCAGGAAGAAAGAAAACATATCTGTTCCCTAGCACTTTTGCCATAGGGTTCGGTCCTCTTCTGGTGTTAGCTTCTTGCTGTTATCTAAAGCAGTTTGCTTTTCCCTACTTCTTTTTCAAGATGTAGGTTAGAAGCTAGCAAGCCTGTCTTTCACAGGCTGAATTACTCCTGAAACCCCAGTAGAGAGGGGGAAGCATAATTCTGAATAATCCTTAATATTAATTTAAAAAGTTTATATGAATTACCAAAATATTTTTGTGGCCAGATCTTAATGATAATTTACCCAACTTTGGGTAAAACTCAAAGCACTGAATACTTAGTATGATTGTTATTTCTTTTTCCAAGATAAGATAATTATTTTGTCCTCTGAACATTACTTATTATGCCATTAAATTTTCAGCTTTTAAAAATTACCAAATAAAGTCTTCAGTAATCCTCTTTTTTTTTTTTTTAAAGGTTTTATTTATTTATTTGACAGACAGATCACAAGTAGGCAGAGAGGCAGGCAGAGAGAGAGGAGGAAGCAGGCTCCCTGCTGAGCAGAGCGCCTGATTCGGGGCTCGATCCCAAGACCCTGGGATCATGACTTGAGCCGAAGGCAGAGGCTCAAACCTCTGAGCCACCCAGGCGCCCCTTCAGTAATCCTCTTTATGTCATTTCTGAGCCTTACTTTTCTGTGGGCCCTTGTAGAAATAGCCTTGTCAGAATAACTCTGGAGTCAAGGGATTAAATCAAGTACTCCTGAGCTTGGCACACCCTTGGTTTCTGACCTTTTTCATACCATTGAGGACCTCCCTGGAGCCTTCTCAGCAGCATTTTGGCTCGTAGCTTAACCCAGAAATTGGGATTTTAGATCCCCGAAAGAAGCAGCTCTGAACTAGCATTACTAATTGCCTGGTAGCTTTTTAAAAATTAACAGATTTCTATATACCCCCTGCAGGGTCAGTTCAATATATGGAGTGTGAGAATTTGTTTTTAAGAACCTCCCATAATCGGCCTGGGTGCCTCAGTGGGTTAAAGCCTCTGCCTCAACTCAGGTCATGACCCCAGGGTCCCGGGCTCTTTGCTCAGCAGGCAGGGAGCCTGCTTCCACCTCTCTCTCTCTCTGCCTGCCTCTCTGCCTACTTGTGATCTCTTCCTGTCAAATAAATAAATAACATCTTTTTTTTTTAAAAAAAAGGAAGCTTCCATAATAGGATGCGCCAGATTTTAGACATCACTCTTCCTAGTGGATATCAACCTAGCTACCTTTTTTTTTTTCCTTCCTATAGAAGTCTTTCTGCCCCCATTCTCACTTCATGGGTTATTCTCCTCTTCCCTACCTGCATCCTCCATTATCACATGTGTTTTACCAAGTGCACTGACTTGCATAATGCAAAGTGGAATGTTTTATTGAAAACCATGCAGAGCATTAAGAGAAAAAATATTGAGTGGGTTAAGCCTCGCCTTTGGCTCAGGTCATGATCTCAGGATCCTGGGATCGAGTCCCACATAGGGCTCTCTGCTCAGCAGGGAGCCTGCTTCCCTCCCTCTCTCTCTGCCTGCCTCTCTGCCTATTTCTTTTTTTTTTTTTTTTTTCTCTGCCTATTTCTGATCTCTCTCTGTCAAATAAACAAAATCTTAAAAAAAATATATGAAGGAAAGTTCATAGGAACAAAAACTCTACAGCTACAGAGTAGTGGAATCCTTGGGGAAGTTGAAAGGGAGAAAGTACCTAATTTACATTGTTCATCTCTTCTACTTAACAGCAGTAGCTTAGCATAGTCTCTGGATCAAAATCATCATGCTACGACTTTGTGAAAAATGCACATTCTCAGGCTCAACCCTATACTCGAATCTGAAGCTCTAGAGTTGGGGGTGCAGCAATCAACATGTTAGCGTGTCCAGGTAATCCTAATGTAGGCTCAAGTTTGAGAAAAACACTTCAGCATATAGCCATTCATTCTCTCTAGTAACATTTTTTCACGGGGTACCTGTGTACCCTGTTCAGCAGTCACTCCTTGTTAATAGAAAGAATGAGGCTGGGGCGCCTGGGTGGCTCAGTGGGTTAAGCCGCTGCCTTCGGCTCAGGTCATGATCTCAGGGTCCTGGGATCGAGTCCCGCATGGGGCTCTCTTCTCAGCAGGGAGCCTGCTTCCCTCTCTCTCTCTCTGCCTGGTTCTCCATCTACTTGTAATTTCTCTCTGTCAAATAAATACATAAAATCTTTAAAAAAAAAAAAAAAAGAAAGAAAAGAAAAGAAAGAATGAGGCTTAGACTTGGGCGCAAATTGGATCCCATATGTCCCCTAGGCAGACAACTCCTCTCACCATTCCCAAGCGGCTTCACTTTGTGAGACATACCTCTGTTCGTCCTCCCAAAGCTCTAGCCTGCTTTAAAGTTCATCCATCCCTCCATTTTTGTTTCTATCTTTTTACTCCCCTCTACCATTCTTTTTAGGAGGAATTAGACAAGGTATAGGATCACAAAAATAAAAACAACATGCATTCAACAAAATGCCATAACTGATACAAAATATAATTCTAAAATTTTTTTGTTTTTAAAGATTTTATTTATTTATTTGACAGAGAGAAATCACAAGTAGATGGAGAGGCAGGCAGAGAGAGAGAGAGAGAGAGGGAAGCAGGCTCCCTGCCGGGCAGAGAGCCCGATGCGGGACTCGATCCCAGGACCCTGAGATCATGACCTGAGCCGAAGGCAGCGGCTTAACCCACTGAGCCACCCAGGCGCCCCAAAATATAATTCTGAATAACATCTAATGCTTCCTCTCTGAGGTTTATGATCTTTTAACTAAAGGAATAGTGAAAAGAAATGGTTATATTTATTAATATCTATGTATCATTTACAATAATAAGTGTTTATACTTAAACATAGTACATAGCACGTTTACAATATGTATATAATGCTTTATTCATAGAAAGCATAATTAATGGAGAGTAGCCTATCATTTTCATGAACGTAGGCCTCAGATTCTACTCTTAAGTGACTATTTCTTTTATTTATGGTTTAACAAGTCATCTCTCCTGCTAACCCTGTTTTTCTCTTGGTGGTACTAGAACCTCAATTTGAGGTGAAGTGAAGGGGATAACTGTAGGGACAAATTCTGAGACTAAAAAGCTTGCAGTAGATTCAAGACAATAGAGACTATGATAGATTTGAATGTTGGAAATTTCTTCTATTTGTATATCTCTGGTACCATCATAGTCATTTCTGATGAGCCATATTAGGTGAGCAGCTGAGATTATGATACTCATTGATGTGAGGTAAACTTTTCTAATCATACGTTAGAGTAAATCATTTATTTGTATTATAGCTGCTTCGAGAAGTTAATGTATCTTAATAGCATTTTTTGGTTTCTAAAACTCTTTTATATATTTTTATTGATGTATTCCTTAAGACAACTCCATAAAATAAGGGTTTTTTTCAGATTTGCAAACCTAGGCTCAAAGTTTTCCAAAATCATAGTCAATAATTTATACCCAAATCTTTTGATTCTAGGTCTATATGTCTACCAAATTAATATACTTAGTGTGCCATAAATATTTAATTATATAACTTTATTTCATAATAAGAATGCTTTTAATTCTTGATGGCAACCCTACATTGTATTCCTTTTTCCTGGGGAATATAAAGTATCTTGGATGTAATTTAACATCTTTCATGATTTAGAATTATATGGCCTCCTAGGGTTATATTTATGTATGATAATTTCTGTAGCCTCTTATAGAAATACAGGAGGTGTAGAATACTTGACTGGTACTGTATTGCTGATCCTAGAATATATCCCAAAAAAGAAGTTGTCTTCATGGATGAGATTTAGGGAGTCTCCAAATACTCTGAAATTTTATGGAGAATTTGGGGTATATATTCCAGGAGAGGTTCCATTGATTATATTAGCTTCTCAGAGAGGGCCTAAAGAGAATCCCCTAAAGGTTAAGAACAAATGGTCTAAATAATTATTTTTTTAAAATTCTCTGACAGTACCCTGGAGGGTACAGGTGATGGACCTCTTTTATAAGTAAATAGAGATAGAGATGCCAATTACATAAGGAATGTATTAGTGATAATTCAGCTTTTCTCGGGTAATTGTTAAATGAAGAGGAAAAATGCTTAATGACATAAAAGGAATTGATTAGAGTTTAGTAGCCAGGTTATCTTTTTAAACATTTAAATTCTAATTTCTCAACCTAAATGATTTTCCCAGGAATATTTAGTGACATTCATTTGCTGGCTATGATGTACAGTGGAGAAATGTGTTACTGGGGATTGAAGCATTGTGCAGATCAACAGCCAGAAAATTACGAAGTGGATTCTGGTGTTTCTGGAGCAAGCTACACAACACAAAAAGAACCTCTGGATTTCCGAGAAGTAGGAGAAAAAATTTTGAAAAAGTATGTATTTGTGTGTGAAGGACCCCTGAAAGAGCAAGAATGGAATACAACAAATGCAAAACAAATTTTAAACTTTTTTCAGCATCACACTAACCAGTAAGTTATCTATTCCTTTTCCAAGAGGAAAACAAAACAACCCAGGAAATGGAAAAGTTTCAGAAAAGAAGACATATTGACACTGTTTAAGAATGTTACACTACATAAAGATACCCAGCGTGGTTACCTATTTTTAATGCCATCACCATTTTTCATTATATATTTTTAAATCTATGAAAGAACGATTCTTTAATGTTTAAGATGGCATGTATGTTATTCTAACTCAGCCTGAACTGCAGATGTTCTATAACTAATAATAAGTAGGATTAGAGTTTAGCTTTATAAGTTTTAATTATTAGCTTTTTTGTGACATAAATTGACCATTTCAAATATCTTCAGATTATTTTTAAATCTGTCTTGAAGTTTGCTGTGCTTCAGAGATTAAAATCAAGTCAACTTATCGCTTTAGATATATTCTAAAGACGTAAAGATTGGCAAAATAAAAAATTATGACTAGTATTCAGACTCCATTTCCAGAATATATAAATAATGAAAGATGCTACAAAAGAAATGTTTCATTTTTTGTTTTACCACTACTCATGGCATTTACAATTTTTATGCTATTGGGCATTAAGTAAAAATTTTCAAGTGATTTTCCAATTTTATTTAAAAGAAAATGGATGGTTTATCAAATGAGTAATGAAGATGAAATCAAGTTAGGTTAGTCCATCATTAACTTGTTTGTGTTTAGAGTGCCCCTTTTCATAGGTATTGAAATTTTAATATTTTTGTCTTTAATAGTAGAGATGAGTGATAAAGGCCAGAGAACCTAACTTGCTATCTTGCTTATTGTCTACCTCAACTCCTGTTGTCATCTTGGGATGATCTAATAATTTGCTGATATCCTTGACTTCTGTTCCAGTGACTTCATCACATTCCAGGAACTTAACTCCCATGGCTACACCTTGAATGAATATCACCATCCTGAGTTTTTCTTTCTGAAATCCTTAAATTTCAGTAATTGATGATAATTCATATCTTTCCAGCTTTTCACTTCCTCATTTTTACTGATTTTTCTTTCTCCTTTATTTCTACTCTATCTCTTTAGCTTCTTCACAGCCCCTTTTTCTTGACTCTTCTTCCTTCTCCTAAACCATCAGCCCCTTTGAGATTTTCTTCCTTCCCTATCCAGCCTCAGCCTAATATGGGATACCAGATGAAGTACTCTTCACAGTCCCTTCAAGTCCACTGTCCCCTTGTCCTTCAGTCTGACCATTCTGCAAGTGTCAGTGTTGAATTAATCCTGTCACCCACCTTTTCTGGAATGCTGCATCCCATGTGAAATACATGCAGCCATTGAAAGTGTAATCCCTATAAGTATCTCAGCTTCGACTTTAGGAGAGCCCTCAGTACAAGCCTTCTGTTGGTTTCTGGTGTGGCTCCTCTCCTACCATGGTGACTAATCGAAACCTCTCCCTTTCCTCATGAGGTCCTCTGTCCCATCCTCTCCATTAGCATATGGCTCTTGGTCCTATCTTACAGAAATTTAAGACTATGAGGACATAAACTTCTATTTCTTGGCTTTGCCCTACTCATTTTCCCCATTTTTAGAAGAAAAGAGATTGCCTGCACGCTGTTGAAAGCCAGTCTCTGCCTTTCCTCATTTCCCCTGGGGCTTCTTTTTTTTCTGCCTACCTTTTAGGTATTACTCTTCCCCTGGAGGTCTGTCCTTTTTCTCTTTATCCCTCTTCTCCCCCTTTTCCTTTCTCTCTCTCTCTCTTTTTTAAACTTACTCTTAGGTGATGTCATTCATAGCCATGGCTGCTTCTGACACCTGTAATGTTAAGCTTACTTCTAGACTTGCAACTTGAATCCCAGCTTCTGCTCTCTGAGCCTTCTTTCTAACTGCCTATTAAATGTCTTCACTTAGATAATTTTAAATTCAATATGTCCAAATAACTAACCTTTGTCTTTATCTAAAATCTTTTTTGGTTCATGTTTTTGGTGGTTTTGATCTTTCACAGTGCAGGGCAATAAGGAATGCCATAATCTAGTTTCTGTCCACATTCCCTGTTTTATCTCTGTAATGTATCCTGTGTAATCACGTCCTAGTCCAGTTCTAGTCCTCAAACATTAATAACCAGGCTCTTTTTTGATAAATATGAACATTCTGATAGAGCATCTTGGTATAAGGAAAATGTCTCCCTGTCTCTGCCCCATCTTTTCGCTTAATCTTATGCAACTAAGATTTTTATTTAACGTTGCTTTTCAACAAGTTTCACTATAAAAATGCCTTTGTGTTTTCTAAGTATAAAGATTTACATCATTTTTAGTGTGATTTTAAGAACCACAGACCACCCTCCCTGACTCTTTTTGGAGCATCATGGTCAATTGTTAATTAAACAGGTAACACTGCTTTATAGTTCTTTATGAGTTGGTGAACTCTGTATTTAAAAAAAAAAAAAATTATACATTGTGCTTAATGAATGGTAGGCCCTTAGTATTTTTTTTTTTTTAATTAATAAGAGACATGGTTCATAAGTGCCGAACATTGCACAAAAGGGTTGCTGCTATTGGATTCCAAACTGCCATGCCCTTTATACCAGTGGTTGACGAGGCAAATAAGGAATTACTCCTCAAGGGGGTCAAGTATTGTATAGATTTAGAACTTGAGAAAACCATAACTTTCTCTTCAGAAATGGAAATTTCCATTTTGCCTTCGTGACCTTTGTGAACCACTTGGGTTCCTCACTGATTGGTATAGTTCTGAGGGTGCTACTGGGTGCTTTTTGTACTTTTCCATCCCCCAACAATTGGAGAATAATTTGTAGACCATAGCAGTTACAAATGCTCTTAACTGTGGTGTATTACAAAACAAGGAACAACAGATTTTTTTATATGTTAAAGCCTAAGTAAATTCTATTTCATTTAGAATGAAGTATCTTCAAGATAACAGATACTCTGCATAAGGAAAGCAGTATAACTTCCTCATCACTAATTATTATGTGCCTACTACATGCCAGGTTTCATCTTAGGTATTGATGATATAGCTTTGTAAAACACCAATTTTTTGGAGTTTATATTCTAATGGAGGAAGTTAACACATTTAACAAAATAAACTTATAGTGTATTAAGTGGTTAACACTATAAATAAAGCAGGGTATAGGGCTTGTTACAATCTGGAAAGTAGTACTATATTATTTAAGGTGGTTGGGAAGGCACCTGTGTACTTCAGCATTGGTGGTGTCAAATTCTGACCCTTTGGTTAAATACCTTGCCATCCAGTACATTCATAAAGGTTTTTTCTGATACAGAATTAAGGAATAAGTCATTACTTAAGACCTTTTTACTTTGATTACATTTAAGGTGTTTTCTCCAGTGTGGGCTTTACTCATGAGTGAGTGACAACCTAAAGGCCTTATTGTGTTTATTACACTGTTTATTACACTGGGGGTTTCTCTACATTTTGAGTTCTCTGATGGTTACAAAAACTTAAACTCTGTTAAAGGATTTTTGCATAGTCCTTAAATTTGTGTGGTTCTTTCCCAGTGCAAATTAGGATGATGATGATAATAAGTAGGTTTTGAAACTTAAAGGCCTGTCTGCTTTGTGGCATTTATACGGTTTCTGGCTACTGTTGAGTTGTGTGATGTTGATTAAGGTGTAAATCATGACAAGACTTTCCCTCATACCTTTGCATACAGTAGAGTGAGGTGAGAGTTATGGCTAAAAGCCTGCAATAAAATTACATTCCAACTTTTACACTCACTCTGTGGATTCTATGATGTTCATTAATGTGGGAAATGTGTCTAAAGGTAATTCGCAGATTTATTTTAATGGCATTTTTAAAAGCCCACAACTGGATGGCATGCTAGTTTTGGATTACGTGTCACTTTTCTCTTGCCATCTTTCAGGATTCTGTTCCTGGCTCTAATAAGGATACCTTATCTGCAACAGAATCCAGGATTCTGTAGTTCTCTAGTGTCACTTCCTTGTATTATTTTTGACACAGTATGAGATAGTATGTTATTGGAAGTATTATATTAAAATACATTCAGTGTATCTGCAATTAAAGTATTTGTTATGTATTCATGCTGATGTTCTTTGCTGTTTTTTGTTTTCCTACTTCTAGTGGAGATTTCCAAATGTTTTGGAGCAAATAAAAATTTTTTTTTAATAAAACCATATTCCAATATTTCTATCTTGTTCATTTTCTTTTATATCTGAGTGTTGTGTCAGAATGAAAACTTTGTGTCAGTTTACATTGACATCTGATTATTATTTCTTATGGTTCTAATAACTTTCAGACAAGGTAGTATAGCGGTTAGGAATATGGCCTCTGGAACCAGAGATTTGAGGTTGATTACTAGCCCTGTTATTTCCTAGTTATGTGACTCCACATAAGTTATTTATCTTTTCTGTTCTTAATATCCTATTATTTAACAAAGGAATAATAATAGTACCTACCTCACAGGTTATTGAAGATTAAATGAGTTAACGTTCATACTGCTTAGTGCTTGGATTAATTCTTAGGATGCTTAGCACATCTAAGAGCTCAAAATAGTTACTATTTAACTTAAGTCTAGTTCTATATATCAGCTAATCATGCTGAAAAATATAATACTCATCAGCCAGAATAATTGAGTGATAATGTGGATGTGTTAAGTATTAGGTAGAATGGTGATGGAGCAAGACTCATAAATTGGTAACTTGAATCAGCTAATGGATACATGGGATTCCATTACATTATTAATTCTCCTATACATGTTTTAAAATTTTTCATGATAAAAAAATTACAACCCATACCTTTGTAAGTGTTCACATTTCTTTGTAAAGCTAAGAATCATTTCATACTTCATACTTGAATTAAAACTTTTTCTTGTGCTAGTTCTTTCTTCCTCCTAGAGAGGGAGAAGAAATGCCATATGATTAATCAATTCATGATTCTTTCTCTTGTCTGGCCAGCCTCACAGAAGTAAGCTTGCAACTGAATTAGTTATTGGCCATTAGCAAGAGCATTCAAGGAAGATAACGAAACTTTAAATTCAGATCTCATAGAACCTCAGTTGTCAGGCTTCACTGAATTTCTGTTATTTGACATTGAGATCCCCAGATATTTACTTTTGAAGTATAAATTCAAGCCCATAAGTATTGTGTTCATTATTAAGCATTAAGCATTCGGCTTAATATATGTGAAGGGACAGTGTGTGAAAGAGATGTATGTATATTATGTTAAGTATAATTATGCAGTTAAATATTTGTATAGACATATGGCTTACATATATGTTCCCTTTAGTTTATCATGATCCTTACAGACTAATAGCTTTATGAAGTTGATGATCCTTTTATCTAAAAAAAGGGGATTAATTTTTCAACTGGTGACGGGTTATATGTGAGAGACTATTTTGACGATTAAGATAACACAATGGTAGGGGAGGAGTCAAGATGGCGGAGAAGTAGCAAGCTGAGACTGCTTCAGCTAGCCGGAGATCAGCTAAATAGCTTATCTAAAGATTGCAAACACCTGAAAATCCATCGGCAGATCGAAGAGAAGAAGAACAGCAATTCTGGAAACAGAAAAACAACCACTTTCTGAAAGGTAGGACCGGCGGAGAAGTGAATCCAAAGCGACGGGAAGATAGACCCCGGGGGGAGGGGCCGGCTCCCGGCAAGCGGCGGAGCAACCGCGCACAAAATCAGGACTTTTAAAAGTCTGTTCCGCGGAGGGACATCGCTCCAGAGGCTAAACCGGAGCGAAGCCCACACGGGGTCAGCGTGGCCTCAGGTCCCGCAGGGTCACAGAAGGATCGGGGGTGTCTGAGTGTCGCAGAGCTTGCGGGTATTGGAACGGGAAAGCCGGCTACAGAGACAGAGCCGACAGTAAGCTCGCAGCTCCGTGTTACCTTGAACCGGTCGCAGGCTCGGTGAGCTCGGAGCGCGGCCGGAGGTCAGGCAGACGGGAGTAACTGGGCGCTGTTCTCTGAGGGCGCACTGAGGAGTGGGGCCCTGGGCTCTCGGCTCCTCCGGGCCGGAGACCAGGAGGCCGCCATTTGTATTCCCGTCCTCTGGAACTCTACGGAAAGCGCTCAGGGAACAAAAGCTCCTGAAAGCAAACCCGAGCGGATTACTCACCCCGGCCCCGGGTAAGGGCGGTGTAATTCCGCCTGGGGCAAAGACACTTGAAAATCACTACAACAGGCCCCTCCCCCAGAAGATCAACAAGAAATCCAGCCGAGACCAAGCTCACCTACCAAGGAGTGCGGTTTCAATACCAAGGAGAGCAGCAGAATTCCAGAGGAGGAGAAAGCCAAGCACGGAACTCATGGCTTTTTTCCTGTGATTTTTTTTAGTCTTGCAGTTAATTTAATTTTTTCTTTTTCATTTTTTTTTTTTTTTTTTCTCGCCTTCGGGTAAAATTTTTTTTTTTTTTTTTTTTTAACTGTTACCTTTTTCTTTTTTAACGATTTTTTACTAGTTTATCTAATATATATATATTTTTTTTTACATTTTTCTTAGGTGTTTTCTTTTTTAAAAAAAAAATTCTTTTCTTTTTTTTTTTTTTTTTTTTTTTTTTTCTTTTTTTTTTCTTTTTTCTTTCTTCCTTTTTGAACCTCTTTTTATCCCCTTTCTCCCCACTCACGATTTTGGATCTCTTCTAATTTGGCTAAAGCATATTTTCCTGGGGTTGTTGCCACCCTTTTAGTATTTTACTTGCCCCTTCATTTACTCTTATCTGGACAAAATGACAAGACGTAAAAATTCACCACAAAAAAAAGAACAAGAGGCAGTACCGAAGGCTAGGGACCTAATCAATACAGACATCGGTAATATGTCAGATCTAGAGTTCAGAATGACAATTCTCAAGGTTCTAGCCGGGCTCGAAAAAGGCATGGAAGATATTAGAGAAACCCTCTCGAGAGATATAAAAGCCCTTTCTGGAGAAATAAAAGAACTAAAATCTAACCAAGTTGAAATCAAAAAAGCTATTAATGAGGTGCAATCAAAAATGGAGGCTCTCACTGCTAGGATAAATGAGGCAGAAGAAAGAATTAGTGATATAGAAGACCAAATGACAGAGAATAAAGAAGCTGATCAAAAGAGGGACAAACAGCTACTGGACCACGAGGGGAGAATTCGAGAAATAAGTGACACCATAAGACGAAACAACATTAGAATAATTGGGATTCCAGAAGAAGAAGAAAGTGAGAGGGGAGCAGAAGGTATACTGGAGAGAATTATTGGGGAGAATTTCCCCAATATGGCAAAGGGAACAAGCATCAAAATTCAGGAGGTTCAGAGAATGCCCCTCAAAATAAATAAGAATAGGCCCACACCCCGTCACATAATAGTAAAATTTACAAGTCTCAATGACAAAGAGAAAATCCTGAAAGCAGCCCGGGAAAAGAAGTCTGTAACATACAATGGTAAAAATATTAGATTGGCAGCTGACTTATCCACAGAGACCTGGCAGGCCAGAAAGAGCTGGCATGATATTTTCAGAGCACTAAACGAGAAAAACATGCAGCCAAGAATACTATATCCAGCTAGGCTATCATTGAAAATAGAAGGAGAGATTAAAAGCTTCCAGGACAAACAACAACTGAAAGAATTTGCAAATACCAAACCAGCTCTACAGGAAATATTGAAAGGGGTCCTCTAAGCAAAGAGAGAGCCTACAAGTGGTAGATCAGAAAGGAACAGAGACCATATACAGTAACAGTCACCTTACAGGCAATACAATGGCACTAAATTCATATCTCTCAATAGTTACCCTGAATGTGAATGGGCTAAATGCCCCTGTCAAAAGACACAGGGTATCAGAATGGATAAAAAAACAAAACCCATCTATATGTTGCCTCCAAGAAACACATTTTAAGCCCGAAGACACCTCCAGATTTAAAGTGAGGGGGTGGAAAAGAATTTACCATGCTAATGGACATCAGAAGAAAGCAGGAGTGGCAATCCTTATATCAGATCAATTAGATTTTAAGCCAAAGACTGTAATAAGAGATGAGGAAGGACACTATATCATACTCAAAGGGTCTGTCCAACAAGAAGATTTAACAATTTTAAATATCTATGCCCCCAACGTGGGAGCAGCCAACTATATAAACCAATTAATAACAAAATCAAAGAAACACATAAACAACAATACAATAATAGTAGGGGACTTTAATATTCCCCTCACTGAAATGGACAGGTCATCCAAGCAAAAGATCAGCAAGGAAATAAAGGCCTTAAATGACACACTGGACCAGATGGACATCACAGATATATTCAGAATATTTCATCCCAAAGCAACAGAATACACATTCTTCTCTAGTGCACATGGTACATTCTCCAGAATAGATCACATCCTCGGTCCTAAATCAGGACTCAACCGGTATCAAAAGATTGGGATCATTCCCTGCATATTTTCAGACCACAATGCTCTAAAGCTAGAACTCAACCACAAAAGGAAGTTTGGAAAGAACCCAAATACATGGAGACTAAACAGTATCCTTCTAAAGAATGAATGGGTCAACCGGGAAATTAAAGAAGAATTGAAAAAAATCATGGAAACAAATGATAATGAAAATACAACGGTTCAAAATCTGTGGGACACAACAAAGGCAGTCCTGAGAGGAAAATATATAGCGGTACAAGCCTTTCTCAAGAAACAAGAAAGGTCTCAGGTACACAACCTAACCCTACACCTAAAGGAGCTGGAGAAGGAACAAGAAAGAAACCCTAAGCCCAGCAGGAGAAGAGAAATCATAAAGATCAGAGCAGAAATCAATGAAATAGAAACCAAAAAAACAATAGAACAAATCAACGAAACTAGGAGCTGGTTCTTTGAAAGAATTAATAAAATTGATAAACCCCTGGCCCGACTTATCAAAAAGAAAAGAGAAAGGACCCAAATAAATAAAATAATGAATGAAAGAGGAGAGATCACAACTAACACCAAGGAAATACAAACTATTATAAGAACATACTATGAGCAACTCTACGGCAATAAATTTGACAATCTGGAAGAAATGGATGCATTCCTAGAAACATATAAACTACCACAACTGAACCATGAAGAAATAGAAAGCCTGAACAGACCCATAACCAGTAAGGAGATTGAAACAGTCATTAAAAATCTCCAAACAAACAAAAGCCCAGGGCCAGACGGCTTCCCGGGGGAATTCTACCAAACATTTAAAGAAGAACTAATTCCTATTCTCCTGAAACTGTTCCAAAAAATAGAAATGGAAGGAAAACTTCCAAACTCATTTTATGAGGCCAGCATCACCTTGATCCCAAAACCAGACAAGGATCCCACCAAAAAAGAGAGCTATAGACCGATATCCTTGATGAACACAGATGCGAAAATACTCAACAAAATACTAGCCAATCGGATTCAACAGTACATTAAAAAGATTATTCACCACGACCAAGTGGGATTTATTCCAGGGCTGCAAGGTTGGTTCAACATCCGCAAATCAGTCAATGTGATACAACACATCAATAAAAGTAAGAACAAGAACCATATGATACTCTCAATAGATGCTGAAAAAGCATTTGACAAAGTACAACATCCCTTCCTGATCAAAACTCTTCAAAGTGTAGGGATAGAGGGCACATACCTCAATATCATCAAAGCCATCTATGAAAAACCCACCGCAAATATCATTCTCAATGGAGAAAAACTGAAAGCTTTTCCGCTAAGGTCAGGAACACGGCAGGGATGTCCATTATCACCACTGCTATTCAACATCGTACTAGAGGTCCTAGCCTCAGCAATCAGACAACAAAAGGAAATTAAAGGCATCCAAATCGGCAAAGAAGAAGTCAAATTATCACTCTTCGCAGATGATATGATACTATATGTGGAAAACCCAAAAGACTCCACTCCAAAACTGCTAGAACTTATACAGGAATTCAGTAAAGTGTCAGGATATAAAATCAATGCACAGAAATCAGTTGCATTTCTCTACACCAAAAGCAAGACAGAAGAAAGAGATATTAAGGAGTCAATCCCATTTACAATTGCATCCAAAACCATAAGATACCTAGGAATAAACCTAACCAAAGAGACACAGAATCTATACTCAGAAAACTATAAAGTACTCATGAAAGAAATTGAGGAAGACACAAAGAAATGGAAAAATGTTCCATGCTCCTGGATTGGAAGAATAAATATTGTGAAAATGTCTATGCTACCTAAAGCAATCTACACATTTAATGCAATTCCTATCAAAGTACCATCCATCTTTTTCAAAGAAATGGAACAAATAATTCTAAAATTTATATGGAACCAGAAAAGACCTCGAATAGCCAAAGGGATATTGAAAAAGAAAGCCAACGTTGGTGGCATCACAATTCCGGACTTCAAGCTCTATTACAAAGCTGTCATCATCAAGACAGCATGGTACTGGCACAAAAACAGACACATAGATCAATGGAACAGAATAGAGAGCCCAGAAATAGACCCTCAACTCTATGGTCAACTAATCTTCGACAAAGCAGGAAAGAATGTCCAATGGAAAAAAGACAGCCTTTTCAATAAATGGTGCTGGGAAAATTGGACAGCCACATGCAGAAAAATGAAATTGGACCATTTCCTTACACCACACACAAAAATAGACTCAAAATGGATGAAGGACCTCAATGTACGAAAGGAATCCATCAAAATCCTTGAGGAGAACACGGGCAGCAACCTCTTCGACCTCTGCCGCAGCAACATCTTCCTAGGAACAACGCAAAAGGCAAGGGAAGCAAGGGAAAAAATGAACTACTGGGATTTCATCAAGATCAAAAGCTTTTGCACAGCAAAGGAAACAGTTAACAAAATCAAAAGACAACTGACAGAATGGGAGAAGATATTTGCAAACGACATATCAGATAAAGGACTAGTGTCCAGAATCTATAAAGAACTTAGCAAACTCAACACCCAAAGAACAAATAATCCAATCAAGAAATGGGCAGAAGACATGAACAGACATTTCTGCAAAGAAGACATCCAGATGGCCAACAGACACATGAAAAAGTGCTCCATATCACTTGGCATCAGGGAAATACAAATCAAAACCACAATGAGATATCACCTCACACCAGTCAGAATGGCTAAAATCAACAAGTCAGGAAATGACAGATGCTGGCGAGGATGCGGAGAAAGGGGAACCCTCCTACACTGTTGGTGGGAATGCAAGCTGGTGCAGCCACTCTGGAAAACAGCATGGAGGTACCTCAAAATGTTGAAAATAGAACTGCCCTATGACCCAGCAATTGCACTATTGGGTATTTACCCTAAAGATACAAATGTAGTGATCCAAAGGGACACATGCACCCGAATGTTTATAGCAGCAATGTCCACAATAGCCAAACTATGGAAAGAACCTAGATGTCCATCAACAGATGAATGGATCAAGAAGATGTGGTATATATACACAATGGAATACTATGCAGCCATCAAAAGAAATGAAATCTTGCCATTTGCAACAACATGGATGGAACTAGAGCGTATCATGCTTAGCGAAATAAGTCAAGCAGAGAAAGACAACTATCATATGATCTCCCTGATATGAGGAAGTGGTGATACAACATGGAGGCTTAAGTGGGTAGAAGAATAAATGAAACAAGATGGGATTGGGAGGGAGACAAACCATAAGTGACTCTTAATCTCACAAAACAAACTGAGGGTTGCCGGGGGGAGGGGGTTGGGGAGAAGGGGGTGGGATTATGGACATTGGGGAGGGTATGTGATTTGGTGAGTGCTGTGAAGTGTGTAAACCTGGTGATTCACAGACCTGGGGATAAAAATATATGTATATAAAAAATATATGTTTATAAAAAATAAAAAATAAAAAAAAAAAAAAAAAAAAAAAAAAAAAAAAGATAACACAATGGTAGGTTGATTGTGAAATTTGGAATTTCCATATTTGATATCTTCACAAAAAGAAAGGATAATTGCAGATCTGGATATTGTAAGCAACTACTGGTTGACAGTGAGTTTAAACCAGATTATGTAGAGATCTATTATTTCTGTTCTCAAAAATGGAATTTTAAAGCCCCTGGATTATTTTGAATGTATTTTTCTTGTTGCATGTTGTAACAGATAATGCTGTCTTGCTCTTTATTGAATGATCCTAGAGACTTAAAAGTTTTTATATTTATAACTTCAGAATGAAATATTCCTTTAGGGAACAGAGCTCTAGTGTTTGAGCAGAGTATTCTTTGGATTAGATTGAAGTAATCTATTTAAAAATGAATGACACATAATACTAAATAAGTATTTGTGTCCATCTTACCAGTAGAGACTATATCCAGTTCCAAATAATAGGTTGCCTTTGTTGAAAAGAAAACCCACAGGTCCCAAATGCAATCACTTATTTTAAGGCTCTCACTTCAGCAAACCAATACTTCATATCCAACCTAACTGCAGTTTCAGACCCCTCAGGAAAGCAACCTTTTTTTTTCTCTCTCTCTTAGGTAGGCCCCATGGCTAACATGGAGCCCAACCCCAAGACCCCGAGATAAAGACCTGAACTGAAATCAGTAGTTCCAATCTTCGTCAACTGACCCACCTAGGCACCCCAAAAAAGTAACCTTCAACATGGAATTCCTGGTTAGCACTAGGATGGCTTTGTCTACAGTAGTGTACT
Source organism: Mustela lutreola (assembly GCF_030435805.1). Taxonomy (NCBI): domain Eukaryota; kingdom Metazoa; phylum Chordata; class Mammalia; order Carnivora; family Mustelidae; genus Mustela; species Mustela lutreola. The sequence continues at coordinate 33,308,571 of NC_081294.1, forward strand.
TTTTGTCAATAATTCCTTTTCCCCATTCCTTTCTGCCTTTAAAGACTTCATTTTTTTTTTTTAACAAATTAATTTTTTTTTTTTTAAAGATTTTATTTATTCATTTGAAAGGCAGAGATCACAAGCAGGCAGAGAGGCAGGCAGAGAGAGAGAGGAGGAAGCAGGCTCTCCGCTGAGCAGAGAGCCCGATGCGGGGCTTGATCCCAGGACTCTGAGACCACGACCTGAGCCGAAGGCAGAGGCCTCAACCCACTGAGCCACCCAGGCGCCCCAAAAGACTTCATTTTTTTTTTTTAAGTAACTTCTACACCCAACATGGAGCTGAACAACCCTGACATCAAAAGTTACATTCTCCACCAACTGAACCAGACAGGTGCCCCCATTTTCTGCCTTTATTTTCAATTGTTTAAAAAAGATGTATTTACTTATTTAGGGGGTGAGAGAGTGTGGGAGAAGGAGAGGGGGAGGGAGAAAGAAACCCAAGCGGACTCGCGCAGCACTGAGCCTGAGATTAGGACTCTGCCTTCACAACTTCAGCCCAAACCAAGAATAGGACCCTTAACCACTGTGCTACCCACGCACCTCTATCTTTAAAAAACCTTCCTTGTCCTGCAGTTCCTTTCCATTTGCTGGATGGGATGCTTCCAGATTCATGAATTGTTCAATAAAGCCAGTTTGATCTTACTCAATTGAGTTTTTGTTTTTACTATCTTTTAATGTGGGCTATAGTATAGTTTCTTAAAACCCTTTCAAAGTAAGGCTGGACAAAGTAAGTAAAATGGAGAACTGTTCTGACAGATTAACAAAAACAACTAGGATTTTAACGGTACCATATCTGGCTTCTCCTCTTATTCTAGCCCTATTTTGCTGCCCTTTTATGGGATGCCTGCCTACCTTCAGGATTTTTAAATGTACCTAAAATTTTATAGAGAAAATATAGGCTCCTCGCCTTGGCATGAGGTTTCTCGTGATTGGGCGCTTGGTCACCTCCATGTTCCATTTTTGCTAATCCGCAGGAAAACTAACAGTAAATCGGAGACCGAAAACCAATAAAAAACCAGCACACCCAGCACAGCAGTGCTGAGAAGGAAGCAACCGGCTTTTAAGCCTACGGTAGCGAAGGAGGGCCAGCTATGGAATAAGTAGGGGCCACCTAGACCCAGACTAAGTGGAAATGGGTCGCAGACAGAGAGAGCGTCTCTGGGGGAAGTTATAAAGCGGGGAGAGACTACACGTGAATGAAGCGCGGCTCGCGAGGTTGAAGCCTGGATTAAGCTCTTGGCGCGAGGTTCGAGCTCGGCTGGAGACGCCACAACTGATTGGGCCACACCTCCGTGCCCTCTCCGGTGCCGAGGCCGGCCTCGGGCAGACGTGGAAGGAGGGAGGCGCGAGACGGGAGGCCGGCCGCCCGGAGCCGGGAGCGTGCGTGACCCTGCGGCGCGTCACGTGCGACGCCGGCGGCCATGGCGGGAAGCGAGCCACGCAGCGGAGGCAGCTCCCCTCAGCCACACCACAGCGACTGGGGCCGTCTAGAGGCCGCCATCCTCAGCGGCTGGAGGAACTTCTGGCAGTCGGTGGGCAAGGAGAGGGCAGCGCCGAGAGCCTCTCAAGAGGAGGCGGATGAGGAGGCCAGTACCCTGACGCGGCTGCCGGTGAGTGGCGGCCACCGGCCGCGGAGGACCTAGGGGCCGGGCCGGGAGGGGCGTTCCGCACTGGCGGCCTCGGGAGGCATCACCGCGCTGAAGTCTGTGTCTGGCGCGAGGCCGTTCCGGGCAGTGTCGTCACCCGGGAGCAACAGTTGACCAGAAACGCCGAGGCGTTGACCTTTGGTGCTCCGCAGCCGGACCGAAGGTCGCAGCGAAACGCCCAGGTAACTGGCCAGGTCCCCCCAAGTCTTCCAGCCCCCAAACCAAGTTTTGGCCCTAGAACACCCCGAACGTCGGGTTAAGGAAATGGGAGGAGATGACTACAGACTGGTTAGCCTGGGGAAAGCCTTCGGTCGCTGGGTGCTCGGCGTCTTTCACCTGAGGTGAAACCGAACACCGCCGGGAGATCGAGGCTGGTCCCTTACCGCGCAGTTCAAGTTAACAGAACTCACTCGTAACTGACCAGGACGAAGTCGTGCCTCAAGTTACAAGAGACCACAAGATTTATCCACACCACTTACTGTTCAACTTTTCAGGCAGATGGGAAAATGGGAGCGAGGATCAATTCTTAGGCATTACACAAATTCTGTATCTCGGCTGGACCGTTGACACCTCCCTCCCTCTGACGTCTATCAGAAATTAAAAACTGCAGGCTAAGGACGCCTCCAAGCTTCTCCCTTTTGTAGAAGTTCTTTGAAATACTGATTTGATGGAGAAAGTGAGATGGCAGATTTACTCTTTGATTAGAACTAATGACAAAATCAGAAGTGCTTTGATAGAAGTTTTATTTTGAAGACTAGATTGTTTCCTTAAATGATTGGTTCAGGTAATGTAGTGGCAAAATTCTATGAGAAATTAAAGGACCTCTTTATTTTGCTTGAAATTCCAGAGCAATGATTGGTCTTTCATGAACGTTTCAGTGTGTCAACAATTAAATGTTCAGATACGTTTCTCTTCTGATGGCAGGAAAATCACTTCAGCATTATAGATTTGATTACTAAAAATACTGTTAAATTGATCTTGGGTTATCTAGTATAATTGTTTTGTAATTCATCATGATAGATATAATTATTAAAAAGATGGGCTGTCCAGTTGACCTTTGGATTCCCAGTATAATAAAATAATTATTTGTTTATAATTATCAGAAAATTTTTAAGCTACGTTTTTTCCTCCCTTTTACCTATTTGCCGTTTCTATTTCAGATTGACGTACAGCTATATATTTTGTCATTTCTTTCACCTCATGATCTGTGTCAATTGGGAAGTACAAGCCATTATTGGAATGAAACTGTACGAGATCCAATTCTGTGGAGGTATTTTCTTCTGCGGGATCTTCCTTCCTGGTCTTCTGTTGACTGGAAGTCTCTTCCAGATCTAGAAATCTTAAAAAAGCCTATATCTGAGGTCACTGACGGTGCATTTTTTGACTACATGGCAGTGTAAGTATCTAGTTTTATGCATTAAAAAGAAGCTACTAAATTTGCCTGTGGTGCAAGTTAATAGTCTAAATTAGTCTTGGTTCTGCCAATAATACATTTCATGGAATTTGGTTGTGTTTGTAAAAGTTGGGTATTAACTTAAATTCCTTCATATGACCCTTTCAGTTTTCACATTTTGTTATTTACCTATGGTTATTTTGAATAATTGTAGACAGTTCATATGCCAAGAAGTAAAACATTTCTTAAAGCTTTCATCATCTTTAGAACACTTGTCATTTTGTTAAATAGTGAATACTTTGCTGTATCCAAAAAACAAATGATCAGTGATCAGACACCAGTTCTTTCACAGGGAAGAAAACCATTCTCAAGATTCTGGAAACTAAGATTTTGTTAACCCAGAAGCATTGACACTTTTAAATATCATGTAGCTGAGAGAATTAATGTTGAGCAACTATAGTGTATTGAATTCTATGAGGGATGCTTTATGTATGTTTAGTTATTTAGCCATCACCCAATAAGAAAGTATTACCCTTGTGTTATAGATGTGGAATTGAGGTTCAGAATGGTTATGGATTTACCTAGTTATATAGCTTATAAGGGACTATTCAGATTGGAACCCTGTCATGCCACCTTAAAAATATATAATGTCATTGGATCTGGATATAACCTACTTTATTGAGGGCCCCACATTTAAGGCATTGTAAATAAAATTTAAAAAGTATTTATGTTTTAGATAAGAACTGTTTTTGCTCTGCTGTATTTAGGATTTTTTTTCATATTTTATTTGAGTTATTCAGATCTTTCTTTATTCTAATCTAAATGCCAAGTCTTATAAGACTACTTGATTAAAATGTATATGATATGTTATATATAATTTCAGTAAGTACTATTGTCCTCTCACTTGCTGGTTGTTACTTCTACATTGTCCCACAACCAACCATAGCATCAAGTATATCATGCTGTGGAACCAGCTTTTCCCTGGGAATAGAAATAATCATAGTAACTAACATTTGTGATCATATAAAGTATCTTTTATTGAAGTATAATTAACAGTGTTATATTAGTTTCAGATATACAATATAATGATTCAACAATTCTATGCATTTCTCAGTGCTCATCATTTTTAAATGTACTCTTAATCCCCTTTTATATCACCCCCCCACCAGCCTCCCCTCTGCCAACCACCAGTTTCTTTTTTTGTCTGCTTTTTTCTTTGTTCATTGTTTTGTTTCTTTTTTTTCTTTTTTTTTTTTTTAAGATTTTATTTATTTATTTGTCAGAGAGAGAGAGAGCACAGGCAGAGTGGCAGGCAGAGTCAGAGGGAGAGGCAGGCTCCCTGCAGGGCAAGGAGCCCGATGTGGGACTCGATCCCAGGACGCCGGGATCATGACCTGAGCCGAAGGCAGCTGCTCAACCAACTGAGCCACCCAGGCGTCCCCATTGTTTTGTTTCTTAAATAATATAAATTAATTTGTTCCTTACAACCCTGGGTTAATTGTTATTGTTCAAATAATGCAGATGAAAAAATGTAAGTTCATAGTATATAAATAAAGTGGTCAGATCTACCTAGCCTCAAAAATTGATTTTTTTTTTCTTCTTGAATTACAAGTTTCCTAAATAAAGATCATTGTCTTGTTAGGTCGGTAATTGTCTTAACCACCATGATGTAGTCAAAGGGCTTTAGGTTTTATTTTGATTCAGTTACTGTGTTCTAACTTTTGATAACATGTAGAATTGGTAATTTAGAAATTTATAGCTATTGAAAGAAACTGTTGGTTAGTTTTTTTTTTTTTTTTTTTTTTTTTTCACATGATTCTGAGTTTGCTAGGTTATCTTTAAGGAACAGTAGAGCCTCCCTGTATATTTAACACTTACTAAACTGTTACATTGGAGGCTGTTAATAGGAGTACTTAAGAAATTTGGTTCTATTGGTGGCATTACTAATTTCTATCTTTTTTTTTAACCTCTAAAGACATTTATGATAAGTATCCTTATAGGTTATTGTAGGGTTTCTCAGTCTTGGTACTATTGACATTTTAGATCAAGTGTTCAGATCAATTGTGCTGTGCACTGTAGGATGTTTAGCAGCATTCTTGACCCCTGTCCACTAGATGCCAGTAGCACACCACACAATGACCCCTAGTCATAATAGCAGAAATGACTGCAGACATTGCCAAATGAATGCTCTCTTGGGGTGGGGAGGCAAAATCTCTCCGGACTGAGAAACGCTGCTCTGTGTAGTGAATTTTTACGACTGAAACAAGTGTTAGACCAAGTGTTCCATGAGAAAATCTAAATGAAAAATTAGAAAGTAAGTAGCCATTTCCTGGGGAAGACTTCCTTAACATTTGGACCACTTCTACTCCCAGAGTGCCTTTGCTTTTTCATGTGATGGCATCCAGCATACACGTATAATGTATCTGTTCTCCACTTCCCTCCATGAGGACTGGAACTATATAATTATTGTATTGTATAATACCATAATATAATGTGTCTAGCGGGTTCTCAATAAACTATTGTTGAATGAATAACTGGCTATGTTTTTTTCTGTGTTTATTTTCTAATTGTGACAATTTTATGCAGCTATAAAATGTGCTGTCCATATACAAGAAGATCCTTGAAATCTAGTCGTCCTATGTATGGAGCTGTCACATCATTTTTACACTCACTGATCATTCAGAATGAACCACGATTTGCTATGTTTGGACCAGGTTTGGAAGAACTGAATACATCTTTGGTGTTGAGCTTGATGTCTTCTGAGGAACTTTGCCCAACAGCTGGTTTGCCTCAGAGGCAGATTGATGGTAATTTTCATGTTAATCTGTAGCATATAATAGTTAAAACACTTTGATCTTGACACTAATGTTAAATCAAAAGAAATTTTTAATTAACTCATTGATGTAATGAATTATAGTATTTTGGTGAATAGGCACTCCTCCTCCCCAGGTCCCAGTGGACTGAAAGGGTTGATTTACTTTTTATCAGAGATGAGCTTCCTCTTATTTCCTCAGATTTGTGTAATCTAGAATATAAGATTATGTGCAAGTAAAATATATGTTATCGGGATGTTTGTACAGTAGTTACCATATTTTAAAAGAATGTTGATGGCAAAAACCCATCTACTATGTGCAAAGTACTTTGATATGTAGTGGAATTTTTAAAAAGAGCTAAATTAACACCTTTCTCTTCTTTCTGTGAAAACAATAATCATATAGTTAGTTGGCAAGCAGGAAATAGAAGTATAAATAATACTATAATCTAGCTTATGCTTTGCTTATTCATTTATTGAGAGCACCTATTAGATGCTAGAGGTGTAGCTATTTGAAACAAACATCAAAAATTCTTATCTGCCCGGGACACCTGGGTGGCTCAGTTGGTTGGACGACTGCCTTCAGCTCAGGTCATGATCCTGGAGTCCTGGGATCGAGTCCCGCATCGGGCTCCCAGCTCCATGGGGAGTCTGCTTCTCCCTCTGACCTTCTCCTCGCTCATGCTCTCTCTCACTGTCTCTCTCTCTCAAATAAATAAATAAAAATCTTAAAAAAAAATTTTTTTTTATCTGCCCTGAAGACACTTGGTCTTGATAAAGACAAAGACAAGTATATAGGTAATTAGAATATGGTATAATTAGCTCCTGAGTAGAAAGATAAGGCTCCAAGAAGGCTCTTTGTTGAATATGATGCCTTATTTGAGTCATTATGATGAGTTAAAGTAGGCTATTAGAAAAAAAGGGACACAAGTATTCTGAGCAGTGAAAACTACATTTCTAAAAGCACAGAGCTCTGGATACATATTACACGTTTGAAGTAGATCTCAGTGTCTAGAGTGGGCTGGATGAGAAGATATGTGTATTCCCTGCTTAAGCATTTGGGAGCTGTTGAAAGATTTTAAACAGAGCAGTGAGATGATCAAGATTACATTTTAGAAAGATCTGGCTCCTGAGTGGAAAAATGATTAGAAGAGGCTATAAAACATGGAGACCTGTTAAGAAAGCACCATAATATTGTAAAAACATGAAGGATAGCATTGACTGAATATGAGTGTTATTTCTGATGTGGTTTTCATATTGGATGATAGTACCATTCACTAGGATAAGGAGGAGGAAGAGAAAGTTTTTTGAGGGATCTTTATAGGAAGAAGGACAGATGCTCTTTGGAATATGCTGACTTTGATAACTCTGGGATATATAAATGGAGATGCCTGCTGTCCGCAGTCCACTTGAATGGAAGCTCCATTAGGGCAGGAGTCTTACCAGCTTTGTTCTTAGCTGTGTGTTTGAACTCAGGCATGTAGTAGGCACTCAATATAGATTTGATGACTAAATGAACAATAACTGGATTACTCTATGCATCCAGATCTCAAGAGAAAGATCTGGGTTAGGAATCAAGATTTGGGAATCTCATGGTGTCCACATGGACTTGGAAGTTTCTGAGGATGGAGAGGAATATTGTGAACCAGGTGTAAAATCTTCAGTGAATGTTTGGTGGAAGAGGTTATCAAAAGGAGATTCATAAATGATGAGTTTGAGAAAAGGGAGATGGTATTGCATCTGAATAGTGTATCTCAGAGATGGAGTTTTGAAGAAGGTTGGTGAGTAACCAGACATGGCAGTGAGGAGTAAAGAGAACATTGACTCCACATCTTTACCCTGAGATGTGTGAGAAGAAGCAGTTTTGTTACTTGAGATGTACTTCAAGAGAAGCAGCCCCTAAGGGTAGGCCAGTTCAGGTAAGGCCATGGGGTAGAAGACTCAAGAAGAGGTTGAGGATATGGAGAAATTTGCTAATCATGAATTGTCAATTTTATTCTCTAGACAGCAGCAGAAATGATTGTTTATAGATGCCAATCTAATTATGCCTCAAACCCTGCGAGATCAAGGAAGAAGGGGGAATGGGTTGTTGGCAGTGTGGTACAGAACAGCATAGAGATAGTATTGGGTTGTGGTTAGCTGTGTTAAGAAGATAATGTCTGGAAATTAAACTGATGAAAACAAAGAGAAAACAGTAGAAATTTTTTCTTTGATCTCTTTGGAGAGTTTGTGCACCAAACCTTGTGGCCAGGGGACTAGGGCCATGCTTGCAGTCTCAGCCACCAAGATTTCTGGGTATGGGTTAACCTGGAATGGTGACATAAGATGGCATGACAGGTTAATTTAAACAACTAGATTGGTTATGATGCGGGGATTAAAGGTGTGAAAAGTGGAGTTGTCCTAAAGTAGAGGTAAGGTTATATTGTTTTTGAAGAGCAATGGCTTTGAAGGAAAGAGACATAATGAGATAGGCATTTTTAAGCCATCTCTCCAGTTGCTGTCAGAAGAATGGACAGTAGGGATAAAAAATGGATGTGGGAGACTAGTTAGAAGTGATTGCAAAAGTCTAGTTGAGGGTATGGTAATTTAGACTAAAAGGAGGGATTGAGGATGGACAGAACTACAGGGGCATTTGTATAGCAAAAAGAAGTAGAGCCATGGGAGAAAGATCTTTTCATGAGGTAAGAAGAGAAGAGGCCCAGGTGTTAACACAACCAAAGAAGGGAGAAGGTTAAGAAACAAGGACAAGTAACAATGTTGATAAAGAACAATGTTCTTTATCCATATTTTTATTACCATGTAAATTAAAATTGCATACAGCACATTTTCTTCAACATGAACATTTCATTTTATTCCAAAGCTATATGTAATTTGTCATGGGCTTTTTGGTTGCTTTTTTTGCTTGCACTGGGTAATTTTTTTTCAGTGTGATCTTTTTCTGTATTTATTAATGACTTGTTTTGATAACTATAATTTTCTTCTTTAGGTATTGGATCTGGAGTCAGTTTTCAGTTGAGCAACCAACATAAATTCAACATCCTGATACTATATTCAACTACTAGGTAAGGCTGCCTATGTGGTGGCCTACCTGGGGCATCAGGACTTGGGTACTTTATGGGGAAGGTGGAGCCTGCTTAGTTTTTATGCTTTATATTTACATTTTTCTTATAGAAAGGAAAGAGATAGAGCAAGAGAAGAGCATACAAGTGCAGTTAACAAGATGTTCAGTGTACAGAATGAAGGAGATGATCAACAAGGAAGCCGGTATAGTGTAATTCCACAAATTCAGAAGGTGTGTGAAGTTGTTGATGGATTCATCTATGTTGCAAATGCTGAAGCTCATAAAAGTAAGCATTATTTTATTTTCTTTTTAAGAAACCTTTTTTGCAAAGCAAATAAGAAAATACATTTTTAGGCTTTACTGTGGCTTCTTAAAAGCATGATGGTTAATTTAATAAATGTGATTCTGTGACCTCAGTTTATTCTATGGATAAAGAACAAAGAACAGATAAGCTTATAGCATTCCTTTTTGTATCATCATATCAGCTGCATCATTAACAGCTACTATTAACAGCTACTATTTATCATCAAGACTAAGACTCATTTTCCAACTTTTTCATTTCTCATTGCTAATAATGAGTTCTCAAACCTTAATGTGCATTAGAATCACCCACCTGGAGAGCTTGTTAAAAACAGCTGCTGATTCCTATTCTGATGGATTATAATTCATAGATTTGGGTTGTCTCTTGGGCATTCTTTTTTTTTTTTTTAACCTACAAAATTCTGATGCATATCGAAGTTTTATAAGTACATAGTATTTCTTTGTTGTATGCTTCTGCACTTGTTATTGATGTTTTGTATGTTTCTAGCTCTATTCAAATAATTCATGTAGATAACTGGAAAATTTTAGCTTTGTTTTAATTACCCAGATAGTCAAGAGAAAGGTGGGATGAAGTGTTAATTAAGTAGAATAGTTAAGAACAGTCCACATATTCTGAATAATTGCCCTTCACGATGCTATATAGGCATCACATCAGAATATTATTGGGCCACAAACAAGTATTATAATTTTTCTCCCAAATCTTTTGTGAATAAGTTAAGGCATGAATATGTAATATATTGTTCCCACTCAGAACAACGTAGCAACATTGCTGAAGGGATTTAAAGTTTGTGGTGCACTGAAGTTAACCAGAGCAACAAAAGCTAAGTCCAGCTCAACTAATGACTAGTTGGAATCAACCCACAGCGTTAGTGGTCTAACAGGAAAAGCATGCCCATTTCTGGATATATATTCTTTTACCTTTTATGTTCTTCTACATAAAACATTTAGCATTAAATTAAAAATTATAAGACAAAAAAGTCAAAATGAAATGACCCATTTCAAGAGATAAAGCAATCAGTGGAACCATATCCAGAGATATGATATCAGATGTTGGCATTCACAGAAAGGGACATTAAAATAACTATGATTAATATGTTAAAGGATCTAGTGGAAAAGATGGAAAATATGTGTGAATAGATAGGGATTTTCAGCACAGAGAAAGATGCTGTGAAATAGTAAAATGGGAATGCTAAATATGAAAATATAGGAGGTAAACACTTTACATAGTGGATTTATCAGCAAAAGAAACCTTTGGTGAATCTGAAGATAAACTAAAATTATCCAAAGTAAAACACAGAAAAAAAAGAGTAGGAGTGAGGAACAGAGCATCCAAGAACTGGGGGAACCCATCAGGGGTTCCCAACTCAGGGATCAGTAGACTTTCTCTTAAGAGTCCATATAGTAAATATTTTAGGCATATAATGATCTCTATATGAGATTTCTATCTCTATATGAGATTAGTCATATAATGATCTATATGATCTCTCACAGTTACCCAGTTCTGCTGTTAGAGTGCAAAAGTAGCCATAGACAATTTATAAATGAATAGGCATGGATGTTTAAAAAAAGTATTTATAAAAATAGATCCATAGACCATAGTATGACAATACCTGGTCTAACTCATGTGTAATTGGAGTCCCAAAATATGAAGAAAGAGAACAAGGAAAAAGAAATTTTGGGACCAATAATGACCAAAATTATTTCAAAATTACTGAAAGATGACAGGATGCTCAGAGGATTCCAAATAAATTTTAAAAAATAATAATACATAAATAAGAAATAAATCTAGGTCCATTAGAGCCAACCTGATGAAAACCAACAATAAAGAGATTATCTTGAAGACAGCCAAAGCAAAAGGAATCATATATAGACAGGGCCAAAGATAAGGACAGAGAATTCCTAAAAGAATTGCTGAAGGCAGTTAAGGGAAATCTTTACAGTGTTGCAAAGTGGGGAAAATCTTGTATCCAAAGATATCTTTCAAAATAAAGGTAAAATCAAGACTTTCAGAAAAAACCTGAGAAAGTTAAATATCAGCAGATTTATATTACAAGAAATATTAAAGAAGGCTCTTCAAGGCAGAAGAACATGATACCAGATGGAAAAATGGATCTTTATTAAAAAAAAAAAAAAAGAGCCCTGGGAGGGAAGCAATGTAGCTATAGATAAGATTTTTTGTTCCTAATTTAATTTTTTTTATAATATATAAAGGAAAAATAGTAAGACTGTATTGTGGGCATATGATTCTTTTAAGTAAGGTATATGATACCAATATAGACAAATGGAAGGGGACAAATGGAGTTAAATTGTTATAAGGTTCTCCAGTACATGAAGTTGTGTAATACTATCTAGAGGTAGACCACTAGAAGTTAAAAATGTACATTGTAAATCCTTGAGTAACCACTAAAAAAAGTGTGAGAGAGGTACAATTAAATAAGCCATTAGTGAAGGTAAAATGGAACTATTAGAAATATCAGTCCAAAGAGTGGGATAAAGGAACAAAGAACAGATGGGACAAGTCAAAATCTAAGAGGTTATGATTAGATTTAAATGCAACCTGTTGATAATGACATTAAATATTTATTCATTTTCTGTTAATATATAACAAATTTCCTCCAATCTAGTGGCTTAAAACAACACTCATAGTTCATAGTTCTCAACACTGATAGCTCATAGTTCTTTGTGTCAGAAATCAGCACAGTATGGCTGGGTTTCCAGCTTGGGGCCTCACAAGTTGAAATCAGGGTCAGATGGGTTGCAGCACTTTCTGGTGGCTCCTGGGAAAAATCTTCTTTCTAACTCACTGAAGTTATTGGCTGAATTCAGTTCCATACTATTGTAGGAAGGAGGTTACTGTTTTCCTGCCAACCGTCAGCAGGGGCTGATATCATCTTTTAGAAGATACCTTCATTTCTTGCCTTGTGACTCCCTCTTGTCTTCAAATCCACAATGGAGAATCTTTCTCACCAGGAGAACCTCATCTCTTTAAGAGCCTACCTGATTAGGTCAGCATCACTGATGATGATCACTCATTCTTGAAGTTAGCTGTGTCTTATAATGTAGCCTACTCATGGCAATGATATTTCATCACTGATTCTAGATTCATCCCCTCTAGATTCATATATTATACAAGGGTGTGAGTCATTGGGGGTCCTTTAGAATTTTGACTACCTCACAATATCACTGATTTTACATAGTCCAATGAAAGCCAGAGATTGTTAGTTTGAATAATAGTGCTAGATCCAAGTCTGTGTTTAAATTGTTTAAACTAGTCTTTCAAGGAAAGGGTGGTGATAGCTATAAAATGTATGAGAGGAAAATACCTATATCAATGTATTTTTGCCTTTAAAATATGGAGACATCTGAATGGTACTGAGACTTTTTTTTTTCTCTAATTTCACTGAAATGCCTATCCTTGAAGGCTACCTAATGTAATTTTATGATAGATCAGTAAATGAAGAGCTGTAAATGAACAACAATAGGGACAGTTTGTTATGTTTGGATCCTGGTAATATTTTTATTTCCTTGTTTTGTTTTTAAATTTGTTTTATTTTTAAAATCCTTATAAGTAATGTAAATTAAGGGTTTTGACTACATTCTCTAGGACATGAATGGCAAGATGAATTTTCTCGTATTATGGCAATGACAGATCCAGCTTTTGGATCTTCAGGAAGACCTATGCTGGTTTTATCTTGTATTTCTCAAGCAAATGTAAAAAGAATGCCCTGTTTTTATTTGGCTCATGAGCTGCATCTAAATCATCTAAACCACCCATGGATGGTAAGGTCCTATCTTCTCTGGTGAGGAAAATCTTATTTTATTTTTTTCACTGTTCTCTATTTGATTTTATTCTTTTCTACTCATTCTCTTTAATGAAATAGCATTCTACAGTTGATCCTAATAACTTAATCAGTGGGAGACTATTGTTTGGTATCAATGTTTCACCTATCATTTGCTCACTACTTGTCTCTTCTATCATAGATATAGTGAGATAGCATTTGGAGATTTTTTTTTTTTTTTTTAAGATACCAGTATCACTTTTTTTCAGCATTAAAATATGCTTTAAGGGTCATCAGAAATAAAAATTTCATCTTATTTTTTCTTGCTTTCCAAATTTTACTTTAATCATGGAATCCTTTTCTCAAACGAAACCTTACATGAAGCCCCTAAGTAAAATAAAGGAAAAAAAATTGGAAATGATTATGCTTAATAAGTTAAAGGATTTTCTTCCTTCCTTCCCATATACCTCCTGTGGAATCCTGAAGACTCTTTGGACCACAGTTGGAAAGCTACTAATAAAGGTGTACCTTCCTAAGTAGTAGGCTAGGAAGAGTGTCAGTCTTAAAATGTACATTTTTGCAATACTGAATATCACATTTATCAGCTGACTAGCTGAGTTCATTTAAAAATGTTTTAGTTTTCAAAGTGGATCGTTTAGAGCAATTTTTTTTTCTAATACATATAAATAAGTCATAGAAATGATAATTCTTCCCCTTCCCAAAACTGAATTCCAAGATAAGCAATAAGCCTCATATTGGTAATAATTATAAGTAGAAGATCATTTTTTTAATCTAAGTTCTCTAGAAAACAAAACAAATGACTCACCCAAAGTTTATTAGGATTTTAAAAATCCTGTTCTTTTTTTAGTATCTAGAAAAACGTTTCTTTTAATAATAAGATTTTGGGCTCAGTTTCTTACAGTGGTTTCTCTTATCTGCTCATAGGTCCAGGATACAGAGGCTGAAACTCTAACTGGTTTTTTGAATGGCATTCAGTGGATTCTTGAAGAAGTAGAATCTAAGCATGCAAGATGAGCCTTCTTTTAGACCTTGGGAACTGAAACCACTTGAAATTTGTTACTAAGGTCATGATGTGGATATCTGCTCAGCTAATTTTGTCCTGCCTTTTTGCAGGTGGGCTTTATATTGGGACAGCTGTAACTGCTGTGTTTTTTACATAACTTTTATTTTTTACCTTAAATCAATTACAAGAGAAAAGTTTCAGTGCTAGCATTTAGCCCCTGAATGAAACTTTTAAGACTTTTTTTTATGACGTTTATATTTTCTTTTTTAAAATATTAAATTCTGTGAAGAACAAGTTTGTACTTCTCTCATTCTTTGTGATTTCTAGTTTCAGTTCAAAGGTTGCCCTGGTGGAGAATAGCAAATTTGCTAAGCTTTCTATAGGTTCTTCTCAAGGGTCCCTAACTGGTTATCAAAAAGAAGTTTTTATCTATTTTTAATAAATATACTGCTTAAAGACTGGAATATTCATTGGAATTGCACTTATTGTTATGGTCATACAGCTTCTGTATGACAGCAGAAATTAACTTTATATCCTATTTAATACCAATTCAGTGAAAATAATTTTCCTGGAAGTTTTTGCTATTTTACATAACCAAAAGTTCGTAAGATTTTTTATTTTATTTTATTTTATTTATTTGTCAGAGAAAGAGAGAGAGAGAGAGAGAGAGAGAGCACAAGCACGCAGAGCGGCAGGCAGAGGCAGAGGGAGAAGCAGACTCCCTGCTGAGAAGGAGTCTGTTTTGGGATTCGACCCCAGGATCCTGGGATCATGACCTGAGCCAAAGGCAATGGCTTAACCAACTGAGCCACCCAGGCATCCCAAAAGTTCATAACATTTTAAAGCCAACGTCTATTCCACAGTCGTAGAGAAAACATTCCATAAGACATGATCATAAGACCTTCTCCTCACAAATTGCAGAGGAAATGTTATATTCCTTTCCTGTCTCATTAGAACTGAGGGATTTTAACATTATAATAAGAGCACAGTATTTGGGTTAGGATTAGAGTTAGAGTTAAAAAAAAAAGTTTAGTAGTACTAAGATACAGCCTACAATCCATGAGTGGGTGCTGCTCCAAAAAAGGGAGTTCCTACACCTGGGTACACTCATTCAGAACTTGGCTTCAGCAACATGTAGTTGGGGGCAGGATGGAAAATGCTGACCATCTCCCTCCTGGGAAGATACTTCTCTCACTTAGGGAGGTATTATGGTTCTTCTTCCTTGTCTGCCCCAGTTTAGTTGATAACTTGCTGATTTGAAGGAAGGATGGAGTGAGTGAATCTTGGTTCAAATCCCAGACACTTGATGTTCTTACTGAGTTTTAGTAGATTTTTTTTTTTTTTTTGAAAATATTTCTTCATTTTCTGTATGCTTTGGGACCATTTATGGAGACTTTAAATTTGTTTTGTTTTGTTTTGTTTTGTTTTTTAATAAGTTTCTCCAGTTTCTCTAGGGAGCCATTGCACAGAACCACTCATGTTATTATGCCAAAAGTAGGTCTCCCTATTTTCTTTTTAATATTTGTAGTACGTCATCTTGTTCATTCCTGATATTGGTAATTTATATCTTTTTTCTTCTTGACCAGTCTAACTTAAGTTTTATTGATTTTATTATTCTAAAAAAAAAAAACCCAACTTTTGGATTTGCTGTTTTATTCTATATTTCATTGATTAATATTCTAATATTCCTTCCTGCTTTAAAATTTGTTTTGAATTTTTATTCAATTTTCTCTTTTCTAGTTCTTTAAGGTAGAAATTTAGATAATCGATTCTATTCTTTTTTCAAAACATTAATTAATTATTTTAAGTAGGCTCCATCCCCAGTGAGGAGCCCAGCACAAGGCTTTAATTCACAACCCTGAGATCAAGACCTGAGCTGAGATCAAGAGTCAGGCGCTTAACTGACTGAGCCACCCAGGTGTCACTGTTCCTTTATTTTTTAAAAATAATCATTTAAAGCTATTGATTTCCTCCTAAGCCTTCTTTAGCTTCATGTAAGCATTTTGAAATATTACGTATTTATTATTATGCAGTTAAAATATTTTCTAACCCCTTGAGATTACTTTTCAATCCATGGATTATTTAGTATTGTTATATTAGTGTTGTTTAATCTGTTAGCTATATGTTTTATTGTTATTGATACCTGATTCAATGTCTCTTTTTATCAGAGAACATTTAAAAAATTTCAATCTTCAAATTTGTTGAACGTTACTTTCTAGCCCAAGCTATGATCTATTCTGGTAAATATGCCACATGCACTTGAAAGAGTTTATATTCTGTAGTTGTTAGGTGAAATATTTTATAGCTATCTATTAGGTAAAAGTAATTGATAATGTTCAGATATTCTATATTGGCTATATGATTTTTTTAAAGATTTTATTTTTAAGTAATCTCTACACCCAACATGGGGCTTGAACCCACGAACCCAAAATCAAGGGTAACCTGAGCCAGCCAGTTGCCCCATACTGATTTTTTTCTAGTAGTTTTATCAATTACCAATAGACATTAAAATCTTTATGTAGAATTGCCTATTTTTTAACTGTCAACTTTTGCTTAATGTGTTTTGATGATGTTTTTAGGTGCACATACATAGATGACTTATATTTTTCTGATTAGTTAACTCTTATCTCTCATTAATAATATGTCCTTTTTGCTGATAATACTCATTGTTGTAAAATTCATTCTCTAACATTAATATCACCCCTTCGATGTTTAAAAAAATACTGATCTCCTGATATATCCATTTAACCTAAATCTGTCTTTATGTTTTAATTTATCTCTTATAGATAGAATATAGCACATTTTGCCTTTTTATTTTCCATTCTGGTAATATACCTACATTTTAGTTAGAATGTTTAGATCATTTACTTTTAATGTGATTATTGATATGATTGGCTTCAGATCTACCATTTTATTACTTGTTTATCCCCTCTTCACTATTGTTGTTTCTCTCTTCTTTCTATTTTGGATGTTTCATTGTTTTTTGGAAATTGATTTAAGTTTTTCTATTAGTGTTTTTTAGCATGTCTCCTCATTTTTTAGAGGTTGCTGTAGTGATTGCAACATATTTCCATAGCTTTTGAAAGTTTTCTTATAGTTAACCTTGTACTCATTTGTGTAATAAGTACAAATGTTGTAACTGTGTAGATTTCATTATTCTTCAAACCACTCTTTATTATAGCTGTTAAGTGTAGTATACTGCTATATATTATAAATCTCAGACAACAGCTATAGTTTTTGCTGAAACAGTTCATATATATTAAAGAGAAGTTAAAAAGAAACATATTACAAAATAATAAATGTGGTCTTTTATTTTTTTAAGATATATAAAATCCTGGGTTGACAATTTTACTTGTTCATCACTTTCAAGATGTTCTTTTGTTTTCTTCTAGCCTCTGTAATTTCTGGTAAGAAGTAACTCACCAATTACATCTTTATTCTTTTGTATATAATGGACCATTTTTTCTCTCTTCTTTCAAATTTACTTTTTATCTTGGTTTTCAATGGTTTAACTACAGTGTGTCTTGGAAGACCTTGTTTATAATTATCTAGCTCGGGAGTTACTAACTTATTGAATATTGAAATTCATGTCATTTACCAAGTTTGTGAGATTTGGGGTCATTATTTCTTCAAATGTATTTTCTTCCCTATTCTTTCTTGCTCTCTGGGTCTGTATTGTGTAACAACATGGTTTACACCATTTGTTATTATAAGCTGTCTCTGAGGCTTTGCATTTATTTTTCTTTCTGTTCTTCAGTTTGGATCATTTCAATTGATTAATCTTAAGGTTTCAAACTCTTTATATTTTGTTAAATCAGTCTTGTGAATTTTTATAATTTATTATTGTATTGGTTCTGTAATTTCCTTTTGGTTGTCTTTTAAAATTCTATTTTTCTTCTCAGATTTTTTGTTCTTTTTTTTTTTTCACTGAGGCCATACATTCCTGTATATCGCTGAGAACGGTTGTAACAGCTGCTTTAATATCGTTGTCTGCTGAGGCACCTGGGTGGCTCAGTTGGTTAAGCATCTGCCTTCTGCTTAGGTCATGATTGCAGGGTCCTGAGTCCATGCTCAGCGGGGAGTCTGCTTCTCCCTCTCCCTCTGCACCACCCTCCCCTCACCGCCAGCTTGTGCTTTATCTCCCATTCTTTATCTCAAAAATGAATAAAATCTTTAAAAAATAAAATAAAATCCTTGTTTGCTTATTCCAAATTTGGAAGTGTTTGTTTCAGTTTTGTTATTATTGTCCTTTTTTTAAAAAATTAAAGTAATGAGAGTCATTTTCTTTTCTTTTTTTGTATCTTGCAGAATTTTGTGTTCTGAAAAATATAAATGTTAAGTTATGGTCTGGCTTCTGCTATTTTTCTCCAGTGTGTGACTTTTTTTTCTTTTGTTTAAACAGTTATCATGGTTAGACGTAAATTGCAAACTCTGTTCCTTGAGCAACAGTTTATCTTTATATTTAAGTGAGCAACTTGAGTTGGTTTTTCACACAAAGTTCAATCAAAGATATAGACAGAGAATTCAGTGATCCCTTTCCTGGCTTTTTCTTTTCTGAGACTCCCTTTTTCCTCTCTAGTGGCTGCAGTTGTCCTCAACAAAATCAGGACATTTTTTTTGCTTTTCAGATCTGCTCTCTCTCTCAACATTTTTTTTTTAAGATTTTATTTATTTATTTATTTATTATTCTTTTATTTATCACAAGTAGGCAGAGAGGCAGGTAGAGAGAGAGAGGGAAGCAGGCTCCCTGCTGAGCAGAGAGCCCCATGTAGGGCTCAATCCCAGGACCCTGGGATCATGACCTGAGCCGAAGGCAGAGGCTTAACCCACTGAACCACCCTGCTCTCTGTCTTTTGTCAGAATTCCTGTCAGGGGCTCAACAATTTATTTTCACATTTGGAGTTGTTCTACTTTTTTCACATTTGGAGTTCACATTTGGAGTTTGCAATCTAGTATAGCAATCATATTGTCATTAAAAGCTTCAGTGGTCTTTTTCTTATCCCAGCAAAATCTATCTTCTTGAGACAGGTGTGATATTCCACACACAACACCCAGACTAGGCATTTGGTTCTATAAAAGCAACAGCTCTTTGGTCACCAAAAGAGCCCATTTATCCTTGGAATTTATTTAGACTTTTTGTACCATCTTTGATGGCCTAAAGTATAATTTTCATTTTATTCTGTGTATTCTTGTTGCAGTAACAATCTTTGTGACCTACATGCTATCTGAAAGCAAGCAAAATTCTTAGTGGTTTTTAACGCCTTACGATTTCTCAGATCTGTGTTAATTTATCAGAAGATTTCTAGCCTTTTTTTCTATTCACAGTAGCTAAACTAAATTGATCATTATTTTGCACTATGAAGACTTCTCATGTCTCATTTTCCCCTTGATTTTCAGTATTAGTTCATTTTTACTATATAGTATGATGACTTTTTACTGTTTATTTTTCTTTCATTGGAAGTATGTTTGCCTTCGTATTCTTTGAGCGTTGGTAGAAGACTATCTGTTTTTTCTTGTGTTTTCTGTAATTTGTAATTTGTTAAGGAAGTTACTGCATTTTATGGTGAATATGTGTTCGTAGCCATTACTTCTTCACTGTATTACAAAGTAAACTTTTTGTCTAATATAATATTTCCAAGCCATGGAATGCTGGTATTTCTTTTTCACTTGTATTTACCAAGTCTAGCTTTTCCGAATCAATCTAAGTGGGTCAGTTTATTTAACAGTTAGGTTTTGCTACATGAGCCAATATGAAAATGTTTTTTATTTAATAGGTGAGTTAAATTCATTTTTATTTATTGATATTATTATTATATATTTAAGTAATATTTATATATTTACTGTGTGTTATGTATTTGTTGCATTTCTTTTTCTATGTTTGTATATTTTTATGTTCCTTATCTTAATACTTTGAATATTATATGTTATATATAAAATATGTATTTACATGTTCTGTGTTTGTTTTTGTTCTTAGGTTATCTTTGTGCTAATACCTGCATTAATAACCATTTCCTTATTTAGATTTTTTCTCCTTTTCTATTATTTTCTTGCTGATCCTTTTTACCTTGCTCTTTATTTTATTTAAATTATTTTTTGTTCTGATTTTTGCTTATGTCCCATATTATATTCTCAGTCTAATGTGTTGTTACTTGAATGTCTTCCAATTTTGTGTCTGTTTTGTTGATTTTTTTTCTTTATTTTCAGTTTTGTTCCTGAGTTCAGTCGACTCTCATTTTACAGCTTCTTATTTTTATGTTAATTTTTATTTTGCACTTCTTTGAGTTTTTTCACATCACCAAATACGTGTTTAAGGATTTTTAATTTTTTTTAAGATTTTATTTATTTATTTGACAGATAGAGATCACAAATAGGAAGAGAGGCAGGTGGGGGTGGTTGGGAAGCAGTCTTCCTGCTGAGCAGAGAGCCCGATGTGGGGCTTGAGCCTGGGACCCTGGGGTCACGACCTGAGCTGAAGGCAGAGGTTTTAACCCACTGAGCCACCCAGGTGCCCCAGGGATTTTTAATTTAAATGACATATTTTTCTGTGCTTTGTGGTTGTTTTAGGGGGAATCATTTTCATCATCTGAAATGTTTCTCTTTCCATATTTTGGTTTTCTAATACAAGATCTTTAGTATGGATGATGTCTTCCTTTTTCTGTTAATTTTGGTATATCTTACATTTTCCTATGCCAGCAATAACAATTGTAAGGAGGAAAGGAAGTTTGGTGGCTTTTTAGATTTCTTAGTGCAAGAGTCCCCTCTTCTGTTGGTATGATGAACTACAGGTTCTTTAATTAATGTCCACATTTTTTGTGGGAATAGGAGAGAAGATACTGATGTCTTCTGATGTTTCCATTTTCTTTTGTTTTTTTATAAAATCTTTGTTTTCTACTACTCATTTCCTCCTTTCCCCTTATCCCCCAAATCCATGGGGATCCAAAGCCATTCTTCCTTCTAAGTCTTTCTACCCTTCTGGAGAAGGGATACAACTCCCAGTATGGTTTCATCCACTTTCAAGGTCCTCCTTCTCAAACCAGAACTCTGAACATCCAGATATCAGATTTATTTTCTGTCAATAGATAGTGGGACTCTATCTTTTGGAAGATGATTATATCTGTATTCCACACCTCAAGTGCCCACTTGCTGCTTTACAGAGGAGTCCAGAGGTAGTTCTTCTGGTTTCTCAGTGTTTATCTTAGTCACATGTAAGTTGAAGTATCATTCTGTTTTAGTCATGTTGTAGGTCTGAGTTATTGGCAGTTTTATTTACTGTCTCTGATCTGTATGGTATTCAGAAGATATGTGGAGACTCTAAATTTGGTGGCCCCATAATCCTGTGGGATTCCAAAATCAGATTATGTTATTTTTGAACAAATGTAATTATTGAGGTCTTCCTTTTTTGAACTACAATTTCTTTCCTTATAATTTCTACATATCAATCCTGGTTGTATCTTTTTTTTTTAAATATTTTATTTATTTATTTGACAGAGAGAGAGAGAGAGATCACAAGTAGACAGAGAGCCAGGCAGAGAGAAGCGGGGGGGAGAAGGCTCCCTGCTGAGCAGAGAGCCCCATGAGGGGCTTGATCCCAGGACCCTGAGATCATGACTTGAGCTGAAGGCAGAGGCTTAACTCACTGAGCCACCCAGGCACCCCCCTGGTTGTATCTTTTGAGACAACATAATAAATCAAATTTCTCTCATGTTCTAGCAAAAGCTGTTCCCCAACCCATAAAATCTTTCCTTTGAAATAATCATCTGTCAAGCCTTCAGCCATTACTCAGGAGTTGGAGCCTCAAGTCACCCTCCCCTCATTTGATCACTTTCTTTATCAAAGGTGCAAACTTCTCAGGTTCATAGTTTTATATAATATATTTACCAGCTTAACTTGAGGATATTATTACCATTGGAAGAAGCTAACAAACCAATTCAAAATTTCACTCTTAGAACAATGTACTTTTCTGTGTCCAAATACAATGACTTATGTAAAGAAATAAAGGAAAATTGAAAATGGGAACAAAACATGCTTTAAAATTTTGCTTTGGCAAAGGACCATTATTAACTGGCTTATCCACAAATAGGGAGTACTTGTTCTGATTGGAAGAACAGTTAATGTGTCTAAATATTTCTAACCAAATGAAGCAAATAAAATATAGAATAGCCTGAATGAATATGAATATTTATGAATCTTAATTAGGAGACCTAATTATGCCTTTTTATGCAATGATGCAAGTAAATCCAGGGTTGCTAAAGATTTTCAGTACTGAGCACAGTATTCTTAGAGGGTTCAAATAGAAAGGAGAATGTGGTGAAATGGAGTGGGCCAGTGAAGTTGAGAAGGTAGAGGGAGCACAGGGTTGATAAGAATTTTCTTAGCGGGGCACCTGGGTGGCTCAGTGGGTTAAAGCCTCTGCCTTCAGCTCAGGTCATGATCCCAGGGTCCTGGGATCGAGCCCCACGTCGGGCTCTCTGCTCAGTGGGGAGTCTGCTTCCTCCCCTCTCTCTCTGCCTGCCTCTCTGCCTGCTTGTGATCTCTTTCAAATAAACAAAATCTTTAAAAAAATTTTTTTTCTTAGCAACTATGGTGGTAGCTATTGGTGAAAACCCAAAATGGGACTTAATGAAGCTAAATGGTGCATTTCCATATATCACTTTACCACCATCACTTCCATGTGTTCTCATATCTTTATTGAAGAGCAAAGAAATAATACTGAAGATTTGGGTACAGAAAGAAATATAAACTTAGGCTAGAGGATAAAGTTTAAGCAGAAACAAAAAAAAGTCTGCTACTCTGCTAGTTTGGGACCATGGGAGCAAAATCACTACCAAATATCAATAAATAACACTACTGCTTACTTTAGGAATCAAGGTAATAATACAGAAAATACCTTATATTTGTGCGTGACTTTCTAATGTATCTACCACATTCCTCATATTATCTCACTAAGTCTGTAGAGAAAGATTAAGTGATTTGTCCATTGACACCCAGATAGTAAGTGACAGAGCCAGTACTAACACTCGGGTATTCAGTAGTCCATGGAACACAGCATATTGAGAAAGTGTAATGCAATTCATTGTTATCCTCAATATTCAAATGCTTCTTAGACTTGTGGTTTTATAGTTGTTGAGCTAGGTTAATAAAAAACTTTAAGTATGTGCAACACATACATGCTTGCATGTACAAGTGCTCACACATACATGTCTGTGAATACATAATACAGATACCCATTCCCATGCACATGTGATGTATTTCTTACCTATATAGCTTCCACTAAAATGTAAGCTCTGAAAGGGTAAGGATTTTAATTTCTTTTAGTCATTGTCCTGACTCCAACACCTAAAAGAATCACTAGTACATGATGGGTGATCAATTAACATTTTTTAAATACAAGAATAATCTACTGGTATGTTAATAATCATAATCATTTTGCAAATCATGTTTATGTATATTTGCTACATCATTTAAGAATAGTCTTTCTTTTCTTTTCTTTTTTTTTTTAAAGATTTTATTTATGTATTTGACAGAGAGAAATCACAAGTAGATGGAGAGGCAGGCAGAGGGAGAGAGGGAAGCAGGCTCCCTGCGGAGCAGAGAGCCCAATGCGGGACTCAATCCCAGGACCCTGAGATCATGACCTGAGCCGAAGGCAGCGGCTTAACCCACTGAGCCACCCAGGCGCCCCTAAGAATAGTCTTTCTTAAATAAATCTAAAGCTTGTAACATGTGGATCAGGTTAGGCATACGTAAATTGGGTAGTACAGATGTATGCTGAACAATAGGAAAGGATGGAAAGAACAAATAGGCACTTAACATTCATGAGGCATGAAATATTCAAGACAGTTATATACTTAAATTGACAATCTATTATTGATATCTAGTCTGGCCACAAGTGTCCTTTGCTGGGGTTGCCTGGGGGTTATTAGCAAGCTCTTGACCAGGAATATTGCTCCTACATCTCTAAGTGATCAAGTGTGTACAGGCTCCAGGTACCTGTCATCTGCTAAGTTGCCTTTCTTGCCTTTAACTCTGGTCATTAGAACTGCATTGTAAGCAGAGAAGGCTGATGTAACAGAGAATGAGAGGGGAAGAACAAGCCAGCAAGTGAGAGGGGAGTGAGGGGAAGAAAGCGAAGTTGGGAGAGGGAGGGGAGGGGAGAGAGACAGAAAAAAAGAGAACATATAAACATTGTATAGCACAGGATTACCCTGCTTGTACCCTATTCTACGTATATTTACCAACTTTATTTCTTTCTCCTTGCTTCTTTTTTATTTTTAAATTAATTCCAGTGTAGTTAGCATACAGTGTTCTATTAGTTTTGGGTATACAGTATAGCAATTCAACAGCTCCATGTATTACTCACTGCTTATCAAGGTAAGGTACTCTTAATCCCCTTCACCTACTTGATCCATTCCCCTTACCCCCACCCGCCCTCTGGCAACCCTCTGTTTGTTCTCTGTAGTTAACAGTCTGTTTTTTGTTTTGTCTCTCTCTTTTATCCCCCTTTGTTCCCTGTTCTGTTTCTTAAATTCCACATATAAGTGAAATCATATGGTATTTGTCTTTCTCTGACTGGCTTATTTTGCTTGGCATTATGCTTTCTCATTTCATCCATATTGTTGCAGATGGCAGGTTTTTTTATTTTTTATGACTTAATATTCTACTGTGTGTATATATATATATATATATATATATATATATACACCATATGTTTATCCATTCATCTCCTGATGGACACTTGAGCTGCTTCGATAGTTTGGTTATTGTAAGTAATGTTGCAATAAACATAGGGGTGCACATATCCTTTCAAATTAGTGGTTTTTGTATTCTTTGGGTAATACCCCGTGGTACAATTACTAGATCATAGGGTAGTTCTATTTTTAATTTTTTGAGGAGCCTCTGTACTATTTTCCACAGTGGCTGCAATAGTTTACATTCCCACAAACAATGCATGAGAGTTCCTTTTTCTGCAAATCCTTACCAACACGTGTTGTTTCTTGGATTTTTTATTTTAGCCATTCTGACAGGTTCAGTGAGGTCATATCTCGTTGTTTTGACTTGCATTTCCCTGCTGATGAGTGATGTTGAGTAACTTTTCATGTGTCTGTTGGCCATCTGTGTCTTCTTTGGAAAAATGTCTATTCATGTCTTCTGTCCATTTCTTAACTAGATTGTTTATTTTTTGGCTGTAGAGTTTTTTAAGTTCTTTATATATTTTGAAGACTAACCCTTTAACAAATTACATCCTTTGCACTTATCTTCTCCCATTCTGTAAGTTTCCTTTTAGCTTTGTTAATTAGTTGCTTCACTGAGCAGAAGCTTTTTATTTTGAAGAAGTGGCAGTAGTTTGTTTTTGCTTTTGCTTCTTTGCCTCAGGAGATGTATCCTGAAAGTAGTTTCTATGGGTGGTGTCAAAGAGGCTACTGCCTGTTTCTCTTCTAGGACTTTTATGGCTTCAGGTTTCACAATTACATCTTTAATCCATTCTGAATTTATTTTTGTGTTTGGTGTAAGAAAGTGGTCCAGTTTCATTTCTTTGCATGTTGCTGTCCAGTTTTCCCAGCACTATTTCTTGAAGAGACTGTCTTTTTTCCCATTGGATATTCCTTCCTTCATCATCGAAGATTAATTGACTACATAGTTGTGGGTTTATTTCTGGGTTTTCTATTCTGTTCTATTGATATTTGTGTCTATTTTTGTACCAGTACCAAGATTTTTGATCACTATAGCTTTGAAATATAATTTGAAGTCTGGAATTGTGATGCCTCCAACTTTGCTTTTCATTTTCAAGATTGCTTTATCTGCATCTTTTGTGGTTCCATGCAAATTTTAGGAGTGTTTATTCTAGCTCTGTGAAAAATGCTGTTTGTAGTTTGATAAGGATTACTTTAAATATGTCCCTTTTACAACTGCACCTATAACAGTAAGATATGTAGGAATAAACCTGACCAAAGAGGTGAAAGACTTGCAGTCTGAAAACTATAAAACACTGATGAAAGAAATTGAAGATGACACAAAGAATTGGAAAGACATTCCATGCTCATGGATTGGAGGAACAAATATTGTTAAAATGTCTATACTACCCAAAACATATAGTGTATTTTTAATTTTATTTATGGTGTTTTTCATTTCTGACTGGTTCTTTTTTATGTTTTCTATCTCTTTGTTAAGGGTCTCACTGATGTCTCCACTTTTTTCCAAAGTCCAGTGAATATCTTTATGATCATTACTTTTAAGTTCTCTGTCAGGGATATTACTTATATCTGTTTCGCTTAGTTCTGTTGCTGTCCTTTCGTCCTGTTCTTTCATTTGGGACATAATCCTATGTGTTCTCATTTTGTCTAACACTCTATGTCTGTCTGTCTTTGTTAAGGAGGTCAGCTACATTTCCTGCTCTCGAAAGTAAAGACCTTATAAAGAAGAGTGCCTTGCAGAGCAGTGTACTCTGTTCAGTATAACTGGGCACTTTAGCTAAAGCTATGTATGTTGTTTGCACCCAGCTGTTGTGTCCTGGCTGCTTTTTCTTTCAGCCCAGTTGTCTTTAGAGTCTGTCTTTGCCTGTTGTGGGTACTGTCTGGTCCTCAACCAGAGCAGAGTGGACAATTTTAGCAAGGTGCATCTTGGGCGTCCACAGGGCCCGCCACTGCCACCATCACCAGTGGGACAGAGGCTCTGGAAAATGTGGGTCAGGAGAGGCAGCAATGGCAAGGTTTGCAGCAGTCTTCTGGGGGAGAGTGCCCACAGAAGCTAGACTGAGGCAGGGGTTACTTTGATCAACCAAAGTGCAGGCAGGCAGGACTTAGTCGAAGCCAGCTAGGTAGTGAATGTGGGTGCTGTGCTGGCTCCTGCAGGTGGCCATGTGTTTATGCTGGGGAGTGGAGAGGCAGATAGCCCCTGCCAGCTTCTTTGTTCCTGGAGAAGTCCCTCCATGCACACTGCCTCTTTGGGACATGCCCTGAGATGCATAGATAATTCTGTTTCTTACCCTTTTTCACATCTGCGACTCCCTTCCCCAACTTTGTGAATAGCCAAAGTTTCACTTCCTACCATGTGTCTTCTCTTCATACTCTCTTCCATGTGGCTTCTTCCCTACCTTTGGTTGTGGAGTTTGTCCTGCCAGTCTTCAGGTCATTTTCTGTGTTATTTACACTGATGTGAGTATTCTCTAGTTTTATCTGTGGGACGAAGTGAGCTTAGGTTCCTCTTACTCTGCCATCTTGGCTCCTTGGTTTTGCTTTACTAGACTCAAACATAATTGAGAGATACAGGATTAAACTGCTTGGCTTTAAAAAATATTTAAGAGATTGGGGAGGGTATGTGCTATGGTGAGTGCTGTGAAGTGTGTAAACCTGGCGATTCACAGACCTGTACCCCTGGGGATAAAAATATATTATATGTTTATAAAAAATAAAAAATTAAAAAATATATTTAAGAGAATATTTAAAATGTGCTGTTATTTTTCAAAAGTGGGAAATTCAAAAATTTTTTGAGGAGTAAACATTTCAGGAATGCTGTTAATATATTTTTATTATGAGAAATGGAAGCAATAGAAAAATATTCTATCATGAATGTCATGAAATCCCCTTTTTCTTTCTATTTCATTGGTGTACAACATGTAGCATGGGTTTCAAATTAAGATGTTTAGTCATTGGAGCTTTATAACCATTCTCCTCAAAACAGCATCCCCTGAAACTTGCACTGAATCATCTAAACATAATACATCATCCACATCTAGCCAATACCTCTCTCCTAAATTTTGAGTGAAATGATTGTTATTTGAACACCAGCTGGTAGCCTCTTCTCTATACTGAAAGTAATAGAAGGATTTATAGGCTACTCATGTTGCCTTTTTTCACTGTACTTAGGAAGATAGGATGTTACTTTATATTTTAATCACTTTCTAATAATTGATTGTGGTAAACAACATTTGTCTGAAGTGAAGGAGGGATGTCCAAAAGAGAGACATCAGAGATTAACTTTAGTTAAAAGTACATTAACAGTTGAAAACTAAAATGTAGACACTTACTATGAAATTGATAGATATGTGTGTGTGTGTATGTGCATGTGTGTGTATGTGTTGTATATGTTTGTTTTTCTTCAGTTGTAGAGAAATTCTAGAGAAAGTAGGCAGGGCTACCTTACCTAGAGGAAAGAGAGTTTGCAAATTTGAAAAAAGTTTGGTATATAAAAGGGCTTTTAGACATTTTATGCTATCCCTTTCTTGCCCAGAGTAGAAACTAATCACAGGGAATGCAGGAACTTACCTTTAGGACAAGTCAGGTCAGAGAAGAATTTCAAAATGGAAAATGAAGTAGGTAAATGGGGCGAATATCATAGGGTCAGTGTCTTTTCATATGCCTTTCTTTTTGTGCGTGAGCCCCTACTTATGGATAGTTTCGCTCCCTCCACAATTCCTGTTGTATTCTAAATTTGACATCATACAGGAATGAAAAGGATTTTTACTTGATTGGGTCTCAAAGGAAAAGCATTTCAGTCATAAAATACAGAATACATGGATTTAGAACATTTAAAATCACATGATACAAAGATTTCTGTTACTAGTCAAGATGGAGGGTAATTTAGAAAGAGAAGATTTACTTTCCTGTCTAAGTAACCAAAAAACTGAATAAAATATATGAAAGAACAGTTTTCTAGACATCGAACATTAGGCAATGAAGAATAGTGATTCCCTTCACTGTATAAACAAATGAGATGAGATCTATAATTTCCCCAGCTTATTGCCTGTGGATTTCCCAGGCCACAAGAGAGAGAGAACCTAGACAAAGCCTGGTGGTCTCCCTGAGTCGAGAAGACAAAGCAGGGAATCTGGGAAGGGCAACCAAGCCAGAGTTCATAGGAAGAGTATCACGGAGGAGTGAGTTATGCAGAAAGAGGGAGGAAAATCTCTGGAGATCTGCAGAGTCCTCTACATGTTTTCAGCTCTGTACTGATAAGTGCATGAGGTGAAGAAACTGCTTGAGGCTGGAGAAAGAACCACCAGAATGGATTAGAGGGAACAATAACAGGGGCTTACAGAAGATGTCAGCCAATGTGGGAAACCTTATAATTCTGGAATCAGGGTAGAATTCTCAGAAGTGTTTTTTGCCTCAATAGTAGCAAAATCAACCCTAAACTAAATGCTGTTCTGGTTCCTCCTCATAACACTCATAAGCAAGACCTTACTGTTCCTAAATAACTTAACAGCAATTCAGAAGAAAGCTCAGGAATATTTACAGAAATGCAAAAATATAGGGTATCCAACAAGATAAAATTCATAATACCTAGCATCCAATCAAAAATTATCATCATGCAATGAAGCAAAGTATTATCCATATGAAGATGAAAAATAATCTATTAAACCAACCCAGATTTGGCACAGAAGACAGAATTAGTAAACCAGGACAGTAAATAATTACTATAATTACAACCCCTATTTCAAGAAGCTGGAAATATTATGCATGTTAAATAAAGACCAAAAAAATGTTATAAAGACCTAAATTGGACTTCCAGAGATGAAAACTATAGTGTGTGAAATGAAAAGTATAATAGGTGGGATTCATGATAGATTAGACATTGCAGAAGTAATGACTGAACTTGAAGACACAGCAATCAAAACTATACAGATGAAACAGAAAAATTACTGAAAAAGCCCCATAGAGCATTAGTGCTTAATACTTCTTGTGGTGCAGGTCTATGGGAGGTAAGATGAATCCTTTCAGTTTTTGCTACCTTCCAAGTATGTTTCTTTTGACTTCATTTTTAAAGAACATTTTTCCTAGATATAGAATTCTAGATTAATAGTTTTTCTTTTTTCTCTAAGAGCTTTAAGGTGCCACTCCATTGCTCACCCCCTTCATTTTTTTCTGATAAGAGGTCAGCCATAACTCTCTTCATTGTTCATTGTATGAAATATTTCTTTTCTTCTTCTGATTTCAGGATTTTATCTTTACTCTTTAGATTTCAGCAGTATGATTATGATAAGGCTAGGTATGGTTTTCTTTTTATTTACTTTTCTTGGATTTCTCTGAACCTCTCAGGTCCATATGTTGACATCCTCCATCAATTTTGGAAAATTGTTACTCATTATCTCTTCTGATACTACTTCTCTGTTTTGTTGTTGTTTTTGTTGTGGGACTCCAGATACACAAACGTTAGCCTATTTAATATTGTTTCACGGTTATTGGATGTTCTTATCACCCTTCTTTTAAAAATATTTTCTCTTTGTGTTTTAAATTGGGTAATTTTAGTTTTAATTTTCAATCCAAATTCACTGATTCATGTGATATGTTCATTATGCTAATGAACCTGTCAAAATAATTCTTTATCTTATATTTTATTTTTCATTTTTAGATTACCATCTGGCTCCTTTTAATAGTTTTCATCCTTATTCTATGGTTCCCCATTTGTTCACACCAGCTATCTACCTTTCCCATGAGATTTTTAATATATTTATTATTGTTATCTTGAAGTCCCCTTTTGATAATTCTAACACTTGGACTGTCTTTGGATCAGGTTTTAATTGACTCTTGTCTCTCTTGAGAACAAGTCACTTTTTTTTTTCTGTGATTGATGGTTTGATATTGATAATAGTACAATAGAAGCTGAAGAAAATAATATTTACATCCAACAAAGGGTACCTTCCTTTGGTCAGACCACTAAAAAGAGGAGATGAAATTTAAGGAGATAAGTCAATCTCATCTATAATTGAGTTGGATCTGGACTTGTCTCCTTCTTTAGTTGGATTTATTTCACTGCAGACTTCAAATAATTTGTGCAAGGGATCAGAATTTTCTTTTTAATCAGACTTGGGTCCTGAGTGTCTGGAGGATTTGTTCCATTCTCCTGCTTTGCTTTCAGCCTTTTGCAGATCCTGGTTGTCTGCATCTCAGAGGGGTGTGTGTCAGCATTCTTGCCTCTACCCCAGCCCAATCAGTCATTGCGTGTTACTCATTGAAGACCCCAAGTACCTAAGGAGTTCAGTTCATTTCTCCTTTGCTGCTTACAGACTGCAATAAATCCCCTGTGCTTACGCTTCAGAGGAGAGTCCCTTTCAGCTTTCCTGCCCCTCTCCAATTATAAGTTATTACTGTCTCTTACTTAGGGTTGGGTCCTGAGAACTTAAAGAACGTGTTTCAGTTCTCCTTTCCTGCCTTCAGAGTTCATGAGGTTCTGTACACTCTACCTCAGAGGAGCAGATCTCTCTCAGCATTCCTGCCCCTTTTCCACTGAAGTTAGGTGACTGCTGCCTTTTATCACCATAAAGCCTGAGTGCTTGAAAGTCTCTCTTAGCATTCTTACCCCAACCCCAAGATTTCCATGGCCACTCTGTGAAGGCCCATGAGAAAATATTGGTAGGTGGGCATGGTCTGTGTCTAAAGGATTCTCGACCATCATGACAGGCCACACTTGGTCTACAAATTTTTTTTAGAAGTTCAGCAGTTTTCCTTTTAACCTACTTCTCTGACAGCTTTTTCCTTTCCCACTGCTTCACCAAGGATGAAAGAAACTGTTGGGTCTCTTCACTGCAGAGAGAGGTCTGTAACTTTCTAAGTTTTATTCATTAGGCATTTTCCCCCATATTTAGTTCTCTGATGAATTTTAGATTTTATTGGTTATCTGGCTTGTTATTGTTACAGTAGGAATGGCATTCTTTTTGTAACTTTCTATATTCTAAGCAGAAGCTGACACCTGGCATTTACATATACATGAGTATTTTCCCATTATATATATAAAGGGAATATATATTTATTTCCTTTATATTTACATATAAATATAAAGGGGAAATAATATATAATAAAAATATATATTTTATATATATACATGTAAACATATACATAATTGTTTGACAAAAGTTATTATTACTGACAAAATTTTTTTTAGAATTCCTCTTTCAGAATTTCCTTTGAATACCCTCAGTAATAGAAAATCTTTAGCTCTAAAAGTCATATCTGCTCTAAAATAAAAATGACATTCAAAATTAAGTTCATAAATAATGCTGACAATGAAATTTAGCAATGTTTTTAGTAAAAACATTGTAATTATAAAATAGACTGTCTTATGTCTCTTTTAAACAACTTTGAAGGCAATTTTATACAAGCAGTTCAAAACTGATTTTGAATGATAACAGCATCATTGAAATATGAAAACTGTTTCTAATGATGGCTGCTTAATTATAGGATACTAATTTAAACCAAGTATTGAGGAACATGAATTTTAAATTCATTTTTATTGTTCATATATCTAGCTTTGAACCTGTTTTTAAAATTACTTTGAAATATTTCAAACTTTAGTTCTTGTACTCTGATTAATGCAATTCAATGGAAAGTATTTAGCTTATCATTTTATGATTTTCTTTTTAAATGCAAAAAGAGGTTAATTTTAAGTTTACTTGAAAACATATCATAACACATCTTTAGTTTGTTTACATCTAATTTCAAATGAAGTGTTTTAAGGGGAGGATAGATACATTTCATTCATGAAAACAAAAATGGTAATGGAGTACCACAGAAAAGTACTCATTTATGGGATCAGATGTGGCCACAGTTCCTGGCAGAGGGCAGCACTCCATGGGAAATCACAAGTCTTTAGGGGAATGCTTCTGAACTTTTTTTGGTTTGTTTTGCCTCAAGTGCCAGAGTCTGGTCAAACTGTTGACAAACATTTATGGGATTTTATTTGTTGTGTTTTAAACAGTTATGAAACTGTGAAACACTTTCTTTGAGGCTGAATATTCTGACTAGGTGCTTATTTGATTTTTTCCTCCTGTTATATGCCAAAATTTAAGGACATATAATAATAATAATGACTTATTATAAATTTAGAGCCTTCTGTGTAAGATACAGTTGTTTTAATTGTTAAAAAGACTTCTTTTTTAAATTAACATATAATGTATTATTTACCCCAAGGGTACAGGTCTGTGAATCATCAGGCTTACACATTTCACAGCACTCATCATAGCATATACCCTCCCCAACGTTCATTACCCAGACATCCTATCCCTCCCCACATCCACCTCCCCAGCAACCCTCAATTTATTTCGTGAGATTAAGAGTCCTTAGAGTTCATCTTCCTCCCAATCCCATCTTGTTTCATTTTTTCCTTCCTTACTCCCGACAACCCCCAACCCTGCCTCTCAAATTCCTCATATCAGAGAGATCATATGATAATTGTCTTTCTCTGATTGATTTATATTGCTTAGCATAATACCCTCTAGTTCCATCCAGATCGTTGCAAATGGCAAGATTTTTTTTTTTTTAATGGCTGCATAATTCCATTGTACATATATACCACATCTTCTTTATCCTTTCATCTGTTGATGGACATCTAGGTTCTTTCCATAGTTTGGCTATTGCGGACATTGCTGCTATGAACATTCAGGTGCACGTGCCCCTTTGGATCACTACATTTGTAAATTTAGGGTAAATACCCAGTAGTACAATCGGTGGGTTGTAGGGAAGCTCTATTTTTAACTTTTTGAGGCAACTCCATACTGTTTTCCAGAGTGGCTACACCAGCTTGCATTCCTACCAACAGTGTAGGAGGGTTCCCCTTTCTCCACATCCGCGCCAGTGTCTGTCCTTTCCTGACTTGTTAGTTTTGGCCATTCTGACTGGTGTGAGGTGGTATCTCATTGTGGTTTTGACTTGTAGTTCCCTGATGCTGAGTGATGCGGAGCATTTTTTCATGTGTCTGCTGGCCATTTGGATATCTTTTTTCCAGAAAAGTCTATTCATATCTTCTGCCCATTTCTTGATTGGATTATTTGTTCTTTGGTTATTGAGTTTGTTAAGTTATTTATAGATTTTGGATACTAGACCTATATCTGATATGTCATTTCCAAATATCTTCTCCCATTCTGTCAGTTGTCTTTTGGTTTTACTGGCTATTCCTTTGCTATGCAAAAGCTTTTGATCTTGATGAAGCCCAAATAGTTCATTTTTGCCTTTGCTTCCCTTGCCTTTGGAGGCTGAGGTTGAAGAGACTGCTGCCTGTGTTCTCCTCGAGGATTTTGATGGATACCTTTCTCTCATTGAGGTCTTTCATCCGTTTGGAGTCTACTTTTGTGTGTGGTGTAAGGAAATGGTCCAGTTTCATTTTTCTGCATGTGGCTGTCCAATATTCCCAGTACCATTTGTTGAAGAGACCGTCTTTTCCATTGGGCATTCTTTCCCTCTTTGTCAAAGATTAGTTGACCACAGAACAGAGGGTCCATTTCTAGACTTTCTATTCTATCTCATTGGTCTATGTGTCTATTTTCGTGCCAGAACCATACTGTCTTGATGATTACAGCTTTGTAATAGAGCTTGAAGTCTAGAATTGTGATGCTGCCGACCTTGGTTTTCTTCTTCAACATTCCTCTGGCTGTTCGGGGTTGTTTCTGAATCCATATACATTTTAGTTTATGTGCTCCATTTCTTTGAAAAAATTGATGGTATTTTGATAAGGATTGTATTAGATGTGTAGATTGCTTTAGGTAGCATAGACATTTTCCCAATATTCTTCCAATGCATGAACATGGAACATTTTTTCTTCCTCAATTTCTTTCATGAGTACTTTATAGTTTTTTGAGTACAGATTCTTTTCCTCTTTGGTTAGGTTTATTCCTAGGTTTTGGTTAGGTTTATTCCTTATGGTTTGGGGTGCAATTATAAATGGGATTGGCTCCTTAATTTCTCTTTCTTCTGTCTTGCTGTTGGTGTATAGAAATGCAACTGATTTCTGTGTATTGATTTTTATATCCTAACACCTTACTGAATTCCTGTATGAGTTCTAACAGTTTCAGAATGGAGTCTTTTGGGTTTTCCACATGAAGTATCCTATCATCTGCAAGGAGTGAGAGTTTGACTTCTTCTTTGCTGATTCAGATGCCTTTTATTTCTTTTTGTTGTCTGTTTGCTAAAGCTAGGACTTCTGGTACTATGTTGAATAGCAGTGGTGATAGTGGACATCCCTACTGTGTTTTTGACCTTATCAGAAAAGCTCTCAGTTTTTCCTCATTGAGAATAATATTCACTGTGGGTTTTTCATAGATGGCTTTGGTGATATTGAGGTATGTACCCTCTATCCTGACACTGTGAGTAGTTTTTTTTTTTTTTTAAGATTTTATTTATTTACTTGACAGAGAGAGATCACAAGTAGGCATAGAGGCAGGCAGAGAGAGAGAGAGGAGGAAGCAGGCTCCCCACTGAGCAGAGTGCCCAATGTGGGACTTGATCCGAGGACCCTGAGATCATGACCTGAGCCGAAGGCAGCGGCTTAACCCACTGAGCCACCCAGGCGCCCTGTGAGTAGTTTTGATCAAGAAAAAATGTTGTACTTTGTCAAATGCTTTTTCAGCATCTATTGAGAGTATCATGTGGTTCTTGTTCATACTTTTATTAATGTGTTGTATTACATTTGCATGTACTTTTTTTAATGCATTGTATTACATTACATTCCATTGATTTGTGGATGTTGAGCCAACCTTGCAGCCCAGGAATAAATCTCACTTGGTCGTGGTGAATAATCCTTTTAATGTACTGCTGGATCCTATTGGCTAGTATTTTGGTGAGATTTTTTGCATCTGTGTTCATCAAGGATATTGGTTTGTAATTCTCTTTTTTGATGGGATCTTTGTCTGGTTTTAGGATCAAGGTAATGTTGGCCTCATAAAATGAGGTTGGAAGTTTTCCTTCCATTTCTATTTTTTGGAACAGTTTCAGGAGAATAAGTATTAATTCTGTAATTTGGTAGAATTCCCCTTTGAAGCTGTCTGGCCCCGGGTTCTTGTTTGTTGGGAGATTTTTGATGACTGCTTTCATCTCCTTACTGGTTATGAGTCTGTTCAGGTTTTCTATTTCTTCCTGGTTCTGTTTTGGTAGTTTATATGTCACTAGGAATGAATCCATTTCTTCCAGATTATCAAATTTTCTGGTGTATAGTTGTTCATAATATATTCTTATAATTGTTTGTATTTCTTTGGTGTTGGTTGTGATCTCTCCTCTTTCATTTATGATCTCTCCTCTTTCATTTTATTTATTTGGGTCCTTTCTCTTTCTGATAAATCTGGCCAGGGATTTATCAATCTTATTAATTCTTTCAAAGAAACAGCTCCAAGTTTCATTGATTTGTTCTATGTTCTTTTGGTTTCTATTTCATTGATTTCTGCTCTGATATTTGTGATTTTTCTTCTCCTACTGGGATTAGCCTTTCGTTGCTATTCTTTCTCCAGCTCCTTTAGATGTAGGGTTAGGTTGTGTACTTGAGACCTTGTTTCTTGAGAAAGGCTTGTATTGCTGTATATGTCCTCTCAGGAATATCTTCGCTGTGTCCCAGAGATTTTGAACAGTTGTGTTTTCATTTTCATTTGTTTCCATGAATTTTTAAAATTCTTCTTCTTTAATTTCCTGGTTGACCCATTCATTCTTTAGTAGGATGCTATTAGCCTCCATGTATTTGAGTTCTTTCCAAATTTCCTCTTATGATTGTGTTCTGGTTTCAAAGCATTGTGTGGTCCGAGTATATGCAGGAAATGATTCCAATCTTTTGGTACCAGTTAAGACCTGATTTGTGACGAGGATGTGATCTATTCTGGAGAATGTTCCATGTGCACTAAAGAAGAATATGTATTCTGGTTTTTTTAGATGGAATGTTCTAAATATATCTGTGGTGTCCATCTGGTCCAGTGTATCATTTAAAGCCTTTATTTCCCTGTTGATCTTTTGCTTAGATGATCTGTCCATTTCAGTGAGGTGAGTGTTAAAGTCCCCTACTATTATTGTATATTATCTATGTGTTTCTTTGATTTTGTTATTAATTGGTTTATGTAATTGGCTGCTCCCATTTTAGGGGCATAGATATTTAAAATTGTTAGATCTTCTCATTGGAAGTGTGATATAGTGTCCTTTAGTATGATATAGTTTCCTTCCTCATCTCTTATTATGGTCTTTGGCTTAAGATCTAATTTATCTGATATAAGGATTGCCATCCCAGCTTTCTTCTGATGTCCATTAGCATAGTAAATAGTTTCCCATCCCCTCACTTTAAATCTGGAGGTGTCTTTGGGTCTAAAATGAGTTTCTTATAGACAGGATATTGATGGTTCTTTTTTTTTAATCCATTCTGATACCCTGTGTCTTTTGATTGGGGCGTTTAGCTCATTTACGTTCAGGATGAATATTGAAAGATATGAATTTAGTGCCATTGTATTGCCTGTAAGGTAACCATTACTGTATATTGTCTCTGTTCCTTTCTGGTCTGTTACTTTAGTCTCTCTCTTTGCTTAGAGGATCCCTTTCAATATTTCCTGTAGGGCTGGTTTGATGTTTGCAAATTCTTTAAGTTTTTATTTGTCCTGGAAACTTTTTATCTCTCCTACTATTTTCAATGACAGTCTAGCTGGATATTGTATTGTTGGCTGCATATTTTTCTCATTTAGTGCTCTGAATATATCATGCCAGTCCTTTCTGGCTTGCCAGGTCTCTGTGGATAGGTCTGCTGCCAATCTAATATTTCTACCATTGTATGTTACAGACTTCTTGTCCCAAGCTGCTTTCAGAATTTTTTCTTTGTCACTGAGACTTGTAAGTTTTACTGTTAGATAACAGGGCGTAGACCTATTTTTATTGATTTTAAGGGGGGTTCTCTTTGCCTTCTGGACTTTGATGCTTGTTCCTTTCACCAAATTAGGGAAATTTTCTATTATAATTTGCTCCAATATACCTTCTGCCCCCCTCTCTCTCTTCTTCTTCTAGGATCCCAATTATTCTAATATTGGTTCATCTTATGGTATCACTTATCTCTCGAATTCTCCCCTTGGGTTCCAGTACTTGTTTGTCTTTCTTTTGCTCAGCTTCTTAATTCTCCATCATTTGTTCTTCTGTATCACTAATTCTCTCTTTTGCTTCATTTATCCTAGCAGTAAGATCCTCCGTTTTTTATTTTACCTCATTAATAGCTTTTTTAAAAATTTCAACTTGGTTAGATTTTAGTTCTTTTATTTCTCCAGAAAGGGATTCTCTAGTATCTTCCATGCTTTTTTCGAGCCCAGCTAGCACCTTGATAATCATCATTCTGAACTCTAGTTCTGATAAATTACTAGTGTCCATATTGATTAGGTCCCTAACCATCGGTACTACCTCTTGTTCTTTTATTTTTGTGGTAGGTTTTTCCACCTTGTCATTTTATCCAGATAAGAATAGATGAGTGAGAGAACGGAATACTAAAAGCTAACAATGACCCCAGAAAAGTATACACTAACCAAATCAGAAGAGACCCAAAACTGGGGGGAGAAGAAAGGGGGAAAAAAGAAAAAGAAATATATATATATATTGAACTGGTGAATAGAACAGAGCCACACACTTGATTTTGGGTGTATTTTGTTCTGTTAGAAGAAACTACTTCCCAAAATTTTAAAGAAAGAAAATCTTATATATACACACAAAAATAAGGGTAAGATGCAATATGACTGTAAAGAGGAAAATTTAAAAAGATTCTAAAAAAGGAATTGATAAGATAAGAAGTTGGTTGAAAAAAGAAAAAAAAAAGAGGAAAAAATGTGATCAGGCCAGAGACTATAACAATGCTGTGCATTAGATTTAGGGTATATTTTGATCTAGTAGAAGAAACTGTATCCCAAAATTTGTAGGAAATTTTGAAACCTATATGTATACAAAAAATAAGGTTAAATATAATGAAGGGATAAAATATGACTATAACAATGAAAAATTTAAAAAGATTTTTAAGGGGTGCCTGGGTGGCTCAGTGGGTTAAAGCGTCTGCTTTTGGCTTGGGTCATGACCCCAGAGTCCTCGGATCGAGCCCCACATCGAGCCTGCTTCCTCCTCTCTGCCTGCCTCTCTGCCTCCCTGTGATCTGTCTGTCAAATAAATAAATAAAATCTTTAAAAAAAAAGATTTTTAAGAAGTTATTGATAACATAAAATAGTTTTAAAATGTTAAAATAAGAAACAGGAAAAATTTTAAAAAATAGAAGAAGAAAAAAATAAAATAAAAAAATTTAACTTTGAAAGGATAAAAAATTGTGGGGAAAAAGCCATGAATTCTATGTGTTGCTTTCCCTTACTTCTGGAGATCCATAGTTCTCATTGAGTAGTGAACTTGGGCTTGACTGGATATTCTTCCTAATCTTCTGGTGGAGGGGGCTATTGCTGTGATTCTCTAATGTATTTGCCTGAGGCGGAAATGTACCACCCTTGCCAGGGGCCAGGCTAAAAAATCTGTTCAGTTTTGCTTTTAGTAGCTTTTATTCCCTGAAGGCTTTCTGTACAGCTTTGGAGGACAGGAATGAAAATGGCTGCCTCCCAATCTCCAGTGAGGAGGAGCCGAGAGCTTGGGGGCCCCCCCTCCTCAGTGCACCCTCAGATAAAAGCAGTCAGTCCCTCCCATCTCTCTGGTCTCCAGTTGCACTCCATGCCTACCCCGTGACCAAGCATTTCTATCTCTGGGACACAACCCAGTTTGGAGTTTACAAACCCAGGAGATTCCTGCAGTGCACTCCCACACTGCTCCTCCCAGAGGAGGAAGGAAGGGTCTCCCCAGGTCTGCCACTTGTGGGGGTCCCTGTTTGAAGAGCAGTGGCCCAACTGCACCTCAGATCACGGTTTAACATAACCACAAGCTGACTCTATCTTGACTCTATCTCTGTAGCTTCCCCACTCTGATACCTGGGAGCTCTGCCACACTTAGACACCCCTGGTCTTTTTAAGACTCTGCAGGTCGTGGGAGCACACTGTCCCCGTGATGGCTCCACCCCCTGCTTAGCCTCTGGAGCGACATCTCTCAGTGGAGCAGACTTCTAAAATTTCTGATTTTGTGCTCTGCTGCCCTACCACTTGCCAGGAGCCAGCCCCTCCCCCACGGTCTATGTTGCCTTGAATTCACTTCTCCACACGTTTTACCTTCTGGAAAGTGATCGATTTTCTGTTCCTAGAATTGCTGCTCTTCTTCTCTTCTATCTCCTGTTGAGTTTGTAAGTATTCAAAATGTTTTAATAACTATCTAGCTGAACTCCTGGGACCTGATGATATTTAGGTCTCCTACTTCTCTGCCATCTTGCTCTTCCCCCGAATGACTTCTTTTGAAGTTCACTGGCAACTTCATGTTTTGAATATTGCATGATTTATTGCACAAAGCCATGTTTACAGCATTCTTACATTTTATGATTTTATGAATGCCTATTATGTCCCCATTAAGTTGTTCACTTTTTATCTTCTTCTGAACTGTTTTTTAAAGCTTTTTATTCATATGAAAGATTTTTCATCTATCAGTTTCCAGTCCAACAAATGTTTTATTTT
Source organism: Mustela lutreola (assembly GCF_030435805.1). NCBI lineage: Eukaryota > Metazoa > Chordata > Mammalia > Carnivora > Mustelidae > Mustela > Mustela lutreola. The sequence continues at coordinate 33,348,939 of NC_081294.1, forward strand.
TGAGCATTTTCTATAAGTGTGAGCTCTGTTACAAATGCTTTTGCTTCTGAATTTTTTTAATTTTCTTTTTCTCTTCTGTAGTTCAATTATATATGTGCTGACACATGCTGAGACACAGCAAGAAGAGGTCAGTGCCCTTCAACAACATTCTGCAGTCATATCTTCTACATTATGCTTAACCTAACTTCTTCCATTTATTTCTTTTCCTTTTTTATTACATACACACATACACACACACTCTCTCTCTCCCTCCCTAACAAACAGTAGTGTAACCCATGTCAAAAAATAAAACTTGGGCAGTTTCCAAGCATACCCACTTAGTTCTTGGCTTCCTCTCTAATTATAATCCTGCCCCTCCACCCTGGAGGTATCTACTATTCTGGTTGTGTGATAATCATACCTTTCTCTTTATGCCTTTGCAACCCATATATACATCCTTAAACAATGCTCTGGTTTTGCTTTTTTGAACTTAATATGAATGGAATCATACTGTTGGAATTTTTTTTCCCATTTTAAACTTTTGATTTGCATATTAAAAATTGTGCACTCCAGGGCGCCTGGGTGGCTCAGTGGGGTAAGCCTCTGCCTTTGGCTCAGGTCATGGTCCCAGGGTCCTGGGATCGAGCCCCGCATCGGGCTCTCTGCTGAGCAGGGAGCCTGCTTCCCCCTCGCTCTCTGCCTGCCTCTCCACCTACTTGTGATCTCTGTCTGTTAAATAAATTTTAAAAAAAAAATTTTTTTTAATTGTGCACGCCAATAATTAAAATCATTTGAAAAAAAAAGTCACACTCTGATTAAACTGCATTTTACAGTTTGCAGGACACCTCGGACCAACTTGGTTTTTACTCTAGATTTCACTGATGTCAAAACCTCCAGCTTCTTCCTTCACCAACATGCAAGTTCTTTTCCTTCCCTGCCAGCCAACCAGGCAAATGGGAGGCAGGCTCCATGTTCATTGTGGGTTGTTCTGATTCTTTGGTGAGAAAAGTGGAAGCAGTCATTTAAACTTGATCCAACCTCTTTGCATCTTATAAAGTTAAACAGCTGAAATAAGTAAAACAAGAAGGTAGTGCTTTTGGAGTACACAGTACATGTTGGTGGCACACACCTCATTATAATTTGCCTTCTTGCTTCTCCTATTCAGTCATTTCTGTTGAAGATAGTAGATTTTTTTATGCCTTCTTTAATTTAAACTTACCAAATTTCTCAACCCTAGCCTTATGATGTTTGTCAGACATGATGCAGAGGAAGGAGAGTGAGACTCTCTAGAGAGTGAACTCCAGTCTGCTTGGTGGCCACCTCTAAGTGCACTATTGGAATTACTTTTATCCTTCTTCTTTTGATCAATATTGTATTTGCAATGCCATCTATATTATAGAATTTGGCTATATCATTTTCTCAGTAATATACTGTTCCATTGTATGAATATTTCACAACTCATTCACGCAACCATAAGTGGACATTCAGGTTGTTTGCAGGTTTGGGTTACTGTAAATAACTGCTGCCAATATTCTTACACACTTCTGCTGGTACATATCTTTACATGTTTTTATGGTAGGTACTGGCATACTTTAATATTTACCTGGTGCAACACCTCTTGGATTTTGATATTCAAACTTTAGAATATAGGTATCTTTGTAATATGCTTGTCAGTTGATGTTTTATATGAAAAATTTATATTTATCCCCAAATATACAGTACTACATTTTCAAGAAAACTCCGTGTGTGTGTTAGGGGTGGGTGTTGTAGGGGAAGTCTTGAGTTATATTCTAAGTAGAATTGTTAAATGTTAATATTTTGAAAGTTGCAGTCAGAATTAGCAAAGGGCATTGTGATGGTTAATTTTACATGTCAACTTGGCTGGAGGTGGGTGCCCAGATATTTGGTTAAATATTATTCTTTGTGTATCTATGAGGGTATTTCTGGATGAGATTAACATTTGAATAGAGTAAATTAAACAGATTGCCCTCTACCATGTGGGTGACCCTCATCTAAATCATTGCTTGTCTCAGTTGGACAAAAGGCTGAGTAAAGGAGTATTTGCTTTCTCTGCCTATCTTCAAGCTGGAACATTGGTCTTCTCCTGCCTTCAGACTCATACTGAGACTAGAACTATACCATTGGCTTTCCTGGGTCATCAGCAGATACTTGGATCTTGACGGCAGATCTGGGACTTCTCAGTCTCCATAATCATGTAAGGCAGCTCCTTATAACAAATCGTAAGTCATACATATATCCAATTGATTGTGTTTCTTTAGAGAACCCAGACTAATACAGCATGTTGCTGTATACAAAGTGGTTGTTTGAAATGAGCATATTAATCATTTAATGAACACTTCAGCCATTTTACATCTTAACCTGACAGCTTGTCACTTGTATGTATAGGTATTTTACTGTGAATTAGTTCTGTTTTAGGAAATTGGTTGAGGTTTTGAGTTGACATAAAAATGTTACAAGTTTTCTTATTTAAAATGTTGATAAATAGACTCTCGATTAGCATTTATTTTTAAAATGTTTAATTTATAAAAACAGATTTCTGATTTTTAAGTGGAGAACACCTTAATGTGGGAAATGCCACAACTAAAATGGAAATGCTAGGTCATAGGTTGTGTGTCTTCAACTTGGCTAGATAATGCCAAATTATATTCCAAAAGTATGGTACAAATATTCCCATCAGGTGTCTGTGGGAATTCTGTTGCTTATATCCTCACAAAGAAGGTAACCAAATACCCCAATTTTTAAGGAAATGAACTGTTTTACAGAAAAATGTCAGTCATGAAACAGAAAGTACAGAATTAGAAAAGAATAATTTCACAGACTCAAATGATATAGATTAAGGGAAAAATTATTAATTTGTGTCAAAAATCATTAAGTGGTTAATCGGAAATTTGGTTAATTGCTAAAAGAAAATCTCACATGTTATTTTTTAATAGTAAGGGAAAAACTTATCTGTTCAGTGGAGGAGAAAACAAAGTAACTTAGTAAAAGACTCAATCAACTGTATCATCACTATTGGTTGTTAATGAAATAATGTGTGCCTTTTGATATAATACCACATGAAGTTACACACCATTGCCTATGAATTATTCTAGGCAACAATATTTAAATTGGATTTACTAAGCCTCTAATATGATGTTAAATTTACAAGAAATATAGAATATAGACAAACAAGTTAAATGAGAGTGTGGCAAATAAAGTAGACAAATTCAGGGATATTCTGCAGGAGGTAAATGGGTTGGATTCTTTAAAAAGTTACTATTGTGAAAAGGACAATTGTGGTTGATTCTGAGAAACTAAGGGACATAAAAACCAGAGACAAATGATCTTATGTTTTATATATATATGTGTGTGTGTGTATATATATATATATATATACATGTATGTGTGTGTGTGTGTGTGTGTATAATTTTATTTATTTGTCAGAGAAAGAGAGAGAGAGTACAAGCAGGGGTAGTGGCAGGCAGAGAGAAAAATAGGCTCCCCACCAAGCAAGGAGCCCAATGTGGGACTCAATTCCTGGATCCTGGGATCATGACTTGAGCTGAAGGCAGACACTTAAACAGACATCCTCACATTTGATATTTGAATGAATAAACCTCCTGTGTGCAATATTTGGGGATTATATGGGAAATTTTGAAAATACTCTCAATATCAGAGGAGATAAAATGTACTGAAAGAGAAAGTAGAGATAACTTACTGAAAAAAGCAGGTTGAGAAAAAAATATGTGCAATATGATTTTATACTGAGATGAAACTGCAAAGGGGTGTGTGTTTGTATGTGTAAAGACCTGGAAGTATAGAATTAAGATAATTAGTAGTGGATAAAGGATTTATTTAATTATGTTTTCCTAATTTTCTACAATGCACATATGCTTCTTTTGTAGCAATAATTTTTAAAAGACACAGAGTAGATAATAGAGAGGGATAGTCCAAGATGGTGGAGTAGAAGTCTGGTCCCAGGAATTCAGCTCGATAGCTATCAAATCATTCTGAACACCTGTTAGCTCAATCAGAGATCTAAGAAAATAATAGCTGCAACTCTACAAATAGAAAAGCAACCATTTTCTGCAAGGTAGGAGGTGTGGAGAAGTGAAACATAGGTGATATATGGGAGGAGGGAGACTCTGTAAGCTGGCTAATGGCAAGTAATGTAGGAGTAGAGCACAAAATCAGAACTTTAAGAAATCTGCTCCAGTAAGGGACATCCTTGCCTTAACGGTGTTCAGGTGGTAAAACAGGGTGGAGTCCTAGATGGGACAGTATGGTTTCAGGATCCTCGGGATCATAGGAAGACTGGGAATGCCTGAGTGTGGCTGAGTACCCAGGCATTAGAGAGGGCAAACCAGATTCAATTCAGCAAGCCCAGAAGTGGGCTCTCAGCTTGGAGTTGGCATATACTGTGAACTGTGGCAGGGTTGATCAACTACTCTCTAAGCAGGGTCCCAGGAAGCGGCAGAACCATGGCCAGACCCCACTTCCTCCCCCAGAGGAAGAGAGCATAAGTGCCTGGTGCCAGAGTGTGCAGGGTTTAGAGACATGAAACAGGGTCACGTGCCTGAGATAGAAATGCTTGGCCATATGCTAGGTGATCACAGAGTGTGGATGGAGACCAGGGAGACAGGAGTGACTGACTGCTTTACCCTGAGGATGCACTGAGGAGTGGGGCCCTGAGCTTTCAGCTCTGGGGCTGGAGAGTAGGAGACCACCATTTTCATTCTCATCCTCTTCAGTGGTTCAGAAAGCCTTCAAGGAACAAAAGCCACATAGAGCAATCTGGAGCACCTTACTTAGTCTGGCCCCTGGCAAAGGCAGTGCAATTATGCCCAGGGCAAAGACACTTGAGAATTTGTGCAACAGGCCCCTTCCACAGAATATCAGCGAAAACATCCTGCTAAGACCAAGTTTCTGATTATAGATACCTGCAAAATGCTAGTGCTAGGTAAAAATAGAGAATTCATGTTTTTTCCCCCATGATTCTTTAGTTGCTCAATTTTTTTTAGTTGTTCAATTTTATTTTTTTCTCTTTCCTTTTTCAACCAATTTCTTATTTTATCAATCATCTTAAAAAATCTTTTTAAATTTTAATTTTTACATTTACATCCTATCCTTTTGTCGTATTTAATTTTAGTTTTGTATATATACAAGCTTTTCTTTTTTTTTTCTTTACAGTTTTAAGATGCAGTTTCTTCTAACAAATAGAACAAAATACACCCACCATCTAGTGTATGACTCTGTTCTTTTCACTTGTCTGATCATATTCTCTCTATTTTATTCTTTTTTTAAATTAAAGTCTTAACATTTTCTTCTTTACAGTTACATTGTGTCATTTCAATGTCTTTAATTTTATTTTTCTACATATATAAGTTTTTCTTTCTTTACAGTTTTGGGATGTAGGGTCTTCTAACAAATTGACCAGAATACCCAGGATATAGTGTATTGCTCTGTTCTGTTCACCTGTATGTTTATAGTCCTTATTTTTTTTTGTCCTTTAATTTTCATTTTTACAGTTACCTTCTGTCCTTCCATTGTATTCATTTTATTTTTGCATATATGTAAATTTTTCTTTACATTTTTGGGATCTAGTTTTCTAATAAACATACCAAAATGTGCACAGGATCCAGTGTATTGCTCTGCTCTGTCCATTTGTCTGATTATTTTATTTATTTATTTATTCATTCATCTATTTTATTTATTGGTTTTGGGTCTCTTCTGATATGCTTAGTGTATATTTCTCTGGGATTGTTCCCATTTTAGTATTTTGTTCTCCCGTTCATCTGTTCTTCTCTGGACAGAAGGACATGATGGAAAAACTCACTTCAAAAAAGAGAACAAGAAGCAGTACTGACTGCCAGGAGCCTAATCAAATATATATATATATATATATATATATATATATAATCTAGATATAAATGAGACGTCAGAACTAGAGTTCTGAATAAGAATTATGAGATACTAGCTGGGCTTGGAAAAAGCATAGAAGACACTAAAGAATCCCTTTCTGGAGAAATAAAAGAACTAATATCTTATTAAGTTGAAATCAAAAAGGCTGTTAATGAGCTGCAATAAAATACGAAGTTCTAACTGCTAGGATAAATGAGGCAGAAGAGAGAATTAGTAATATAGAAGATAAAGTGATGGAGAAGAAAGAAGCTGAAAAAAAGAGAGAGAAACAACTACTGGATCATGAGGGGAGAACTTGAGAGAGAAGTGATGCCATAAAGTGAAACCATATTAGAATAATTGGGATCCCAGAAGAAGAGGAAAGAGAGAGAGGCAGAAGGTATGTTTGGAGCAAATTATAGCTCAGAACTTCCCTAATCTGGAGAAGGAAACAGGCATCCAAGTCCAGGAGACACAGAGTATCCCCATCAAAATCAATGAAAATAGGTCAACACCTCAACATGTAATAGTGAAACTTGCAAGTCTCAAAGACAAAGAGAAAATCCTGAAAACAGCTTGGGACAAGAGGTGCATAACCTAGAAACAGCAGATTGGCAGCAGACCTATCCACAGAAACCTGGCAGACCAGAAAGGACTGGCATGATACATCCAGGGTGCTAAATGAGAAAAATATGCAGCCAAGAATACTTTTTCCAGCAAGGATTTCATTCAAAATAGAAGAAAGTGAGAAAAGCTTCCCGGGCAACCAGACTAAAAGAATTTGTGATCACTAAACCAGCTCTACAAGAAATATTAAAGGAGGATCCTTTAAGTGAATAGAGAACCCAAAAGTAGCATAGACAAGAAAGGAACAGAGATAATATAGAGAAACAGTGACTTTACTGGTAATACAATAGTATTAAATTCATATCTTTTGATAGTTATCCTGAATGTAAATGGGCTAAATGCCCCAATCAAGAGATACAGCATATCAGATTGGATAAAAAAGCAAGACCCATTGATATGCTGTCTGCAAGAGACTCATTTTAGACCAAAGACACTTCCCTATTGAAAGTGAGGGGGTGGAGAATGATTTATCATGTTAATGGATCTCAAAAGAGAGCTGAGGTAACAATCCTTATATCAGACAAATTAGATTTTAAACCAAAGGGTGTAATAAAAGATGAGGAAGGATACTATATCGTAATTAAAGGGTCTATCCAACAAGAAGATCTAACAATTATAAATATTTATGCCCTTAACATGGGAACAGCCAATTATATAAACCAGGTATAAGAAAATTAAAGAAACACGTTGATAATAATACAATAATCATAGGGGACTTTAAAAGCCCACTTACTGCAATGGACATATCATCTAAGCAGAAGATCAACAAGGAGACAGGGGCTTTGAATGACACTTTGGGCCAGATGGACTTCACAGATAGGTTCAGAGCATTCCATTCTAAAGCAACAGGTTTATTCTCAAGTGCACCTGGAACATTCTCCAGACTAGGTCACATACTGGATCACTAGTCAGGTCTCAATGAGTACCAAAAGATTGGGATCATTCCCTGTGTATTTTCAGATCACAATGCTTTCAAACTGGAACTCAGTCACAAGAGGAAATTTGGAAAGAACTCAAATACATGGATGCTAGAGAGCATCTTACTAAAGAATGAATGGGTCATCCAGGAAATTAAAGAATTCTAAAAATTCATGGAAACAAATGAAAATGAAAACACAACTGTTCAAAACCTTTGGGATGCAGCAAAGGTGGTCCTAAGAGGGATGTATATAGCAATACAAGTAATACAGGCTTTTCTCAAGAAACAAGAAGGGCCTCAAACACCTAACTTTACACCTGAAGGAGCTGGAAAAAGAGGAGAAATAAAGCCTAATCCCAGCAAGAGAAGAGAAATAATAAGGATTAGAGCAGAAATCAATGAAAATGAAACCAAAAAAACCCAGTAGAACAGATCAACAAAACTATTAGCTTGTTCTTTGAGATAATTAATAGGAATAATTACTGATTAATTAGATTAATGATCTTATAAAAAAGAAAAGAGAAACGACCAAAATAAATAAAATCATGAATGAAAGAGGAGAGATTGCAACCAGCACTAAAGAAATACCATTATAAGAATATATTATGAACAACTATATGCCAAACAATTAAACAATCTGTAGGAAATGTATGCATCCCTAGAGACACATAAACTACCAAAACTGAAACAGAAAGAAATAGAAAACCTGAACAGACCCATAACCAGCAAGGAAATTGAAGCAGTAATCAAAAACCTCCCCATAAACAAGAGTCCAGAGCCAGATGGCTTCCCAAGTGAATTCTACTGAACATTTAGAGTAGAATTAGTGCCTGGTCTTCTGAAGCTATTTCAAAAACTAGAAATGGAAGGAAAACTTCCAAATTCCTTCTATGAGGCCAGCAGTACCTTGATCCCAAAACCAAAGACCCCAACAAAAAGAATTACAGATCAATATCCCTGATGAACATGGATACCAAAATTCTCACCAAGATATTAGCCAATAAGATCCAACAGTACATTAAAAATACCATTTGCCATAACCAAGTGGGATTTATTCCTGGGCTGCAAGGGTGGTTTGACATCCACAAATGAATCGATGTAATATAGTACATTAATTAAAGAAAAGAACAAGAACCATATGTTCCTCTCAGTATGTGCAGAAAAAGCATTTGACAAAGTACAGCATCCTTTCTTGATTAAAGCTCTTCACAGTTCAGGGATAGAAGGAACATACCTCAATATCATAAAAGTCTTATACAAAAAGCATGTGGCAAGTATCATTCTCAGTGGAAAAAATTGAGAGTTTTTCCCCTAGGGTCACGAACATGGCAGAGATGTCCATTCTCACCACTGCTTTTCAACATAGTACTAGAAGTTCTAGCTTCAGCAATCAGACAATGAAAAAAAGTAAAAGGCATCCGAATCAGCAAAGAAGTCAAACTCTCACTCTTCACAGATGACATGATACTGTATGTTAAATACCCCAAAGACTCCAGCCTAAAATTGCTAGAACTCATAAAAAAATTCAGCTAAGTGACAGGTTATAAAATCAATGCACAGACATAAATTCCATTTCTATATACTAACAATGAGACAGAAGAAAGAGAAACTAAGGATTCAATCCCATTTACAATTGCACCCCAAACCATAAGATAGCCAGGAATAGACTTAACCAAAGAGGCAAAGTTTCTGTATCAGAAAACTACAGAACAGTCATGAAAGAAATTGAAGAAGACACAAAGAAATAGAAAAATGTTCCATGCTCATGGATTGGAAGAACAAATATTGTTAAAATGTTTGTGCTGCCTAGAGCAAACTATACATTCAATGCAATCCCTATCAAAATACCACCAGCTTTTTTCACAGAGCTAGAACAAATAATCCTAAAGTTTGTATGGAATCAGAAAAGACCCTGAATAGCCAAAGGAATGTTGAAAAACAAAGCTGGTGGCATCAGAATGCCAGACTTCAATCTCCATTACAAAGCTGTAATCATCAAGACAGTATGCTTCTGGGACAAAAACAGACACATAGATCAATGGGATAGAATAGAGAACCCAGAAATGGACCCTCAACTCTATGATCAACTAATCTTCGACAAATCTGGAAAGAATATCCAATGGAAAAAAAGGCAGTCTCTTCAAAAAACGGTGTTGGGAAAATTGTACAGCCACATGCAGAAGAATTAAACTAGACCATTTCCTTACACCATACACAAAAATAGACTCAAAATGGATGAAAGACCTCAGTGTGAGACAAGAATCTATCAAAATCCTAGAGGAGAACACAGGAAGCAACCTTTGTGACCTTGGCCACAGCAACTTTTTGCTAGACACGTCTCCAAAGCAGGGGAAACAAAGGGAAAAATGAAATATTGGGACTTCATTAAGATAAAAAGCTTTTGCACACCAAAGGAAACAGTTGACAAAACCAAAAGACAACCAAGAGAATGGGAGAGGATATTTGCAAATGTCTTATTAGATAAAGGGCAAGAATGCAAAATCTATAAAGAACTTCTCAAACTCAGCACCCAAACACACACACACGCACACACACACACACACACACACACACACACACACACACAATCCAGTCAAGAAATGGGCAGAATACATAAACAGACATTTCTCCAAAGAAGACATACAAATGGCCACAGACACATGAAAAAATGCTCAACATCACTCATCATCAGGGAAATGCAAATCAAAACCACAATGAGATATCACCTCACACCAGTCAGAATGGCTAAAGTTAACCACTCAGGAAGCAATAGATGTTGGTGAGTTGCAGAGAAAGGGAACCCTCCTACACTGTTGTGAATGCAAGCCGGTGCAGCCACTCTGGAAAACAGTATGGAGTTTCCTCAAAAGGTTGAAAATAGAGCTACCCTATGACCCAGCAATTGTACTAATTGGTATTTACCCCAAAGACACAAATATTGTGATCCAAAGGGGCACCCACACCAATGTTTATAGTAAAAATATCCACAATAGCCAAACTATGGAAAGAGTCCAAATGTCCATCAACAGATGAATGGGTAAAGAAGATGTGGTGTATATATATGTACAATGGAATACTACTGAGTTATCAAAAAGAAATGAAATCTTTCCATTTGCAACAACATGGATGGAACTAAAGGGTGTCATGCTAAGTGAAATAGAGGCTGTCATGCCAAGTGGAAGTAGAGGGTATCATGCTAAGTGAATAATCATAGAAAGACAATTTTCATATGATCTCACCTATGTGGAATTTAAGAAACAAAACAGAGAATAATAGGGAAAAAGAGGAAAAAATAAAACAAGACAAAATCAGACAAGGAGACAAACCATTAGAGACTCTCAATCATAGGGAACAAACTGAGGGTTGCAGGAGGAGAGGGATTTGGAGAATGGGGTAACTGAGTGATGGACATTAAGGAGGGCACATGATATAATGAGCACTGGATATTATATAAGCCTGATGAATCAATGACCTCTACCTCTGAAACTAATACTACATTATATGTTAATTAACTGAATTTTAAAAATACACATATGTAGCAATATTAAATATAATACTTAGGAGGAAAAAATAAATAAAAGCTCCCTAACAATAAAAACAATAAAATATTAAAAAACAACAAAATAGATAATTAAAAGTTATTCGATCTAACGATCAATTGTTTAGCTGATTGATTTTCAATGGAGTGTATTTCCTGGCAATAATTAAGATATAAAAGACAAGTTTCTGCCTAATAATAATTGTATGCATGACTTGATCTTATATTCTAGATAATCTTCTTGGAAGTAGTGATTGCCTTGGTTAATATTAAAAATACCACTCCATAGGGTCATAAATCATCTAAGCATTTACTTAGGTGCCTGTCTCTGTGCTAGATCCTGGGCTTCAGAAAGAAAATACACTTTCTTCCTATGAGTTATCAATGGTCCAAAATAGACTAATTAAACAGAAAAGAAGACTAATCTCAGTCAGTATGATTGGTAGGACTGATTCAGTGGTTCTCAAATGAGGAGTACCTTGCCCGCCATCCAGAGGACATTTGGCCAGGCCTGGAGATATTTTTGACTGTCTCAACTTGGGGTGTGTGCGCCACTGGTATCTAACAGATAGAGGTCAAGGATATTGCTAAACATCCTATAATGCATAGAACAGCCCTGCACAACAGAGTTATAAGGTCAAAAATTTCAATAATGCTGCTGTTAAGAAACCTTACACTAATCGTTGCATTTTGGGGCTTATATAAGAGGGGGGTCTAACCCAATAAAGGTGAGTAGGGGACAGGAGTCATGGAATGCTTGCGTTGAACCTGGACTGAAGTTTGAACAACAACTGGAGTTAACCAGACAGAGGACACCAGAGCATTAAAAAGGTATGTGCAGAGTTCTATGGGAATATGGGGAGAAAGAGAGTCTAATTTGGGGGGATAATGAGGAGCAGGCATGACAGTTGTCAAGGAAGGCTTCTCAGTGATGTTTGAATTTGTCCAAAAGGATTACTAGGAGGTTGTCATATGGACATAGGTATGTGGGGGATGGTGTTGGAAAAGTTCTTGAATGTCAGTTTAAAACTGAAGTAACTCTGCCAGGTATCATTTTGAGAACTGGCATATTTAGTCCTATAAGACAACAGCAAGCCTGCTGTTAGTAATTCATTGTACTGTAGAGGAGAATCATCATATTTTTTTTAAAAATCATGTACTTAAAAAATTCATCAAGCTCAGTTGCAATGATGATATATTCATTGCAGCTTTAATTTGTAAATACCAGGGAATTTTCAGATATGCCTCTTAATTTCTAGTTTAATTCTGCTGTGGTCAAAAGACATACTTTGTATGGTTTCTATTCTTTTAAATTTGGTGAAGTTTGTTTTAGGGTCCCTGGTGTGGTCTATCTTGTTTAATATTCCACATGCAATTGAAAGAAATGTTTATTAAGATGTTGGATAGAGTATCCTATAAATGTTAATAACATGACATTTTATTGACAGATTGATTGATAGTGCTGCTTTTGTCTCCTATATCTTTACTCATTTCCCATGTATTTGTTGTAGCAATTACTGAGAGAGGAGTGTTGAAGTGTTCTATAGTTGTAGATTTATCTATTTTTCCTTTCAGTATTATCAGTTTCTGTCTTATGTATTTTGAGGTCATGTTGTTGGGGTGTACCCATTTAGAATTGTTAGGTCTTCTTGGAGAATTGACCCATTTATTATTGTCTAACTTTTCTTTTAAACATTAGTAATATTCCTTGTTCTGAGGTAATTTTATGTGACAGTATAGCCACTCTGATTTTCTTTTGTTGGTGTTTTCATGGTATATGAAAGGTTTTCATGGTATATGAAAGCAGGGAGCCTGCTTCCTCCTCTCTCTCTGCGTACCTCTCTGCCTACTTGTGATCTCTACCTGTCAAATAAATAAATAAAATCTTTAAAAATATAAATTAATTTAAAAAATTCTGCTTTGTGTGTAGTTTTTCATTATACAGCACTGACTTTGAAGGCGCATACACTCACCCCTACCACTAGTTATATTATTAAAAATTCTGAAAAATATATACTTTAGTCTATGTCTAAAAAGTGGTTAATAACTTCCTTGAAGGACAAAAAAAAAAAAAAAGGAAAAAATGGAGAGAGAGAGAAAGAGAGAGAGGAAAAGCTCTGATTTGTAGCGTTTGATGATTTCTGTGGTTAAACACTCCACCTGCTACCACTGTGATATCACTGGTGGGGATAAGAAAAAATGAGCACAAACATTGCATTGAGCCAGTACAAGTCTTCTCCGGTACACAGTACTTATCTGATTTGGTCACCTGTTGCTGTTAAGACATGTCCTTGGTTCTTGGATGGTATTTACTTATTTACTTTTCTAGGACGTGTAACTTTAATTCTCAAGGTTTCTAATATCCAAGAATCTGCAACTACAATGTTTCACCCTTTTGCAAATTTGTATTCTTTTATTACTAAAGACTTCAGGTTCATTAAAAATTATCATATCTCCTTCATAGGATTTCTTTCTACTTTTAAAAAATACAACCAGAGGCCCCCATAAACAAATCTGTATCAACTGTACCTAAATTAATCCAAATATAGAGGCACCAAGCTATTCTGAAATTAAAAGTTGTTTGTGACAGCTAGCCAGGAGTCAGCTGTCCTAACCTTGGGGCTTAGAGCAGTCTTAACTTGGGTGAAAGGATCTGAAAGGGTTAAAGAGCAGCTTTTGCATGTTTTCTTACCAAGAGAATGTGACTCACTGGATTGATAAAGGTTAGCCAGAAAGTCTGTCTTTTAATGATCTAAAAATAGCTGCCTTGGTGTTCATTCATAACAAGCTACTAACTCTCCCTGTGTGAGTCAAGTGGTGACTATGGTCTAAGAAAATGAGATCCTAAGTTGTTGTTTACAACAGGATTGGGGAAATGGAACAAATACTGAACATTTGGAACTTCCTGGGAGAGGCTGTTGTGAATTTTTGGGCGCCTGGCTGGCTCAGTCAGAGGGGCATTTAACGCTTCATCTTGGTGTCGAGAGTTGTTGGGTGTAGAGATTACTTAAACTTTTTTTTTTTTTTTAAGTATTTCAATTCCAATGTCCCTTTATAGAACAGAGAGCCCGAGCCACCCATGGGAATGCTAAAATAAAGATTTGGGTGTGTATGTGGGGTTTGTGTTAAAGAGAAAAATTATGTTTGACTGAGAATGCAAATGCTAAGAGACCAAGAAGGGTCATAAAGAGACTACAGTATATATTCAGGATAATATTTTGAGTAATTGTGAACTTCACTGAGCAAACACATAGGTTAGTACTTTCTTGTGTTATCATTTCTCCATATTCCAGGATGAAAGCAGTAAAAAAATGACTGAAAGAACCTTGAAGTTAATTTCTTATTCCTAACTCCCTTTCTTTTCATCTCCCCGTGGCACACCATCACATTTTACCCACATTCTTCTAAAGGAGAAATTGAGGTCGCCTGACTGGTTCCGTCAGAAGAGCATGCAAGTCTTGGTCTTTGGATTGTGTTTGGGCCCCTCTATAGTAAAGATTATTAAAAATAAATAAACCTTATAAAAGTAAAGGAGAAATTAGAACATAAAACACATCTTTATGATAAATAAAAGAATTAGGCAGGAGTTGTAAATCATTTAGATTTCCTTAGGGATAGTGATTCCAAAGCATTCCTTAGTGAACTAATATTGCTATTAATCACTTTGAGAGCCAAGAAATTCAGATTTTTTTCCTAAATGTATGCTTTTATCTTCCTGTGAGTTAAAGAATACTTGCTTAGATTTATCCTAATTATAACAGCTTAAACCTAAAAGAATGATTTTTAGGTTATATTACTTCCACATTGTCTTGCTTCTAAGCCATGCATTTTTTTCTGAGATAAAAGGAATGCATGCTCATTATTTTAAAAATTGGAGAATATAAATAAAACAGAAAAATCAACCATTACCCCAACACTGAGAAAGAACCAGTCAGTAGTTCTTCATACATTCATAGTATTTTATCTGCATCATTTTATGCATAGAAATATTTTTAAAAATTCAAATTATACTGTATATATAGTTTCAAATACCAATATTTACATCAAGTATATATAAAATAGATTTTCCTTGTCCTATAGAATGTTTTAACTCTAATTTTATTTGCTAAGTCATATTCTGTCATATGGATGCTTCATAATGAAATGATGCTTCAAATAGTCCATCAAATACAGTTCTCTTTTCTATAATTTCAAAATGTCATATCTAGAGTCCTTTATTTCTTTTTTTTCTTTAAGATTTTATTTATTTATTTGAGACAGAGCACAAGCAGTGGGTAGGGGTAGAGGGAGAAGCAGACTCCCCACTGAGCCAGGAGCCTGTTGTGGGACTTGATCCTAGGACCCTGGGATCATGATCTGAGTAGAAGGCAGCTGCTTAACTGACTGAGCCACCCAGGGGCTCTAGAGTCCTTTATTTCTAATTTCAAAATCTGAACAGCTGTGAAAAGAAAAGAGTTTTTATAACTCATCTGAGGGCACCTGGGCTGGCCTGATCTAATTTAGTGACAAGATTTACTTAAACTGATGTGAGGCTATTGAGTATCTATATTTATCCCATTTAAACATATTTCGCAGCAGAAATATTAATAGATTATGGGGTGTTCCCCTAAACTCACAGGGGCTTAGTCTATGCATTGTAGAGACAAAAAAATGAACTCCAAAAAAATTCCAAAGTATTTCAGTTAAGAGATTATGGGTTTTAGATATTTTTTGTTTTCATAAATAATATTGAAATGAGGATTTCCATGCTTACATTTTTTGTGCACTTTGTATAATTTCTACAGGGATACCCTTCAGTGAATAACAAAGATATGCTGAACATATAAGTCTCAATTTTTTTACTTATTTCCCAGAAAGCATTATCATCAACAACATATAAAACTGCTCAGCCTATGGCATTCTCACTTGGCTTAGTACTGAAAAATTGGATTTATTCAATAGGCATCCTCCAGTTTCACTGCAGATTTAATTTATATGTCTTTTATGAATAGCAAACTTAAAGTTTCTTTATATTTAAAAAAATTGTCTTCTGTGAGTTATCAGTCCTTTGCTCATTTTTCTATGAGATTGCTTGCATTTCTCATAATAATTTATATTTTTGACAAAAATCAATTCCCTTTCTGTATTATTCATGCTAAACATTATTCTAATTATCCTATCAATTTTGTCTTTGATATTTCATGTAGTCAAATTTATTGATTTTACAATTATGTATTTTATTTAAAAAGCGTAATACTTACAGTATGCAACATACTCTTGGGTTGCCTATATAACATGAAATAGCGTAAATCAATATATAATTATAGTCTCAGTAGCTTGGTTTTTGCATACTAAATTTGCTGAAACTGTATTACAAACTTCTAATACTACCGACTGTGTCAATTTTTAAAATGTATTCTGGTTTTCATATTTGTTATTGTAAGAGAACGTATATCCATTACAGAAACATTCTCTCTCTCTCTCTCTCTCTTTTTTTTTTTTTGTTAAAGATTTTATTTATTTATTTGACAGAGAGAGAGACACACAGCAAGAGAGGGAACAAAAGCAGGGGGAGTGGGAGAGGGAGAAGCCAGGCTTCCTGTCGAGCAGGGAGCCTGATGTGGGACTCGATTCCAGGACCCTGGGATCATAACTTAGCTAAAGGCAGATGCCTAATGACTGAGCCACCCAGGTGCCCCATTACAGAAACATTCTTAATAATAGACATCATATTGTTTTTAATCAAAATCTTTATCAATATAGAATGATCCTTATATAATTTAATTATTTACCTGATTTTTCTTTGTCCAATTTTATTGTCATCACATGTCTTTCTTTGTATTGACTTTTTCTATATACCTTCACTCATCAATTTTCTTTTTGACTTACTTGTGCCATTTTTCTAATCTTCTTTAGGTAAACCAATTTTATGGTACTGAATTTAAACTATTCAGATTTACTGTTGCAATAGGTATGTCTGTTCTATTGTATTTTTTTATTCTTTTGTTAATTCTTGGACATTTCTTATCTTTATGCTTTTTTAAATATGTCATGTGTTTCTCCAGTATCTTTAATGGTAAATGACCTATTTTCAAATTTCACTACTATTATATTTAAATTTAAAAATTTTAGCTTATATCCAATTATCTGACTCAATAATTAAATATTGTACTTTGAGTCCCATGATCTGCTAAATCCCAACTGAATTCTCTTTGTTCTTCTCCGTCATTATTAATATAGTTATTATTTTCATAGTATAGCCTAGCAGGAGAGAGAGAATAAACAACAAACAATTAGAAAATATTGAGATTACCATCCGTTGTGATTCTCAGTTTTTTTTATCCATGGGATTTGTAATAGATTCTAACAATAAGTTGTCCATCAGTTTTGTCTTCAATATTGTCAATTCTTGTGTTTTTATAAGTATTTTACTTTAGAAATGGAAGAAACAATTTGAGAATAAAAATCTGATAGGTATTCAGATACAAAGAGGAACCTTTTAAGTTAACTTTTATGCAAGTTAATAAATTGTCTCAGCTTCCTTAAGTTATCTTTCTTATTATTACAATAAAGAATAATGTTAAATATGGCAAGAATTTGGGGTGTAGCTTATGGTCATTCGTGGTGGTTGGACAGTGTTTGCTCTTTCCTTACAAGGACATCAGGTCTCGCTCTCCAAAGGCTAACTTACTCTTGGCCTTTGGATCATCTTTTCTGAGGGAGATTTTATGGAAACTTCCTATAAGGAAGAAAGAAATAGCCCCATGTTTCCTTCCTCTGTTTTTATGCTGCTAAAAAACAGAGGTTTCCATTCCTCTTTTGACCAGAGGTGTATGAAGATAAGTGAAACCCGTATTGCTAGGTTGAAGTGCAGGTAGGAGGATGACAAGTGGCCCTTACTTTCACTTTTATCTCCTGATCTGCTAAATCTCTGTTCATGGCAGGAAAAATTAGCTCTGGGTGGTTACACTCACGTTCTTTTTTCTATCCAGCTTTCTTCCCAGGCATGAAAACCCCCAAGTGGTGATATGTTTCTGCCTGTGTTGTGATCCTAGGCTGTATGGAGGGATTTCTGTTCTTGAGATGTACTCGCATCTTTCCTCTTTACTATCAATATGTGGCTTCAATTTGAGTATCTCTTCAGTAGATTTTCTATCTACCCTACTTTCAATTCCTGTTGCTATTATGTTTTGCCTAGATAAGGCAGCAAAATCCCCTTAACTGATTTCCTTGATTATCCAGTTTCACTCTTTTTCAAACTTCCACCCTTGTGATTTTTATTTTTAGCATCAAATCAGAGTATGACACTACCTTACTACATAATCTGTCTCCCATTGCCTTAAGGATACAGTTTAACAAGATAGGTAATTTCCTTCACAATCTAGTAGTAATCCAACTTTTTATGTATTTATTGACTCATTCAACAAGGCCTAGACATTATATTTGCTAAGTGAATGTTTTTAGACACTAGGAGTAAATCTTTACAGGTGTTACCGATAACAATGATTGGTGCAACATAGAAAAAAAGAGTATAGGGAGGCAAATGCAAGCAAAGCTAGTAATAGAAAAGCAACATCAGAAACTATTCTTAAATTTATTTACTAGAATTTTTACAATTGCTAAGGGATGATACATATTTAAAATAAAATTTAAAGAGTGAAAAGAGAAAAATTTCAGTTTTGATGAATTGTGCAAGGATATAGGCTTAATGCTGTGGGCTCCGCAGATGAAAGGTTACGAGCGCTCTTGAAGAAGTCAGCCTGGGTTATAATTCTTTTCTGCTTACTAACTTGGGAGAGTTACCTGACTTCTTTGAGTCTTAGCTTCTTTGGCTAAATGGATAGTACTAGTGTATTCTTCATAAGCTTGTGGAGAGAACTTAATTGATTCAAATAAAGAGCTCGAATAGTAAGATTTCAGTCAAACTTAGCTATTACTGTTTTTGTTATTATTAACCTTAGTTGTCCAAAAGAGAAAAGAGAGCCTTTTGCTAACTTGGTGTGGTAAGAGTTAAATGACATAAGCCATCAGCTGACCCCTAGTTCATAGGAAAAGTCCAACTGTTAAACTATAAATAAGAAAAGTAGGGGCACCTAGGTGGCTCAGTCAGTTAAGCATCTGACACTTTATTTTGGCTCAGGTCGTGATCTCATGGTCTATGAGATTGAGCCCGTGTTAGCTCCAAGCTCAGTGGGGGAATCCACTTGAAATTCTCACCCTTTCCCTGTGCCACTCCTCTCTCTTTCTCTCAAAATAAATAAACCTTAAAAAAAAGATGTTAGGGGCGCCTGGGTGGCTCAGTGGGTTAAGCCGCTGCCTTCGGCTGGGGTCATGATCTCAGGGTCCTGGGATCGAGTCCCATGTCGGCCTCTCTGCTCGGCGGGGAGCCTTCTTCTCTCTCTCTCTCTGCCTGCCTCTCTGTCTACTTGTGATCTCTCTATCAAATAAATAAATAAATAAGTAAATAAATCTTTAAAAAAAAAAAAAAGATGTTACTACCCGATTCTTAGTTCAAAAGCTGGAACTCTCTTTGTTCCCTATATCCCACACAACTAAATTAAAATATTCTATTTAAAATTTAAATTTTTGATTCTTTTTTCCTTTAAGAGTAAATGCTGCATGACTGATTTATAACATATGTTTCAAACACAGCAATCAGTTATGGTAGTTAAAATTTTTGAAACTGAACTTTTTTTTTGGTAAATTCAGAAAACATTATATAAGGTGGGATAAGCAGTCCCTAATCCTTAGAATAGTTAAGAGGATTTTAGACCATATTCAGGTGGTTGAAAAGCCCTAATTTATTTTGGGATGATTTTCTTGTCCTATGTCTATTTCTCTTTCCTATGTCTATTACCTCTTGGCTCCACTGTTTGGCACAAACAACCAAAGCTACTATGTTTTTTGATTGAGAGAAAAAAAAAAAAGCTATTTATTATAATTCATTTGGAGGGATGTGTGTGTGAGATGGGGGAGAGGGGAAGGAAGATATAAAAACAAGGAAAGACTTAGTCATTTTCAGGGAATCTACTTGAGTTACTTAAGGAGGAATGTAGCTTCCTATTCATTTTCTTCCATTCTGAAAAAAAAAAAAAAAAATTGAGCTTTGATGAGCTTTGGTCCAGGGAACAAAATGTGATGTTATCATTTGTATTCATGTATAAATTCGTGAGGTGCTACAATGGGATGATCCCTTTCTCAGAATTGTGTTTGGAATGTTTGTGTGACCCTTTTGAACTTTAGTCTTTTACTCAAGTGTTAACTCTAGGCAAAACAGTCCGCAGACCCAAGATTATGATGTTGTTATTAGCTCTCAGAAGACATAACACCACAAAAATGCAAACATGTTCTAAATATAAGGCAGAGGATTGTGATTTCTTAAGTATTTCTGTTGATCTCATACAAGAAAATAATATAGCTTTTGAGTAGAAAAATATACTATAATTCTAAAATTTATGTAAATTTTTATTTATTTCCTATTTTCATTGCTTTTTCCCCTAATATGAATGCTACTGTCATCTGCTTTTCATAGAGAACAAAATGTCCTCCAGTTTAAATCCATTTAGGTTTAATCCCTGATTTCAGTTTCATGCTACATTCCCTCTAACTAGGAAAAGGAAACAAGTAACACATAGGGATTTGTTTATGAATACACTGTAAATAAAGAATGAGCAGTGTTTTTATAGAAAAACCAGACCTTTATGATTGCAATCTAAATGGGAGGCAAAAGGCTTGTCTTTATTAGAGATTAGCACACGTGTTAGTTTAGAAAGACTTTTCTTAAAAAAAAAATGGAAATCATAAATATCAGCTCCATCACTGCTTAAACAAAGCAGCCATTGCTGCTTTCAACCTTATTTCTCTGTTCCTAACATATCACAAATTCTTTGAATTACCAGTGTTGATCTGACATGGCCTGACCTGGAGAGCTGAATTATTATTTCTAAGGATTTTATGAAATATTTATCTATGCATACTCAAATATATTCAGTTTTTGAAGGGTCCTAAAATTTCTGAGTTTAGTTTTAGTGCTGAAATCCTATAGAAATGAAAAACTGTACAACAAGGGTGTGAATGAGCTTGTGAGGACTATTACTGTAGAGAAATTACCTTAAACCTCTCTGACATTTATACAAGCTTGAGTGCCATTTCATTATATTTTGCAGCATCTGTGAATTCAAAGCTATGGTATATGCTAAGAATATATAATGTTCAAATAAATTAATGAAATACTTGCTTATGTGTAATTTTACTCTCTATATATAATAAAATGATACACAATTCTCTCAGAGGGTTTTCATGAAACATGGTAGCTCCCTTTCACTTCTCTTGGGTCTGATGGAAGACCAGCGTCTTTCATAGGCCATGCCATGGGAAAATACCATGAGAAGGTGTTAGCTTATCTTAAGTACAAATAGTATGGTATTATCTCTGAATGTTCATTCACATGAAGTTCTTCAGGGTCTGGGAAATAGGTAGCAGGGTAGAGGAAGAGATACTGACAGCAGTTGTGTAGGAGGCTATAGGTCATGTAGAGTGACTATCCTTTCTTTCTTCTCTATCTCATGTAATTACCACTTACCGTTCCCATTGCTCAGACCAAAGATCTTGGAGAAAACCTTGAATATTCACTTTTTCTCCACTCTACTACTGATTTTCTTAGAGATCAGTTAGCTTGGGGCCCCCCGGGTGGCACAGTTGGTTAAGCATTGACTCTTGGTTTCAGCTCAGGTCATGATCTCAGCGTCCTGGGATTGAGCCTGAATCAGGCCCCGTACTCAATGTGGAGTCTGCTTGGGATTTTCTCTCCCTCTTTTGCTTTGGCAGCACATGTACTAAAACTGGGATTCTCTCTCTCCCTCTCCCTCTGCCCCTTCCATTTGTGCTGTCTCTCTTTCAAAATACATAAATAAAATCATAAAAAATCAGTTGACTCTAGTTTTAAAGTTAATTTATCTAAGAGAAAAAAATTAAAACAGAAGATCTAAACAACAAAATTAATGACTTAACTGAGCTATGTAGAACACTGAACCAACAATGACAGAATTTAACTTCCTTTTAATGCACATGAATGTTTAGCAAAATTGACCATATGATGAATCATAAAACAAGTTGAACAAATTTCAAAGGTGTAAAACCTTTTAGTATATTCCCCTATTGTAGTGGAATTAAGTTAAATGATTTAAGAGAGAGAATTGAGGTTATGTTGATACTAACATTAAGCATCATGCCAGCGAACATAATGAAACTCACTCATGCTGAAGGCTCCTTGTAACTTAATTAGTTATTATCATTGGCTATCCTTAATAAGAAATGCTGATGACAAAGTAGATTCAGATGTCAGCAGTCAAAAAATAGCTCAAGAGGCTGACTGATTTCTGTGTAAATAAACACATTAGATAAGATTAAGTAATTAAACTCAGAGTGGTGTTTTAAAGTCAAAATAGCTATTAATTCATAACTTAGCTCAGAATTTAGCCATCATAATTCCCTTAAGACCTTAGCAAGTTGCTGTAGAAGCAAATGGAAAGATATTAGGCTGCCAAGTGATTACTATAATTTTGATAATTTTCTTTAAAGCTCTCTTTGCATATATTAAAATATATTTACCTTGAGGTCTTAACACAACCTGATCCAATTAAACAATTTGAAGATCAGAGTGGACAATCAATTAAAACAACAACAGGAGTCATGTCTTGAAAGAAGAAAATCATAAGTACACCATCAACACTATTTTGTAAACTTTTAAAATGTTTTTTAAATTGTAAAAACACATTATGAACAATTTTTGATGGATTTAGATAATATTATTGTTTTTAAGATTTTGTTTATTTGAGAGAGAACAGAAGCAGGGATAGAGACAGAGGGAAAGAGAGATAAAATCTCAGCAGACTCTTCACTGAGTTCAGAGTCCAACTGGGGGCTTGATTCCAGGACTCTGAGCAGAAGGCAGATGCTTAACTAAATGATCCACCCAGGTGCCCCTTAAATATTATGTAATAGCATTATTTTAAAAAATGAATGACTGGTTGTATCCTATATTTTTAGTTTATTAGCTCACACATTAAAATAAGATTGTGGCAAATCCAGCCATAGCCTTAGTTGAAAGAGCAAACTTTTGAAAGGTAATCTGTGCCAATGGCTCTAAACTGATACCATTTGTTTCCGTATTGCCAGAAAGTGGTACAAAGCATGGTATATAGTAGGCATGCAGTAAATCTTGAATTTAATTTTTTCACACATTATTATTATTACTAAATACTGATTCTATTTTAAGTAAAAAACTCTCAGTTTATCAAGTCTCATTTTTTTAATTTGCTTTACTTACGGATGATTTATGAATAGAGTTTGATATTGAAGTTCATTACCAGGTAACAATCATAATCTCACAAATCTAGACTTTTTAAATGACTTGATAAGTAGCAAAAGGGATGGATAACTTCATTTGTAGAGTGACATTTTGATGGCTGGCACTGATAGAAAAAGAAATAATGATAGAAAAAAATAATGTAGGTATTCAGGTAAAAATTTGTAATTTTGACTACCTTTTGGGCCATGGGAGAGTTTTTGAATTTGCTTGATTTCAGAGATGGATATATTGACTTATCTATAATTTATAAAACATTGTACAATAAAAAGTACAGAAATTGTAAGATTTAGAATCAAGAGACCTGGATTTTAGGTTTCTCTCTGTAAGGAGTTAATGATACCATATAATATTTCTGAGTTTTAGTTTTCTCACTTATAAAGTATGGATAGTATTCCACTGATGCACAGGGTTGCATCAGGAGTACCAAATGAAATCAATGTTGGCTGATTGAAATTAATAAAAGAAATAGGAACTTCAAATGAAAACATTTTCTTTAATGACTGCCCAACTCAGATATTTATGCAAGGGTTTTTTGCCCGATATGATTAATTTCCTTGGAAGGCATAATCAGCTATAGTCCATTAGATATTGTTTACTTTTATATATATATGATGGGAGAACATGTGTATGTTAAGTAACATTTTTTTCCTGATATGTATGTGTGTGTATGTATGTGTAATATATATTGGATATGTATATACACACAAAATATACATATATGCATATTATACACACATACACATACATGTATACACGCACATATATGTATACACACACATATCCAGTATAGCCTTTGTGTGACCCCAGTGAATGTACCTTGCACATAGTGGTGTTCAGTAAATTCTTGAAAAATAAATTGATGAATGGGTTCAGAGAATATGAGTTTATTCCCGGTTTCAGTGAACTCATGCCCTGGTGCTTAATAATAAACCTGGTATGTTGTTATCACAATCACCTTGTGTTTATATATTGCATTTTGCTTTCTTTTTTTTTTTAAGATTTTATTTATTTATTTGACAGAGAGAGAGATCACAAGTAGTCAGAGAGGCAGGCAGAGAGAGAGGGGAAGGCTCCCCGCTGAGCAGAGAGCCCGATGCAGGGCTCAATCCCAGGACCCTGAGACCATGACCTGAGCTGAAGGCAGAGGCTTAACCCACTGAGCCACCCAGGTGCCCCTGCATTTTGCTTTCCAAAGCACATTTATATCTTATTTTTATAATCGCATGACACATGTAAGATATGTATTTTATGATTTCAATTATGCATGCCATAATTGCATATGCTTTTTAAAATACTGCTTAGAAACATTTCATAAGTTGTATATTAACTCATTTCACCTTAGAAGAATTTTACGAGATAAATTAAACAGGTAATATAGTTGTTCTTTCAAAGGAGAAAAAAATAACTACAACTTCAAGGAATTTAATAATAAAAGGATTAGACACATTTTAGAAGTAAGACAAGGATAGACTTAATATTTCATTTTGTCCTGGTTCACATACCCATCCTGGTACCCTCTGTGGCCTGAAGGAGGCAGTGCTTTAACTGGCCAGATTTGGCACATAGGTGCTCCACAGAGCCTTCAAATTACATGGGCTGAGATTGAAGCAGGAAGAATTCTTCAAGTGAAAACGTGGTAGTTTTCACAAGAGGGACTGTATGCTGTGGTGGCAAAAACAATAGCTGGGTATTTTGCCATCTATCTAGTTTTTACACTTGCTTGTGATTGGCTTTCTATACTTCTATATTTCTACAAATACCTACTTATGAAATGGTCAGTTGCAGGTTGTTTTATCACCTATTCCTTTACTCTAATGCCCCTACCAGACTGTACCCAGACCATATAAAACATTCTTATAGATTTGAAGTAGTCATTCTTGCTGAAGCCTTTTTTTTAATTAAAGAATTTTATTTTAATATCTTTGGCAAATTTAAATTTCACAATAAGTTAGCTTATTGTTTTTAAGTAAAAGACAAAAGAAAAAGCAAACAAAAATATATGTGAGAACAAATGTTTAGTTCTTTTAGTAGAGAATAGAGTAGAAATACAATGACAGGGATCCTTGAGAAGTAAAGAGAATTCTGTCTTTTTAGGAGAGCTAAAAAAAATTTTTTTTTAAAGCTGAAAAGTTGAAAATAATATGTGTGAAACTGGATCAAATAATCAACAAAAATAACAAAAATTCTTGAATATATAAGATCGTGAAAATCACACATATATGTTTAAATATTATTAGGGCCAGAAAAAAATTATTTGGTTTTGGAAAATGGGTCACTTGTGTAAATTTAAAGCTCCATCTGTCTCTGAAATGTAGGCTTGTTTTTCAGACTTCAAATAAGAAGAAATTAAAATGGAATAGAAATAACCATAAGCAGTCAAAAGTCTTCATTCCAGTTCCTTTTTTTTTTTTTTTTTTTTTTAATGGTATAGAAAAACGGAAGGTTTCTAAGAGCTGGCTCTCCTTGAGTTCTACAGTTCTAAGTAATACTTTGAATCTACAATGGGAAGGGATGTTAAAGACCATGTATTCCATCCTCTTCATCTTATAGATATGGAAACTGAGGAACAGAGGCATTAATTTATCTCAGTGAGCATAGAGCTGGTTATTTTCAAAACTGGTTACCAAATTGCCAAAAGCAACAGATGAGAATTTGGTGCAAAGGGAGAGAAGAAAATGCTTCTTTATCACTTCTGCCCTAAATGTTGGACCACTTATGTCCCTTTTCACTTCTAGAGAAAAGAGATCAAGTATAAAGAGGAAGGCACTGTCAGGAGAAGAGACACAGCAGGAGAACATGAAGGATGCCATAGAGGGCACATCTTCTAATGTGGTATAATAATGATGCTCTTTCCAGGGAATTAGAAGAATCTTGCCTTGTTTCCCTTGTTCAGGATTTAAATTCTAAACTTTATTTGCTTCATAAGTATCTTTTATGATGGTGCTAGAGAGCACCTAGGAGATATTTTGAGCTGCAGTCTCTTAAAATGCTTCTAACTTGATTTTTCTTGAAAGCTATAAATATGTTTACAGACTATTTTCAGATTTTTGAAGGTATTTAAAAAGAAGATTTATACTTTTCCTTTTTCCATGAGTTACTGCATCACTCAACTGATACTCTGTAAGAACCAGAGAAGAAATCTCTCCTCCTGGCCTCAGCCCTCCAACCAAACTTCTTATTGAATATTGGCTATTTTTCAGAGAATAATGTTCTAGACCTTTGGAGAACTTTGCTTGAGGACATTTTTATTATTTCATTCTAAGGAAAAGTATTTCATCCATGGTTATTCTAGATGCAGAGGAACTGATCAAGTATTCCCTCTGTGCTGTCATCTTTTTTTTCATCAGTAGGGGGCACCTGTGGATTTAAACCGACTTTAATCCATTTTGTTCCAAAGAAACCAGATTGGTCAAATTATTTCTAGTGTTAACTCTCCTTCTCTCACCCAAGGATGTTTTTAGATTCCTCATTAATATATAGATATAGATAGATAGATATAGATATATAGGTATAGATATATCTATATATAATATATAAATGAGACATTCTGTTACCTATCAGTAATACACAATAGGTAATTCTCAGCCTCTTAGCCCAACACTCTGTGATCTAAAGTTTTCCTGGTAAAGGCCTGCTTCTCTGCTTCCCTATGCATATAACACTCTGTGATCTAAAATTTTCCTGGTGAAGGCCTGCTTCTCTGCTTCCCTATGCATATAAAGTGCTATCATTAACTGTATCCTAGATGTTTGGCACCTCTGTGTTTCTGCGTACCTTAGCCTGAAGCACTGCTCGGAGTTTTCATGAAATCAACTTGATGAAATTACATTTCAATTGCTACCTTTCTATCACTGAGAAACACTGGCATCTGTACTTAATGTCTGGAAACAATTTCTAAAACTCAGGAGCTCTGAATGAAAATGCTAATCAGGAATTTATTTTGCATTATATTAAAGAAGAAAAAATGTAATGTGTTTTATATCATGCCAAAGCCCCTCAAGCAATTTTCTAAAATGTTGCTATAATATAAATAAATGCCTATGTATAAGCAAGAAATTATATTAGGGTGTAAACACTTAAACCAAATAGCAGTTACTTTATATGAAATAATATGTGTAACGTACACAATCTAAATAACTTTTGCATGTTTGCTCTTTATTATATTTCATATTAAGGTACACATTGCATATTCAAAAACACTATAAGTTAAGCTATGTATATATTGTACATTATGGATAATTTAAGAGATTTTCAAGGTATACTTTGATTACATTTTTTTTAGCCACCAAGGAATTGACTTTAGATTCTAATATCTTGTGACCTATGAAGAGCTGCAACTGGTTTGTAATAAGATTACTTAAAAGTATTATCTCCCCCAAGATTATAAATCTGCAAATTCCTCAGGGGCAGAAATCTATTTTGTTTTTTCTATTTCTATGTAGTATTCAGTAAGAATTTACTAACTGAATATAATCCATGTCTAAGTGTTACACCTGAGAGAAAATTTTTATATTGCAAATACTCATAGGTTAAGTGAGTCTCCAGTCACTTTCTTTAACTACTAACCTTTCATAGGTGGGGAATAAACTAGTTTCAAAGTAACATTTATTTCACCTGGAGCTAATGGACATGATTGTTAGGTGATCTAATTCATTAGGCATTGATACTTAAACATTATTGCAAAACTATATAGTATCTTATCTTTTTATACTTAAATAGCAAGTCCACTGGTTGAATGGAATCAACACACAATAGATTAATCTCATATTTCTAGAAATGGGTTGTAATCGAAGTCTACTCTTTGATGAGTATTTATACAGGAAACAAGATCCACACAGGACAGTTTCCCATTTCTAGCCATTTGCCTGTATTTGGTACCTGTATTTGGTATGGAAAACTTAATAATTTCAAGTTGCCATGGGGAAGGAAACAGCCAGAAGGAAAGGAAAAGAATGAATAATGGACTTGGGAACAATCACGTGGAGATGATTCTCACTAGAGAACAATGAGACATTGTGGCATTACTGTTAAATTATTGCTAAGAGATTTAGAATTCCAAGAAGCTAGAGTCTATTGGGTACTGTGTGAATAATAAGAAAGAAATTGGTCACATTTGGCTTAGAATAATTTTAGTTAATGATGCAACAAAGTCAATAAGTCATGGGAGTTCCATTATCTTGCATTCAGCTGACCTCTTTTAAAGAAGAGTTAAGTATTGACATACACCTATCAAAAATGCATGACTGACCCTTGTTTGGAGATTTTAGGGTCTAGACATATCAGCTTGGTTTCTTTCTGTTTTCCCTCTTGATCCCAGAGGAGTCAAGTCTGTAACTAGAGCTACAAGAGTAAATTTGGCTAGATGTTTTGAAAATCTTTTCAGGGTATTTGTTTTGACAATGCAGTGTGGTCAGGGCTAGATCCCTTTCCAGACCTCTGGGCTGCAGTAATTTGTCCTGATTTCTTCCAACCCCCGATACTCCTGACTGTGACCCCTACTCTGCTATGCCCTGAGACTTTGTGCTTTGTATCTATAGTTGTATCGAACTAAATGAGAGTCTTCTAGGAATCAAGAGTATGGTCCTGGTGACATCGCTTGGTTGTAGAGGGGTCTCTTAGTCTTCCCATCCAAAAGACCCCTAGTATGGATTTCATTATTTAAACACTAGTATTGTCATATTTTTTCTAAAAAAAATTTCCACAGAGTATCTACTGAAATTTGTAACACGTGGTACTCAGACTTTTTTCCCTTTTAGCACATTAAGCTTTCTAATGAACTAAGCTGATCTCTGTTCCAGCATTGTTCCAGGTGGATGGGAGAGCTTGAGCTTATTCCACCTATCATGTCCTAGGTCGGGTTTCCTTTCCTTCCCCTTCCTGTATCACTCTCAGTTACTCAGACCCCTGCCCTTTCTTTCAGGGAGATACAAGATTCCTAAGCTATTGAAAGGGAGATTATTTGATATAGGGCAGATAGGATGGGGGTTGAGTCTTTTGAAAGCATGTAGGCATTATTCCTGCTGGACTCCTCTGCTGTCTGTAACCAGCGAGAAGGGCAACGAAGGCAGGGTTTCGGAGCAGATGTTGTACACTTAGTTCTCACTCAGTACGCGCCGAGGGACATGTCTCTGAGCACCAAAACTGTGATACAGCCACTGATTCTGCTCCCATTTGCTCCCTGTTTCTCACTAGCCCATGTGATACTCCATGCCACAGAGAATTGCCCAGACAAATTGGTTAGTGTTTAAACTCCAATTCTTGTCATTTCTCTTCTCTCTATCCTCCACCCTGTTGAACTTTACCTAGTCTGGGAATCTGCGTATATGTGTTAGGGAGAGGACCTGAATCTTCTACATATTTCCTGTCCCTCTTTCCATACTGCAGCTTTGGAACATGAAAGCTAAGAATTTGTTACCTTAAAAAAAAAAAAATAAAAATAAAAAAAAAAAAAAAAAAAAAAAAAAAGAATTTGTTACCTTTGTTCTCTGACTTTGAACTGCCAGGACTAGGGGTCCAACTGACTGAATCCTAGTGGGCAGAATGGAGGTCATTAGTTAACACTTCAAAATGGTAACACCCTCCTCTTTATCTTCTGACTTTAAATAACAGGGCTACTTGTGGCAAGTGTTTCGCCATGCAAATGGCAATCAGGATGCAGCACAGATGCTGCATATTACTGTCTTAGCACTCACTGTTATGTAAATCGTTTGTTTATCAGTCTTTCTCCCACACCAGACTAAATGTGTGTGTTTTTTAATTAAAATTTAAATTATAAACTTGTTGTAAAGTATATGCAACATTCATATTATAGTGCTACCATCACTACCACCCTCCACACAGCTCTTCATCTTCTTAAGCTGAAGCCCCAGATCCATCAAACATGAACTCCCCAGTCCAACTCCTTCCCCCTCCCATCCCCTGGCAACCACCATTCTTTCTATTTCTATGAGTTTGACTACTCTTAGATACTTTATATAAATGGGGTCATGCAATATTTGTCCTTTTGTGCCTAGCTTATTTCATTTAGCATAATATCTTTAAGGTTCATCCATTTTGTTGTAATCTCAGATTTTCCTTCCTTTAAGGCTGATTAATATTCCATTGTATTTATATACCACACTTTTTTTTTTTTAGATTTTATTTATTTATTTATTTGACAGAGAGAGGGAACACAAGCAAGGGGAGTGGGAGAGGGAGAAGCAGGCTCCCCGTGAAGGGAGCCTGATGCCGGGCTCCATTCCAGGACCCTGGGATAATGACCTGAGCCGAAGACAGACGCCCAGTGACTGAGCCACCCACATGCACCCTCCCTTTTTTTCCCCCCAACATTTTGTTTATCCCTTCATCTGACACTTGGGTTGCTTCTACCTTTTGGCTATTGTGAATAAGAACATAGGCATATAAATTTCTGTTCAAGTCCCTGTTTCAATTCACTTCGGTATATATCCAGAAGTAAAGTTCCTGGACCATATAGTAAGTCATTTTTAATTATTTAAGGAACTGGCCATGCTGATTTCCACAGGGGCTGTACCATTATATATCTCTGCAGCAATACAAAAGCGCTCCAATTTTACCACAGCCTTGCCATCTCTCATTACTTTCTTCTTAATTTTTGTAATTTTTGTAATAACAGTCATTCTAATGGGTATGACAAAATGCTTTTGATAGCTAGAATATTAGCTTCATATTCATCCTTCATATTCATCTATTCTAGATGATTCTAGTTGATATTCATTATAATAAATTATATAATTCATGAATTTAGGTTAATTCTAAGGAAGAATTTCTTGATAAGCTGTCTGACACACTCTCACTTCTTACTTAAGTTCCATTCCTAGGTAGGATGTATGTGATAAGGGAAGATTTTAAGAATTATTTGTTAATTAAAGAAATGATCATGTAAAATTGTCAGTGTTTTTTTTTTTTTAAGGTTTTATTTATTTGTCATAGAGAGAAAGATATAGAGCACAAGCAGGGGGAGTAGCAGGCAGAGGGAGAAGCAGATTTCCCACTGAACGGGGAACCTGATGTGGGATCCCATCCCAAGATCCTGGGATCATGCTTTGAGTCTAAGGCTGATGTTTAACTGACTGAGCCACCTAGCATCCCATCAGAGGTTTCTTTTACCTGTGGGTGGACCTTTGTTTTGGGAAGAATCACTTGAATGTTTTATGTGTGTATTTTATGTGAATACAAAACAATTAGCTACTTTTTGTGCTGGGAACAAATATCCCTTTCCAAATTACTTAAAATGCCACGCTTAAAATAAATTGAAGGAAATTCAGGAAGGTGAGTAAATTTACATAGGAGTCAAGAGGACAGGGAGCAAATATATGGAGACATTAGCTTGCCTTTTCCTTGAAGTTAAACATTATTAGAACCCATGGGTTTAGGGATTCTAAGCAAGAGCAAATGCCAAGAATTAGAAAGCAGTTTTCTAGGAGGTCTGGAGCACAACTCCAGGGCCTGTGTTGTCCCAGAAGGTTGGAAAACCTGGCTCTATAGATGCCTCTTGAGAGTAGGCATATATGATGTGTGTGTGTGTGTGTGTGTATACTGAAAAAAGTCTATGTTACTAAAGAGCTGTAACATTGGATACCCAGACTGGATGCAGAGACATACTCTGAGAAACATGTTTTTCCAGTAGGAGCAGTGAGTGGGAATCTTCTATCTTCATTGATTTGGGACTCACATAGGCTCTAGGACCCTAGATTTGGTGGCAACGAATGCCCTAGTCATTATGAATTTGGGCAGCAAACCAGAACTGTGTTGAATTTCTGTTATTCTGTACTGGGGAATGGGCAAACCTTAGCACACCACTGAACTCCCAGCAGGGAATAAGGATTGTGACAGGTTGTTGTACTGCTTGTTCCCAGCAGCATCACCAGGTGCCAGAGCTATGCATGAGGTTAGAGACAGCAGGGTACAAAGGGCAAGGAAGGACAGAGTCTCTAAATCTAGGTAGGTTGTGTGTAATTCCTGGCTCTGGACTTCAGTGTCTTGTAAGCAAAATGGGTGTGGTGCTCTCTCCTTCTCATAGGTTTGTTGTGAATGTTAAATACACAGATACCTGTGAAAGATTCATAATGGTGCCTATTATAAAACAGTTCTCAATAATGTTAGGTAAGAGAAGCAAAGAACAGAAGCCCTATTAGAAACTGACTAAATTTTCTACTTTTTCTCCATAAGTATCTAGAATCACATGTGAGACTGAGTGGTTTATTATGGGATTAAAGATTGTGTGTGTGGGGGGGAGATTATGTAGACTTTTATTCATAAATGTCATTTTTTACCCTCATTTGGTGATGTTGAACATATTTCTTTTCATGTTTGTGTGTAGGTGTCCTTATCAGTTTATCTAAAGTACATCTCAAACTGTCGTGTTAACTGATATTTCTATTGAGTGATCATCATTCTCAAACCCCCCTTGGTGTCCACATCCAGTCATTCACCAAACACTCAATTTTTTCTTCATAAGCATCCTTGAATCTGTCTTTTCCTCCTTATCCTCACCTTTATTTGTTCAACTAGTCCAGACAAATTCCCAGTAAGCTGCACCTACTCAAGTGCCACAGGACAGAAATAGATTTTATGAGCTTGTATTGAGTTGGGAGCAAATAGGGCTGTTCCCTGGCAAAACTTGAAGTAGGTAAAGTTTAGCTTTCGCACCTTGCATTTGCCAGCTTTTCCCCGGAGATGAAAAAAGCTGACGTGGCTTCTGGCCAGGACTGCACATCAGCAAAGAAATTCTCTATGGGTTCAATACTTGCGAATGCATCCCACTCAGCTGCAGAAAGAAGGTAAGCATCTGAGTTTGGTCTATAAGCTTTCCTACATGTTAGACTGTTTGCTCCATGAAGATAGGGTATGCTATCTTTTTACTGCTGTAGTCTAAACATATAGGACAACCAGAAAGAATACAAGAAAGACAAAAGTATCAAGACTGTCAGTGTCTTTAGAAGGATAAAAATTTGACTTGGCTGAGGCAAGTGTGGTTTCAGTCATCAGGAAAAACATTCAGTGAAGAAGCTTTCCTACATCACTGTCACTCTGCTTCTGTGTCCTCACCTCTTTATGCTCAGGCCTGGAACTTTTGATTTGTTCACTGTGATTTTTTAAAATTCTGGAAAGAATTAAACTTATATCCCTCTCCAGCTTCTGATTCTACATATGTTGATATTTCCCTTATCTATGAATATAACAGGTGAGAATAATATCCAGAAACTTGTCCTATAAAATGTATTTATGAAATGTGAATGTAAAATAATTTATAATGTTCAATATGCTTTTAAGAATTTTGCCCTTTCACTCTACATATTCTGATATACATGTCTAATTGAGAACAATTTCTCTAAAGCAATAGGCATTTTAGGTTAAGTATGTGTCCTCATAACCAGATAGGTCTGAATTTAAATCTTAGCACCACCATTTGCTAACTCTAGATTTCCTTCAGCATGTTATCTAACCTCTCTGCATCTTACTTTCCTTCCCTACTAGTTATTTTTAGTTTTCATTTTTAAATAAATAATATGTAAAATGCTTACCTCAATGACTGACCCATGGAGAGCACCCAAAAGAGAAATTTCATTTTTTTTCTTTAAAGAGATCGTAGGAATCAGTTCACCTAAGCCTCCTCTTTTTCAGATCAAGAACAGAAGGTTTGGGACTAGAATTAGAATCCAAGTTCCATGATCCCTTATAAGTTAGTTGATATCCATTAGAAAGTATGGGTTTTGGAACCTGATGAATTTGACTTATTCTGGGTTTTTCCAATTACTTCACAAACTTTATTTAACTTCTCTTAGTCTTAGTTTTTTTTTGCCCACAAATCAGAGAATATCTGCCTCTGATATATAGAAAACACTGAGACAATTCTTGGCACAATGTGAACATACAAAATGTCTTTGTTTCCCCTAATGACATACCAATGATGGGGTAGTAGTCATATCAGCTCCAAGCACAGGCAATTGAGAGGAGAGAAAGGGGCATTATCTATAAGAATTTAGAAATAGTAATAAAACTGGCTGAAAATTGCCTTATTTTTATTATCACCATGCACAGTAACAATAAGCTTTCTGAAAAAAATTTTTTTTAATTATTATGTTCAGTTAGCCACTGTTTTTAGTACATCATTAGTTGTTTTTTGTTTGTTTGTTTTTTGAAGATTTTATTTATTTACTTGACAGAGAGAGAGATTACAAGTAGGCAGAGAGGCAGGGGGAAGCAGGCTCCCTGCTGAACAGAGAGCCCGATGTGGGGCTCGATCCCAGGACCCTGAGATCGTGACCTGAGCTGAAGGCAGAGGCTTTTTTTTTTTTTTTTTAAAGATTTCCTTCTTTCTTTCTTTCTTTCTTTCTTTCTTTCTTTCTTTGACAGACAGAGGTTACAAATAGGCAGAGAGGCAGGCACAGAGAGAGGGGAGGAAGCAGGCTCCCTGCTGAGCAGAGAGCCTGATGCAAGGCAAAGGCTTTAACCCACTGAGCCACCCAGGCGCCCCTACATCGTTAGCTTTTGATGTAATGTTCAGTGATCTGTTAATTACGTTAACACGCAGTGCTCATCACAGCATGTGCCCTCCTTAATACCCATCACCCTGTTACCCCTCCTCCCACCTCTGCCACTTTGAAACCCTCAGATTGTTTCCAGTCATTAAGCGTCTGTCTTTGGCTCAGGTCATAATACCAGGGTTCTGGGATTGAGCCCCACATCGAGCCTCATATCAGGCTCCCTGTTCATCGGGAAACCTGATTCTCTCTTTCACTTCTCCTGCTTGTGTTCCCTTATTTGCTGTCTCTATCAAATAAATAAATAAATATAATCTTTAAAAAAATAAAAAATTATGACACAAATATTTATGGTCTGATTGTAAGGTCAGATTATTTTAGTGTTTTGTCTAAATTATATTTGAAAAAAGATAATAGGGGAAGAAACGTATGTTTCGCTCTAGTTACTAAATCATGACATTCCTCTTTCAATTCTTACTAATGGTGCAAATTTTTTCTTTTTTTCTTTTTTTTATCTGATCTTCTTTGTTGAAATAAATGTCTTCACATTGTGTAGTGGTAGTCAGGAAATCTGTTACTTGCAGCCAAAAGCACTTAAACTGCTAAAGAGGGATGCCTGGGTGGCTCAGTTGGTTAAGCAGCTGCCTTCGGCTCAGGTCATGATCCCAGCGTCCTGGGATTGAGTCCCACATCGGGCTCCTTGCTCCGCAGGGAGCCTGCTTCTCCCTCTGACTCTGCCTTCCACTCTGCCTGTGCTCGATCTCGCTCGCTTTCTCTCTGACAAATAAATAAATAAAATCTTTAAACTGCTAAAGAGAATGATATGAAATTAAAGCAGAGAATTAATTAAGCACCATTATTTAGACAGGTTTCAAATG
Organism: Mustela lutreola; assembly: GCF_030435805.1. Classification (NCBI taxonomy): domain Eukaryota; kingdom Metazoa; phylum Chordata; class Mammalia; order Carnivora; family Mustelidae; genus Mustela; species Mustela lutreola. Next base: position 33,384,634 of record NC_081294.1, read on the forward strand.
ATACAACTCATTTTCTCTACACTTTAGGCAATAGAAAGAACAAATGAAAATGTGCCTTTTATTTCTGGTTCACACTGGGAGACAGGAAGAAAGTGATTGAGGATCTTCCTTATTCACCAAATAAAGAACCATCTTATTCTGATTTATTTATGTTCTCTAGAGACTAAGAATAACTATGCCATATATGTCTGAGGGAAATCAAAGCCATTGCCTGAAACAGTTTGTCAGCATAGCTTCCATCTGACATGGTGCCTTACATTATGCAATTCTTAAAACTACGCAAATGGCTTCAGGGCAGACATTGGATACTAGAAATCAGGCATGGAAAAGTACAAATACAAATAAATACAAAAGTAGTGACAAAATATTAAGAAATTAAACCCAACCGTGTATTAAGGGAGTAACTTCATGTTCAAGCATAGAAATAAAATATTAGTAAAACTCTAGATGTGATTACTTAAACAGTTAAAAGGAGGAAAATTATATGATTATCTAAAGGGATCTCCAAATTGTCTATTATTTCTAGTTTCTGTCCTAAAGAAATTTACCAAGCAAAAGGAGTAAAGAATTCTTACATATTTTTACAGTGTTTTCCCAAACATTTGCAGTCATCTTGCCAACTTCTAAATCAATAGATTTTTATTAAGTAAATGTTCTTTTATTAAGTTTTTCCAAAGCAACTAATTCATTTTTCATCAGTGTTTTGTAATGTTGATCAAATCGCACAATTATAATGACAAAAACAAAGAGATCAACTATATTTCATAACAGTGCAACTTCATCTTTGTAAATATAAAACTCAACTGGTAGGAAAATGCTTGTTAGGGCTACCAAAGGATAACTTCCTAGCTGTAAATATTCAGCTTTTTGTTAGTTTGGTGAAAAGAGAGAATAGAAATCTTTGGTTAATCTGGTTAATTTATATCTGTGCTGTCTGATACTAAAGCCACTAACTACACTTGGCTATTAAGTGCTTGAAATGAGATTAGTGTAACAGAACTGAATTTCTAAATTTAATATAAAGTTAAATTTAAAAACTAATACTCAGTTCAATCATTGAAAAACTTTGAAGTATATTTAGAGCAATTTGGATATATAAATTTGCTTTTACAACTATGTATTTGTGAAATTTAAATATAAATCAAATATTTCTAACAAAATTTTAGCATCTGAACTAAGATGTACAGCAAGTATAAAATATGTACTAGATTTTCAAGACTTAGTATGATAAAAAGAATATAAAACATCTCATTAATAACCTTTTATCTTGGTCACATGCTGAAATTATAATATTTTGGGCATAATGAGTTAAATAAAATATATGCTGAAAATTAATTTTATCTTTTCCCTTTCCACTTTTTATGGTTACTAGAAAATTTTAAATTATATATTTGGATTACATTATATTTGATTGGACAGCACTGATCCAGAAGTTTCACTGGGAAAGTTTCTACTATATCTATTAAAATGTATAATGGACTTATCTTTTGACTAAAGAAATGTATCCTGCAGAAACACATGTGTACCTTTACAAATACAACATTTTACTAATGTGACTGCAAATGATAGGAAACATCTTACTAATGTGACAACAAATGGTCGGAAGCATTTTAAATGATCTTCCAATAGGGGTAAAAAAACCTGTTTCAAACATACATATCAAATGCTAAACAGTGATGAAAGAAAATGCAATACATATATACCAGAGAGATAGAAAGATGGCCATAATACTGCAAAAAAAAAAAAAGATAATGGAAATATATATATATGTATGTGTATATATATATATATATATATATATATATGTATATAATGAAATCCCACTTCTACTAAATAATCAAAACCCTATAAAAAAGTATGTACACTTTCTTCAATACTCTTTGCATTTTTCAAATAGTCTTCAATACTCTTTGCATTTTTCAAAAAGCATGTATTATAATTTAAAAATAAGACTAGTGACCTGGGACAATGTTTCTACATGTTGATCTATATAATTCTGTTTTAGGATAAAAATAATTTTCAGAACTGCTGATTTGTAGTACCATATTGTTTTGATTACTACAGCTTTGCTGTCTAACTTGAAATCTGGGATTGTCATACCTCCAGCTTTGTTCTTCTTTCTCAAGATTGCTTTGGCTATTTGGTTTTTTTTTGTGGTTCCTTACAAATTTTAGGATTGTTTGTTCTAGTTCTATGAAAAATGTTATTGGAATTTTGATAAGGATTTCATTGACTCTGTGGATTTCTTTGGGTAGTATAAACATTTTAATGATTTTTGTTCTCCAAATCCATGAGTACAGAATATCTTCCCATTTGTTTGTGTCATCTTCAATTTCTTTCATCAATGTTTATAGTTTTCAGTGTACAGAACTTTCACCTCATAAGTTAGGTTTATTCCTAGGTATTTTATTATTTTTGGTATATTTGCAAATGGGACTATTTTCTTAATTTTTCTTTCTGCCACTTCATTATTAGTGTATAGAAATACAATAGATTTCTATATATTGATTTTGTATCCTGCAACCTCACTGAATTCATTTATTAGTTCTAGTGGTTTTTTTGGTGGAGTCTTAAGGGTTTTCAATATATAGTATCTTATTATCTGCAAATAGTGAAAGTTTTACTTCTTCCTTTCCAGTTTGGGTGGCTTTTATTTATTTTTCTTGTCTGATTACTGTGACTAGGACTTCCAGTACTATATTGAATAAAAGTGATAAGAATGGACATCCTTGTCTTGCTTCATCCTTGTCTTGCTTCTGATCATGAGGAGAAAGCTGTTTTTTTATTGAGTATGATGTTAGCTGTGGGTTTATGAAATTAAATATTTAACACAGTACTTTATTTTGTTAGGGTAGGTATTCTCTAAACCTTCTTTGTTGAGAGTTTTTATCATGAATAGATGTTGTACTTTGTCAAATACATTTTCTGTATCTATTAAAATGATCATATGGTTTTCATCCTTCCTCTTATTGATGTGATGTATCATGTTGATTGATTTGCAAATATTGAACCACACTTAAGTCTGGAAAATAAATTCCAGTTGATTGTGGTGAATGATTTTTTAATGTACTGTTGGATTTGATTTGCTAATATTTTGTTGAGGATTTTTGCACCTATATTCATCAGAGATAGTGACCTGTAATGTCTTTATTTGGTTTTAGTGTCAGGTTAATGCTAGCCTCATAGAATGAATTTGTAAGCCTTCCTCCCATTTCTATTTTTTAGACTAGTTTGAGAAGAATATGTATTAACTCCTCTTTAAATGGTAGGATTCACCTATGAGGCCATTTTGTTCTGGACTTCTGTTTGTTGGCAGCTTTTTGATTAGTGATTTAATTTCACTGCAGGTAATCAGGCTGTTCAAGTTGTCTATTTCTTCCTGCTTCAGTTTGGGAGCTTATATGTTTCATGTTGCATGCATAAGTATTTATAAGTGTTATATCTTCTTGTTGGAGTGTTCCCTTTATGATTATGTAGTGTCCTTCTTTGTCTCTTGTTACAATCTTTGTATTAAAGTCTATTTTGTCTGGTACCAGTATTGCTACCCCCAGCTTTCTTTTCTTTTCACTTCTTTTGCATGAGAAATGGTTTTTTATTCCTTCACTTGCAATTTGCTTGTGACTGATATGGTCTGATATGAGTCTCTTGCAGGCAGCAAAAGAGTGATACCCATTTTTTCCCCCCTTTCAGCACTTTAAATATCATGCCACTTTCTTCGGGCCTGGAAAGTTTCTGTTGAAAAATCAGCCGAGAGCCTTATGGGGTTTCTCTTGGTATATAACTCTTTTCTCTGGTATATAACTTCTCTCTGAAGTTTTCAGCTATTATTTTTTTTAAATAATTTTTTTTGCTTCCTTTTCTCTCTCTTTTCCTTCTGGGATCTTTATAATGCAAATTTTATGCTTGATGGTATTCCTGATTTCCCTTATTCTATTTTCATTTTTATTCTTTTTTCTTTCTCCTTTTCAGCTTTATTGCTTTCCATTACTCTGTCCTCCAGGTTGGCCCTTTATTCTGCTTCTTCTGGTCTATTATTTATTACCTCTATTGTATTCTTAATTTCATTTATTGTTTTCTTCTTCACTGATTGGTTCTTTTTATTATTTTCTATCTCTTTGTTGAGGATCTCCTGAGGTCCTTCACTCTTTTCTCAAGTTCAATGAGCATCTTTATGACCATTACTTTAAATTTTCTATCATACATATTACTTATATCCATTTCATTTAGCTCTCTTGCAGTGATTTTGTCCTTCTTTCATTTGTGACATATTTCTCTGTGTCTTCATTTTGTCTAACCTTCTTTGTCTGTTTCTATGTGTTACGAAAGACAGCTACATTTCCTACTCTTGCAAGTAGTGACCTTATGAAGAAGAGGTCCTGCAGTGCCCTGAAGTGCAGTGTCCTCTGTTCACCAGAACCTGGTGTTTCAGGATGTTTCCTATGTGGGTTTTATGTTCTTTATTGTTGTGGTTGAGCTGCATTTGCCTTCAGTCCAGTATCTGCAGTATCTCTTTTTGCGTGTTGTGGGCAGAGTTTGGTCCTTGTGTTGTTAGTGGACCAGGTAGAGGATGCCTTTGGTCAACCCTCATCCCAGCTGAGTCATACCACGTGTTTGCCTGTGCTGCAGTTGCATTGAACTGCCAGGTGCTCTCCCTGTGTTGTTCCTGAGAAGATTTCATTGGTGTTTGAGGCCTATAGCCAGACTAGATATCTCCCCAAGAGAGTATTCTTATTTGTATTTTATTCCGTATTTTTATTAGTATTCTTATTTGGCTCCTCAGTAAAGAGTATTCTTATTTGGTTCCTCAGTCTGGGACAAATCTTGTACTGAGACTCAAGGTTATGAACACAGACTATTAGACTGAACCACTAGATCTAACTGGGAACTGCCTTTGAACTTGTAGGAGAAAAAGAGGCAAACTGGTAAGCAGTCTTTTCCTGCCCTGCTCAGGGTTGGGCATCAGAGAGATTTGCTAAATCTCTGTGGTATTTCACATTTTTCTGACTCTGCAATATAGAAAAGATTGTAAACAAATTAGAGAGAGCAAACAAGTTTTTAAGTAATCAAGTTTCCAGGAACAAGGGGCTTTTTGTTTCCGTATGAAATCATAGGTTTGAAAAAGAATATTGTAACAATTCAGCATGTTACTTCCTTACTTTCTCAAGTTCTTCCAGTAGGGAAACCAGACGGGAGGATTATGGACATGACCATCTTGGGACAGTGTCCAAATTATCCTCAACAAGTATAGGGTTTGGTTTCTTTTTAATTAACTAGTCAAGTCCAAGGACTAAAAATTTATTTAGCACTTGAATAAAATAGTATTTGAGTGATATATGTTTTTGCATTTTGAGAAAGTTCAAAAATAGGAAGAAGCCATTAATGGAAATGAACTGTATCATTTATAGATGACATAAGTGTGATGATACTGTGAAGTCTATCTCTCTTTATTACTCCTTTAGGCTACTATTGCACATCTGGTATCTGTCAGTTCCCTCAATATATACATTAGAAATGGGCCATGTGTAATTCATGATACCTACACAAAAGCATTTCACAAATATGAAACTCCACCTCTAACCTTCGTGCAAATCAGTTGGTTAACTCTAAGTTTTCCATCCATCCTTGCCTTTCCTTTTTTGCATTTACTGTCAACTTGCACTGAAGGTGGACCAGCTATTTATTTCTGGACATGGACGTGTGGCTAGGAGTTGTACTTGGTAGGAGGGCTTTTAACACAGTCTCTGAATAAAAGCCTAACCCTTGTTCTTCCCAAGTAAGCAAAAACTGGCTGACCCCAACTTTGGGTAGAAATTGGCTTTAATAATCTTCAAAGGTTTATACTTTGTCTTATGACCAATGCTTAAACTCAGTTTAGAAAAATGTAGTTTCTCCAATCAGTGTTTTTTCCTTGTTCTTTTTCTTTAAGATTTATTTATTTATTTGAGAGAGAGGGAAAGACAGGGAGAATGAACAGAGGGAGAGAGAGACAAGAAGACTCCCTGCTGAGCAGGGATCCTGGCATGGGGCTTGACCCTAGGACCCTGAGATCATGACCTGACCTGAGTTGGATGCTTAACTGACTGAGCCACCCAGGCACCCTGTCTTATTCTTTTATATAAAAACAAATAATATCCTTTCAAGTCATTCCAACTATGAAAATGTGAGAGTAATGATCCCACTGTATATTGTGAATAGATAAATTAAGCTTAGGTGATTTATTTACCAAGAAAATATTAAAAATTATAATTAAAAACTTTGTGTATAGGAGACAGTTTTAGATTTCCTAAGAAAAGATGTAAAAGAAACTGATTACTTTTTTCAAGCAACTAAAAATATATTAGTTGATAAATAAAACACATTTTAAAAGGTTAATTTCCATTTTATTACTTATTGCTATGTAATTATTTTTATTGTAATGTATATGAAAAGACAACTGTGTGCTTAGCTTTATCATGATTATGAAGATTTCATGTAACTTTTTCTGTTTAAGAAAATACTTAAAACCTTGTCAGACAAACCGTAAGAGACCCTTAATCTCACAAAACAAACTGAGGGTTGCTGGGAGAAGTGGTTTAGGGAGAGGGTGGTCGGGTTATGGATATTGGAGAAGGTATGTGCTATACTGAGTGCTGTGAAGTGTGTAAACCTGGCAATTCACAGACCTGTGCCCCTGGGGCTAATAATATATTATATGTTAATAAAAAAAATAAATAAAAACCCTTGTCAGATCTTTTGAAGTGTTGAATTCTATGTTTCTCTTGAGTACATACAATCTGAATGTTTTATTGTTTTTTAAAACAAGGTTATCAGGAAATCATAAAATTTATTTTTTCATCAAATTTGGCAAATGATTAGAAAGCTTATCAAGTAATAGAAAAATAGGGGTGCCTGGATGGCTCAGTCTAGGCGTCAGTCTTTGGCTCAGGTCATGATCCTGGGATCCTGGGATTGAGTCCTGCATCGGGCTCTTTGCTTGGTGGGGAGACTTCTCCCTCGGCCTGCTCTGCCTGTTCTGCTTGCGGCTCTCTGTGCTTCTGCTCTCTCTCTGACAAATAAATAAATAAATACTCTTTTTTTTTTTTAAGATTTTATTTATTTATTTGACAGAGAGAAAGATCACAGGTAGGCAAAGTGTCAGGCAAAGAGGGGGAAGCAGACTCCCTGCTGAGCAGAGAGCCCCATGCGGGGCTTGATCCCAGGACCCTGAGATCATGACCTGAGCCGAAAGCAGAGGCTTAACCCACTGAGCCACCCAGGCGTCCCATAAATAAATAATCTTTAAAAAAATAAATCAATAGAGAAATCAAAGCTAAATATCATTATTTACCATTTTTCAGAATATTTGTAACTCAGGTATAACATCAATTTAATGAGTTGATAATACTTAAAAAATACACTAGACTAGACTAGAT